>NC_056629.2:205272450-205872450 GCF_002870075.4 Lactuca sativa | reverse complement strand
TTGTGGACAATTTGAATAATTCGATTATTCTTAATAAACTCAATTATTCTGGAAGTCAAAACATGCAAAATGAAACAATAGTTAAACAATTAACATAAGACAGTAACATTACTCATAAATAAAACTCCTTTATTTAATCATCAAACGTTAATTACATTTATCTATTACACGTTTCTAATACTATCTAATCTATGCTAATATCATCCTTCAACCCAATACTCCTAGCATGCTGCAAGTGCTTAACCCTACTCAGTCCCTTCGTAAGAGGATCTGCTGGGTTATCTTCTGATGATATCCTCTTCACTACGAGTTGTCATTCTTCTACATGATGTCTAATAAAGTGATATTTTCTGTCGATGTGTCGTGATCTACCATGATCTCTCGGTTCCTTGGTAAAGGCAACCGCTCCTTCATTATCATAGAAAATCTCCATAGGCTCCTTTATGGCAGGTACAACTCCAAGGTCACCAATGAAGTTCTTCAACCATATCGCCTCTTTCGACGCTTCGCTCGTTGCAATGTACTCTGATTCGCACGTTGAATCAGCTACGGTTTCTTGTTTGGAACTTTTCCAAGTTACTGCTCCTCCATTTAGGGTAAAGACCCAGCCCGACTGCGAATGGTAGTTGTCCCTGTCGGTCTGAAAGCTGGCGTCACTATACCCTCGCACCTTCAAGTCATCACTCCCTCCGAGGACTAAGAACCATTCCTTCATCCTCTGAAGGTACTTAAGGATATTCTTCACCGCAATCCAATGGGCTCTGCCAGGGTTCTCTTGATATCTACTAACCATGCTCAAAGCAAAGGCTACATCAGGGCGAGTACAAGACATAGCATACATGATTGAGCCAACTGCGGAAGCGTATGGTACTCAGCTCATTTATGCTATTTCAGCTTCGGTACTCTGACTTTGAGTCTTACTCAACTTGGCATTAATTTGTATTGGTAATTCTCCATTCTTTGAGTTTTCCATACTAAAACGTTTTAGTACCTTCTCTAAGTAAGTTTTCTGACTAAGTCCTATTAGTCTCTTACTTCTTTCTCTCACTATCCTTATTCCCAAAATATAGGAAGCCTCTCCGAGGTCCTTCATAGCGAAGCACTTCCCGAGCCAGGACTTAACCTCCTGCAGAGTCGGGACGTCTTTTCCTATGAGTAGTATGTCATCGACATACAAAATGAGGAAGCTTACTATACTCCCACTGGCTTTGACATATACACACGATTCATCTTCGCTTCGTACAAATCCAAACTCTTTGACTTTCTCATCGAAGCAAAGATTCCATCTGCGAGACGCTTGCTTCAGTCCATAAATGGACTTCTCAAGCTTACACACTCTATTCGGATGCTTCGGATCCACAAACCCCTCTGGTTGAGCCATGTAAACATCCTCAACCAACTTTCCGTTAAGGAAAGCGGTCTTGACATCCATTTGCCAAATCTCATAATCATGAAATGCGGCAATAGCTAGCATCACTCTAATAGATTTTATCTTCGCAACTGGTGAGAAGGTCTCATCATAGTCAACTCCTGGAGTTTGAGTAAAGCCCTTCGTGACCAATCGCGCTTTATATGTGTGTACGTTTCCATCCATGTCGGTCTTCTTCTTGAAGATCCATTTGCACCCAACGGTCTTACGTCCGGACACATTATCAACCAAATTCCAAACTTGGTTATCATACATGGATTGGATCTCGCTATCCATTGCCTCTTTCCATTTCGCAGACTCCGGGCCTGCCATGGCTTCCTTATAGCTATTAGGTTCATCAAGGTTTATTAGTGTACCATCACTAATATACGTGTCCCCTTCGGTAGTAATATGAAATCCATAAAACTGGGGTTGAACTCTAACTCTTTCGGAACGTCTAAAAGGTAAGGACTCGTCAATCGGTTCAACCGGAGTTTCCTCCTCGGATTGAGTGCCAGCGGTGTTCCTTCATCTATCGACTCTTGAATCTCTTCAAGCTCGATTTGCCTCCCACTGTCTCCTTGGCCTATGAGTTCTCGCTCTTGGAAAACTCCTCTCCTCGCAACAAAGACAACATTGTCCTTCGGTCTATAGAAGAGATATCCAAAGGATTTCTGCGGGTAGCCGATGAAAATACATCGCTCACTACGAGGTTAAAGCTTGTCGCGAGTGTCTTGTCTTACGAAAGCCTCGCAACCCCAAACCTTGATATGTGCTAATGAGGGAGCTTTCCCTATCCACATCTCTTGAGGTGTTTTGGCAACCTTTTTAGTAGGGACCCGGTTAAGGATATGGGCGGCAGTCTCTAAGGCATACCCCCAAAAAGAGATTGATAGTGAAGCATGACTCATCATAGAGCGAACCATGTCCAACAAGGTTTGATTACGCCTTTTTGCCACACCATTCAATTGTGGTGTCCTAAGAGGCGTCAATTGTGAAACTATTCCACACTCATTGAGATAATCGTGGAATTCAAGACTTAGGTACTCTCCTCCTCGATCGGATCGAAGCATCTTGATTTTCCTGCCCAATTGATTCTCCACTTCATTCTTGAACTCTTTGAACTTTTCAAAAGTTTCTGACTTTTGCTTGATTAAATAGATATACCCATATCTACTATAGTCATTGGTAAAAGTCACGTAGAAGCGGTTCCCATCCTTCGTGGTTGATCTAAACGGTCCACATACATCGGTATGTATTAGGTACAATAGACCCTCACCCCTTTCGCAAGAACCAGCGAAGGGTGACTTAGTCATCTTTCCAAGCAAACAAGACTCGCATGTGTCATCTTCCCTAAGGTTGAATGACTCCAACACTCCATCCTTTTGGAGTTGGGCTATGCGTTTCTTGTTGACATGTCCAAGACGATAATGCCACAAGGATGCTTTATCCATACTACTGGAAGAATCTATGTTCAAAACATCATTTCCTAAGTTATCAACAATCATAACAGTTTCATAAATTCCATTACACGGTATTGCTTCAAAATAAAAGACACCATTTAGATAAGCCAAAATGGAACCATTCTCATTATTAAAAGAAAATCTAAAACCTTGTCTAAACAAACCATGAAATGAAATGATGTTTCTAGCCATTTCTGGCGAATAGCAAAAATTGTTCAAATCTAAAGATAAACCATTCCTAAGCACTAAAGAATACACTCCAATCTTGGTCACAGGCGACGATCTTCTGTTCCCCATGATTAGATTTATTCTTCCATGCTCCACGTCTCTACTTCTTCTTAGTCCGTGCACATTAGAACAAATGTGGTAACCACAACCGGTATCAAGAACCCAAGAAATAGCATGGGGTGAATCGTTAGATTTAATTGTGTATATACCTGCGAAAGACGGCTTGATCTTTCCTTCCTTAATGGCTTGCAGGTACTCTGGGCAGCTTCTTTCCCAATGTCCTATCTTGTGGCAGTGGTGGCACTCTGCCTCCTTTGGGTTAGGGCAAGGCTTAGCAAGATCAACTTTGGTCCCACTAGAAGAGGCACCATCAAGGGCTTTAACCTTGCAATAGTTCTTAGATGAAGCCTTCCTCTTCTTTCCCTTTCCTTGTCCAATAGCGAAAACAGGAGCAGCGGGTGGATTGGGAGTTGGTGCAACAGACTTGTCCTTGAAGTTGCTCTCAGCGACCCTCAAGAGACCTTGGAGTTTGCTTAGGGTGACCTCCTATTTGTTCGTGTGGTAGGTCATCCTAAATTGATTGTAATTGGAGGCAATGAGTGAAGCACCATGTTGATCGCCAAGTCTTCCCCAAAGTCAACATTCAACTTGCGAAGACGGTCGACATACCTTTGCATCTTTTGCAGGTGCACGGTAAGAGACTCTCCATGACCCATCTTAGCGGAAATCATGTTAGTGAAAATCTCATAACGCTCTTGTCTCGCGTTTTGGTGGTATCTCTCCAATAAGTCTTGATGCATCTCGTACGGGTACATGTCCTCATAGGACTTTTGGAATTCGGAGTTCATAGTGGCTATCATGATGCAATGTACCTTCGTTGCATCTCGCTCGTGAGTTTCAAAAGCGGTCATTTCAGCCGGAGTAGCGATTTCAGGGTTGATTTTCTCGAGCTTCTCATCGAGGACATACTCCTTATCCTCATAGCGAGCAATTGTGCGAATGTATCTTATCTATTCGCTAAATTTCGTCCCATCGAAAGTGATCTTTTGACAAAGGCTCATCAATGTGAATGAACTAGCAGCAGCGTTGTTTGCGTTCGACATCTACAAATAGAAAGGACAAAGATAGATTAGAGTATGAATCCCTAATTATCACCCAATAAGAAAAAATTAGGGCTAGGATCCAACAACAATATTTACATATTAGAAAAGGGATGCCGTAATCCAACATGCAAATAATATGAAGGTAAGTCAATGACGATTCACTAATTCTCCACCATGAAAACCTAACTTTAAGTTCTAAATGAATTTGAGAATTCCTAGGTTTAGATGAGATTCATTGAAACATTTCAATGGCATGTTTAAATCTCGATATGCCCCTCTTTTTTGTGACTGGGATACCGAGGATCACAAAGCGGGTGTGAATTACCATGCAAATTCACATGGTGCCTTCATTGTAACGATCACCTATTCGATGTACCGGTAAACCACACACGCTCCATCGAACTATGATAAATAATGAATCACCCTTTGCCACCTTTGCTTAGAATCAATTAGTGTGCCGGTAAACCACACACGCTCCACTAACTTCTTAGCAAGGGTGCAAAGTGTAATTTCATGGGATTGCATCAATTCACTTTTCCTAAAGTAACTAAGATTGGGAAATTTTTTAAAAATATGTAGTTACTTTGTATTTCATATTATACTTTTAATGAGAGGATGAGGTTGCCCTATCCTACCCGTTCGGCTAACGACCCTCCACCGATCAAGCAAGCGGTGGGTGTGAGTGTACACCCATTAAGCGCCATTTTATAGGCCGCAACCTTATACCCACCTTATAGATCGGCTTCGTGAATGAGGCCTACTAATGGTAAGACTAGCATTTTAGTTATATATATATATATATATATATATATATATATATATATATATATATATATATATATATATATATATATATATATAGATGAGATTTAAAACCTTTAAATCTATGAAGATCGATTAGATCTCAAACAGAAAAATAAATATAAAACTGTAAGAACACGAAAATAAGAACGAGACAAGTGTGAATCAAACGAGTCGAATGATTAAAACAAAATCCTCAGAAGAGCTCGGTTAAGAACATCAACTGTAGAGGATTAGTAGGTTACAAGAACGATTAAAGAAATCAGGAAATACTATCGTTACGCTCTAGAATTATCGTTTCAATCGTTAACCTAATATGCATGCAAGCATATACTTATATATTAAACATAATGGGCTCTCGGTTGGACAGGCCCAAACCGGAATACAAAATAAATAAATAAACATTCGAGCCCAACGACGCAACACTTAACCAAAACTTCAGCCCAACAATCTCCCCCTTTGCGTCTATTGGAGCGAGACCTTCACTTGTTACTTGGGCCAGCAGCGGAGCCAGGTACCTTCTTCTTCACAGTGTTGAACAGATGAGAGATTAGCGCTAGAATCGTCTGCCTAAACCTGATGTACCATTGGATCATGTCGTTGAAGTACTTGACATCATCCGCTGAATTCTCTTTACACCTTTTGATGATTGATAACACATGCTCCAGACAAGCAGTGGTGTAAAGATGTTTGTCAGTTAAAGCGAAGAGACATTTCTGTCCTTCGGCTCTAGTGAACATAACCGAGTTGCGTCTCGGATCTATCTTGCCCATCTTCATCTGATTGAGATCACTGGCCGATCCCATAGGAGCTATCTTCGGTTTCTTCTTGAAGACAGTAGCGACCTCCTGATCCATCAGGGCAACCTCCATGATATAACAAACAATCATCCTCTTGATATGTTCTATAATCGGACCATATTCAGCTTCGTTTGTCAAGAGGATGTTGTGCAGAACAATCCAGTCATGAGGATTTAAGTTAGGTAGATCCGCCAGGGAGATATGATGTGCAGTTCGTGCAGATCCCCGAATCACCTTGAACCGAACGTTTATGAATCGACCTTCGGTGTAAGGCTTCAGCACCCGAACGTTTACAATCTTCTGTGCACTCCAAGTAAGATATTGAGGACGAGCAGCCGCCAGATAGAAGTCAATGAGCTCCCTGTCAAGCTCAACGTTCGGATGAGGTACTTCAAAGATATTAGAGAAGGCATGGAAGATGAATGCCTTTCGAGTCAACGGCATGTCGAACTGCGAATCTACGGAATTAACGCAGTCGAACGAAATTACCGGCTCGAGCCATAATATGCTGGGAGTTTCTATGGCCTCTTTAATCAAACGCTCCCGAGTCCAGGCAGGGAAGAGAGTCTTCCTGCTCTCGAGGAGATCGTGGGCTTCCTTCTGCTTGCGTTCGGCTTCTTCAGCCTCTCGCGCCACACGATTTACGTCTTCATCCATATTGCGACTGTTCTTTCGTGTCAACATGTCCGCAATGGTTTCATCATCTTCATCTTCATCTTCCTCAGCTATGTTTTTCCCTTTGTTCTTCACACCCGAACCCGAAGCTTGATCAGTCTGAGGTGGTTCGGTTGTGTGAGTAGCTTTGGAGGAAGGAGGTGGTTTCGATCCAGTGTTCTTCTCTTCTCCCCCTTGTTTCGGAATGGACACGAAACTCGGTAAGCCTTCTAATTTGTTGAGAAGGGCCATGGCCGGAGAAAGCTTTTCAGCAAGGGTTCGCCTCACCGAATGGTTTAGAATCGGATCATGTGCTTCTAGGATGTTGGATAAGGCAGCGTGTACATCCGAAACACATGTCTTGATGACCTCCCTTTCGGATCGAAGAGCATCCAGCTGTTGTTGAGAGTTTGATAGCTGAGTGCTCTTGACCTTTAGAGTTGTGGTTTTGCTTGCGAGAACGTCCATCAAAGAGTTTTCAGCCGCAAGATCCTCTTGTAGCTTAGCAAGGCGTTCATCGATGGAGGCACGAAGGGCCGAGTTGTCGTCACTCATGGTTTGGCGAAGGGCAGCGAACGAAGTCAACTCCGTTGAGACGAACTTTGCCAATTGCTGAACAATCGGTTCCAAGGTTGTCTTAGTGGAATCCGCACTCTCTTGCAATGACTTCAGCAAAGAAGAGGCGTCTGAGAATAGTTTATCGACTTTTTCGGTCGCAGCCTCACAAGCTTTGGTTGAGGCTTCAATGGCAGCAGTGGCTGAGGCTACCGAATCATGCTGAGCCCTGGAGAAGGCATCAATAATCTTCTGAAGAGCAGCTTCAGATAGAGATGACTGTTGGTTGGAAGAAGAGGCGAGAAGTAGGTCAACCTTCTCGTGGAGCTCTTTAAGATGCTTCTTTGTCACTGGAGCATCATCCTCTTCATCACTCTGAACCTGAAACGGACTATAGTAGACCGAATCGAAGGTCATGTGATCACCGCCAAGGAAGGGATTTTCTCCATCAGAAGCATTTTCTGGAGATGGTGGAGGTGGTGAAGCTGGGGGTGTTGGGGTATGGGTATGTTCAGGTTGAGTATGGGGTGGGGTAGTTTCGGGTGGTGATGGAGTGTGGGTAGGTTCGTTTGTATGAGTTTCGGTTTGAGGTGGTTCGGTGACGGGTGGGGTTTCGGTTACTGGTGGTGTTTCGGTTGCAGTTGTGAAAATGGGTGGTGGTATAGGGAAAGAGGTTGGAGGAATAGTGGTAGTGGGGATTATGTTCGGAATGGAAGTAGGAATGGTTTGAGGAGGGGAAGGAACTGGTGAATTATGAAGTTCAATTTCGGGGGTAGGTGATCGAGGTGGGGTGTTGCCTCGTTGAGGGGTTTCGCCTCCTTGAGAGCCGTCCGAACCCGAACCCTCGTTTTCTGATTCACTCAAAGAAGAAGGAATAAAAAGCTTTCGCTTCTGTTGAGTCTTCCTCCTCTTCGGTTGTGGGGACTGTGCAGCTTTAGGCTGTTTCCTCTTCTTGGGAGAAGGACCCTTAGTAGCTTTGGTCGCTTGCTTCCCTTTTTCCGCCTTTTTGCCCCTGTTCACCGGTTTGTCTGCATCGTGGATGGACCTGAGCATATCCAGTGTAAGTTCCCTAGGACCAGTTGCCCTGAATTCCTTGATCATCCGAATTAGTCTGCTGTCAGAGGGGACGACGCCATATATTGTCTCCGGAATAGAGCCAATGAAGGAGAATTTGGATGCATCCGAGACGATGATCTTCTTGGTATGAAACGTACCAATAGAAGACATCGATGCACCTTCAGGAGTGGGAATGTCGAACTTGTCCATCGCCCACTTTTTAATCAAAATCCAGAACCGGGCCAGCGACACCTCAGAGTGTCGTGATGATGAAGAAAGGCTCTGGACGAGCTGTTGCCGGAGGACCAACCCAAAGTCCAAGTTGATCCCGTTGTAGATTGTGTACATGATCGACAAGAAAAGTCGATTGGCACCGTCGGATCCTGAGCTCCGTTCCGAAAAACCCTTGAAGAGGACTGTAAACAAGCCGTTCCACTGTGGCGGCAAGCAGGACTTTTTGAACTTTGCGACGGAGGTGAGAACCTCCGTGTACCCCATGTTGTAAAACATGTTATACAGATACCCAACCGGAATCGTCTCCGGATTTATTCTCGATGGGTCAACAGCCAACCCTAGCATTGTGCTAAAACGTTGTCGAGATATTGAGGTCTTATGTTCAGCAATCTCGAAGAACACCCGCTCAACTGCTTTGTCGTAATAAGCAGTCGCATAAACCTGCGAGAGAGATGCCATGGGCACGGACTCGATCCTGGATAGAGCCGTTGCGATTTGTGAGTACTTCAGGCACTCGATGATCGGCGACATGTAGGAGTCATACACCAGGGGGTTGAGATTGATCACCAGGCATTGTTGCGGACGAATAGGAAGTATTTGTGAGGTAGCATGCACTGAGGATGATTCCGCCATTGTTGAATGAAGTAGAAGAAGAAGATGAACAGTGAAGCTTTTGGGAGTTTTTGCTCTGTAGAAAATCCGGAAGCAGTAAAAAGGTAAATGAGAGTGTATACTGCCTTTTATAGTGAGGGATTGGAGAGAGAAAAATCGTTTCATATCTTCTATGCGATGAGCACGTAGGAGAGAGAGTGTCAGAATCCTAGGATCACGCCACCCAACAAGCGCCGTTTCAGAAGAAAACCGGTTCAAATCCTCACGCGCCTTTAAATGCCAGAAGGATGTCGCTTGGATTTCACACACGCGTCCATAATGTCAGTAAAAGTATGGGCGTTTCAAATTCACACGCGCCCCCTTTTTACCGTCGTTTGAATTTTAATCCGTTTAACTCCCGCCGAGTCAGCAACCTTTCGTCTTATCTTTTTAAATGACATCTTTTGAATTAAATACCCACGTGGATTGTTTTTGATCACAACTTCATAATTTACCACCAAGAATAATACAACCTGTAAAAATTAGTAACGGAATTTTGGAAAATCAAAGATTTTCGTGCAAAGAGTGTAAAAGAAAAAGAAATAAAGCAACTCTTTTAAGGATTTTCTGTGATGTCAATAATGACACGAAACTGATGATCCCAGGCACGAATCTCTGCCTTCAAGGTCAAGGGAGACCTTAAAGTGTTAGTGTGGATTCCCGTTGAATTACGATCAAACATTTGTTAATAAATGTTGAAAGGCTTCTTTTAATTAGGCTAAATAAGGGTGGCTTTCGCTTTGATTCAGCAAATCTATTCTTGAAATAAGAAAGAAAGTGAACAAAGTACTTGTGAGACCAGTGTAGTCTGTTGAACAAGTAGGTAGGAATTTATTTTTAAATTGGCTTGGAAAAATATAAAATCTCAGATAAAAAAAAAACTGGATCCCAAGGGAAGAAATGTTATGGTGTTTAACAATTTCATAGGAATCACACAAAAGAAAATTTGAGATTTCATTAGGGTACATTCGTCAATCCTTTGGTGAAAACTTGAGCAAATTAATTGTTCACCGTCAATTGATTAGGTATTGAATGTTGGGTTTCACTTAGCTCGTAGTTGCACGAAACTAAGATCATAAACACAGATGTTGTGTAACCATAAACCTCAGTGGTAATTTCTGAGAGTCTCAAGGGTTACGTTGATGAAACGAATGTAATGGAGAAGTGTAATAGAGATGGTGTAAGAAGATAATAGTACCTCTGCTGCGAAAATAAGGACCAAGCAGAAACACTCTTAACTCATGTGAGAAGAGAATGAGGTAGCTCACGATTAGAATAAATGAGTTAGCCTTATTGGGAAGACAAGGTTTGGTTATACCAGGTCATGAAGGCTATTATTCAAAATCTTATGAGGCTTGGGACACATACAGCAGCATGCTTCTAGGGACACTTAAGTAATTCATCAATTATATCCCCATAAACGAACGAACAAAAAAAAAATTAAAAGAGAAAAATATTTTTGGTGTTTTTGAGTTTCATGTCAAGGAATAAAATAAAAAAAAATAAGTAAGAAAAAAATAAGACTTAAAAAAAAACTTTGGGAAAAAAAATTTGAAAAACCGAACCCGAACGTTCGGTTGGTTTCGGTTCCTGAAAATTTTGAAAAACCGAACCCGAGCGTTCGGTTGGTTTCGGTTTAACAAAATTTTGAAAAACCGAACCCGAACCTTCGGTTGGTTTCGGTTCAACGAAATTTTGAAAAACCGAACCCGAACCTTCGGTAGGTTTCGGTTTTGGAAAATTTTGAGAAACCAATGGATTCAGACATGCAATTGGAAAATACTTTTAATATTAAGAAAAACAAATTTTGTACAAGAAATATACAACCAAGAAAAACTACCTTTGAAGTAATGAGCGAGTCAGATGGTTTAACCGAACCCGAACGTTCGGTTGGTTTCGCTTCTTACGTTTGAGGTTGAGAGGTAGTGTGAGGTACTGACTCTGATTCCATCATACCTAGCCCTTGCAATATTCTATTGAATGATGTTTCAGGAAGAGCTTTGGTAAAGACGTCAGCCAGTTGATCAGTGGTTCTTACGAAGTGAACTTCGACATTTCCATCTTCCACGTGATCTTTGATAAAGTGATACCTCAGTGCTATGTGTTTGGTTTTAGAGTGTTGCACTGGGTTATGACAGATCCTAATTGCACTTTCAGAGTCACAATATAGTGGGATCTTCTTCATATTGAGTCCATAGTCTCGAAGTTGACTCTGGATCCAAATCACTTGAGATGTGCAGGATGCAGCGGCAATGTATTCCGCTTCGGCAGTAGACAACGACACACACGTTTGTTTCTTGGATTGCCAGCTGACCAACTTCCTGTCAAGGAATTGACAGCCACCAGTTGTGCTTTTTCGGTCGAGTCCACATCCTCTAAGGTCAGCATCAGAATAGGCTTGAACGAAGAAGCCTGAGTTGGAAGGATACCATAGACCTAAGGAGGTGGTTCGCTTGAGATAGCGTAAGGTGTTCTTCACTGCAAGCATGTGAGGTTCGCGTGGGTTTGCCTGAAATCGAGCACAATAACACACAGAAAACATGATGTCAGGCCTGCTAGCAGTTAGATACATTAGTGTACCTATCATTTGACGATAGAGCGTGATATCGACAGCCGGTTTGTCAAGAGATGGAGTTAGCTTGGTGCCGAATGCCATTGGGACTTTGACTTTGGAGTCTCCCATCATACCAAACTTTGCTAGGAGAGTCTTAGTGTAAGCTTCCTGATTTATAAAGATGCCTTCGGGTCCCTGTCTAATATTTAAACCAAGGAAAAAGTTAATAGGACCCATTGAGCTCATTTCAAACTTAGTCTCCATCAGCTTTCTGAATGCAGCTGTTAAGCTAAGATTCGTAGAGCCAAAGATGATGTCATCGACATAAATTTGAACAATCATAAGGTGGTTACCTTCCTTTTTGCGAAAGAAGGTTGGGTCAACCGAACCTTGTTTGAATTTAGACATCTTTAAAAATTTTGTTAGCGTTTGATACCAGGCTCTCGGAGCTTGTTTAAGGCCATACACAGCTTTATCCAAAATGTAACAATGGTTTGGATACTTTTCGTTCACGAACCCAGGAGGTTGCTCCACATACACAGTTTCTTCGAGTTCTCCATTGAGAAATGCACACTTGACGTCCATTTGGAAAACTTCAAAGTTTTTGTGAGTAGCATAAGCCAGAAATATTCTAACAGATTCTAGCCTAGCTACTGGAGCAAAAGTCTCTTTATAATCTATCCGTTCCTCCTGACAGTATCCCTTTACTACCAGACGAGCCTTGTTCCTTATTACATTCCCTTCCTTGTCCATTTTGTTCCTGAAGACCCATTTGAGACCAACAACCGAAGCATCTGGAGGAGTTGGAATGAGGCGCCAGACTTTGTTCCTTTCAAATTCGTTCAGTTCGTCTTACATTGCTTGAACCCAATCAGAGTGATCGAGGGCAGTGTTAACTGTCTTCGGTTCAACTTTTGATACGAATGAGTTAAACATACAAAACTCAACCTTTGAAAATAAGGATGTCTGTTTTGCCTTCAGTTGTGATCGGGTCAGAACCTTTTCAGATACATCACCAACCACTTGAGAGATAGGATGATCTCTGATCCATTTGGTAAGAGGAGGGTAATTTGGATCAAAGTTTGGGTCTAGTTCAGCATTGATCATTTCTTCTGGCTCAGATTGGCTATCGTAATCAAGCGTCATATCATCATGCTCCCCCTCGATTGATGAGCTATGAGAAACTTGAGGTTCAGAGGTTTCTTGTGATGCTGGACTTGCAGTCGTTGAAGCATCTTCGGTTGGAGAGGCACCTTCGGTTGGAGTTGTAGAATTTGGCTCCCCCTCGACATGTGAGCTTGGCTCCCCTTCGGCTGAAGCATTGTTAGATGGAGGGTCATCAGTAGTCGATCCTCCTTCATGCATTCTCCATGCAGCTTCTTCGACGATCTGCTTCATGTGGTCAACCTTGTTGTCAGCTGCACCTGCTTCTGAGAGAGAAGCTTTCTCTGGTTCGTCAAAGAGCTCCAGAAATTTGTCGTATAGATTAGCGATCGAGACTGTGACTTGGCCAGTTTGATGAAAGATTTCCCCAGCAATGTCTTCTTTGGCCTGTAGCTTTTTGACATAGCTATCATCAAAGGTCACATAGTATGTCTCTTCAATTTTTCTCGAACGCTTGTTTAGGACCCTGTATGCCTTGGATGTGAGAGAGTAGCCCAGAAAGATTCCCTCGTCGGCTTTGACATCGAATTTGTTGCGGTGTTCTTTAGAGTTAAAGACGAAACACCGTGAGCCGAACACCTGGAAAAACTTCACATTGGGCTTTCTGTTGTTTAGAATCTCGTAAGGTGTGAGTGTGAATCGCTTGTTGAGAGAGGACCTGTTCTGTGTAAAACAAGCAGCAGAAATAGCATCAGCCCAAAAATAAAGAGGTAAGGAAGCGAAACTTAACATAGTTCGGGCAGCTTCGCACAAAGATCGGTTTCGTCTTTCGACAATTCCGTTCTGTTGTGGTGTGTAGGGAGCTGAGAAGTTGTGACTTATTCCCTTTTCTGCAAGAAATTCTTCAAATTCCCTGTTCTTGAATTCAAGACCATTGTCGCTTCTGATGTTGCGAACGACCTTCTTGAGCTGTACTTCAATTTGCTTGATGAACACTTTCAGCTTATGAGTCGCTTCAGATTTGAGCTTTAGAAAGAACACCCATGTAAATCGAGAAAAGTCATCAACAATAACAAGAATATACTTGCTACCACCGATGCTTTCGATAGATGAAGGACCACACAAATCAATATGAAGTAATTCGAGTGGTTCAACAACTTTTGTGTTGATTATGGATGGGTGACTTTGACGACTCTGCTTCCCCATTTGGCATGCAGCACACAAGTGATCTCTATCGAACTTGAGCAATGGAAGACCCCTAACATGACCTCCAGTGACAAGTCTGTTAATATCTTTAAAGTTGAGATGAGAGAGTCTTCGGTGCCACAACCAGCTTTCGTCAGATTGAGCTTTTGATAGCAAACAAATAGCTGGGTTTCCTTTGATGGGTTTAAGGTTTAGAGGAAACATTTCACCCTTTCGCTCCGACTTGAGAATTACTTTCTTTGACTTTTTCTCAATAATTTCAGAACCTTCATCATCGAATGATACTTTGAGACCTGTACCTCCAACAAGCTGAGATACACTGATGAGGTTGTGTTGTAGTCCTTCCACATAAGCCACCTTCCTTATAGTAAAGTCACCATTTGTTATCATCCCGTATCCCTTTATGGTGCCGAAAGAATTATTTCCAAACTTGACATTGCCACCATTTGCAAGAGATCTGTATTCCCTGAGCTCCTCTTTCCTCCCTGTCATGTGACGTGAGCAGCCAGTATCGATGTACCATTCTTCGTCGAACTGCTCGTCACTTATAACCTGCAAAAATTAAGCAAATTTAGGAACCCAAAGTTTCTTGGGTCCACGTGAGCTTTTCATGGGAACAGGAACAGTGAGAGAGATGTCAACTAGATATGTTCGTTTTATTAGTGTTGTTTCATCTTTCCTTTTAATGGTAAAAACTTTTATCTTACTAGGATTGAGTGTGTTCGGTTTGGACTCTGGTTTGGGTTCATTGACCTTCTGTTTGCCCTTTTGTTCAGCTGACGAATGAGATTTTTGAGAACGAACAGAATTAGCTTTAGAGCAAGATGGAGATGAATTGGTGGAAGTAGAAGAGTTAGAAGAACTAGAAGAAGTGGGTTTGGATTGAGAAGACTTCTTGGCTTGAGACTCTAGGTGACCCTTTTGCTTTCGATCATTGGAGGGACAGACCTTAGAGTTTTGTTCTCTTTTAACTTCAGAACCGAATGTTTGCTTTTGGTTGGAATCGTTCTTTGAACCGAATCTTTGCTTTCGGTTGAAGTCTGTCTCAGAACCGAACCTTTGCTTTCGGTTGGTATTTTCTGGTGAACCGAACCTTGGCTTTCGGTTAGTGTGGCTCTCAGGCTTTCCAACAGGATTGTTTTCATACTTCAGATTCTTGTCTTGATGTGAGAAGTATGCATTCTGGGATTGCCAGAATTGTTTCCTTTCAGAGAGATTCTTCCTGTATCTTTGGTTCCTTTCTCTTTTCTTATTCCTCATCTGCTTAGGTTGATGATGAACATTAGCTTTCGTTTTCGGTTTCTCCTTGGCTGGTTCCTTTTGAACTGAGGGAGTTTCACTTTGAGGTGAGGGAGTAGAGGGAACGTCTTCTTTTGCCGAACTTTCATCCTCCTTAGGAATGTCTTTCGCACCACTGGTGCTTGGCTCGTCGAAATTATCTGGCTTATTCAAGGGTTCAGGTATGTATCTACCTTTACTCATCCAGGAAGTTCTTTCTGACAGGCCTACTGTTTCATCAGCATTATCGATTGGAGCCGTCCAGAAGAACTCATCACAGCCATCAGCATTGTCTTCGTTCACAATAGCCGTGAGTTCAGCTGTCTGATGTTCGGTTACTCCAGTGACCTTGTATACTTGATTTGGAGTGGTCCTGAACTTTTGATACACAACTGCTTTCTCTACTAAGATCGGGGACTTTTGTTGGGACAATCGAGCAAACTCCACTGAATTTTCAGAAATTAGATTCTTGTGGTTTTCAGGTTCGCTTTTCACAAATTCTGAGCAGTCAACCGTGTCCTCTACAGAAATTTCACTCATGTTGTCGTCCTCGTTAAGCTCAGATGCATTTTCAACATCAATTTTGTTTTCTGAGCTTACGTTGGCGTTTAAAGAGTCAAATTTTTGTATGGTTTCGGTTCTCAGTTTAAGTCTATCATTTTCATCCAAAAGGTTTTTAAGCATATTCTTGTGGTCCTTGGATTTAATGAAAGATTCAATTTTGTCCAGTCCATATATGTAGGTCGGATTGACATCATCAGATGATATCACACTTTCACAGTTATAAGCTTCGGCATCAATTTCATCCTCCTTAAATTCCAGGAAGGGCAAAATCATGCGATGGATCTTTTGGCCTATTTCGCAGTCTAAGTGAAGTTGAGTAATATTAGAATAAAGACGTTGTGCTATTAATCAAAAAACATTCCGCTGTTTTAACAACTTTAAATTGTCTCTTTGTAAATAAATGTTTTCGTCTTTAATTTTAAGTAATTCAGACTCCTTCAACTCGATCCACATGCGCCACTCCTCACTCTTCGAAGACACCCTGCTTAATTGATCAGTTAGGTTAGAATTGGTGACTCGAGTTTGAGTTAATCTACTATCTAGATGAGAAATTCTTGTATTAACGTTTTTTAGTTCTTTCTCATATGTGGATTGTGGTACTTTAAATGAAACAAAAAGCGATTGTACCTTCTTTATCAGTTCATCAAGCTCATTGAACTGTTGGCTGAGTGGCTTGGCCGTAAAGCACATGTCCTCCTGCACCTTCGGTTCCTTGCTTCCACTATCGGTGTTATATCCCCTCATCTGAGATACATCAGGCACCATGAAGCATCTTCCTCCACTGCTCTCCTCCTTTGCCACATAAGCCTTTCCATGAGTAGGCTTCCTCACTTCATCGTCTTCTGAGTCAGTAGACCAAACTTCAGTGCTACCGAACTCGTCATCAGCAACCGAACCCTGCACAATAAGAGCATTCATAGAAGGGTTAGCGGTAGACTTCTTCTTTCTCATCTCATCCAACCTTTTCTGCAACACAGCTTCCTCATCCATTCCATCATCCTTTTCAGCCATCTTCTTAAGGACATAATCTTTAGCATATTGGTTTTTCCCACCACAGTAGTAACAGCTTACTCCAGAATCACCATCAGCCTTTGGTTCCTTCTTGGGCTCTTCAACCTTCGGTTCATTGTTAACTTTTTCTGAACTGTAACTCCCCTGCCAGTTTCGATTTTTATTGCTGGGGAATCTCTTCTTTATGAACCTCTTGGGGTTAGACACCATCATAGCATAATCCTCAGACGTGAGGTCATACTCCTCCAAGTTAAGTTCTTCATCCTCCATCACAGCTTTACTTTTTGATAGGAGGGCCAACGAACCAAGGCTTGAAACAACGTTTTTCTCCTGCAGTACAATCTTCTCCTGGGACTTGAGAATACCCACAAGTTTCGCCAAAGAGTATGATTTAAACTGCTCATGGGCTTTGACTGTAGACACCACTGCTCTCCATTCAGACCTCAGACCATTTAAGAAAGTAACCTTCTGCTCGATAAGCTTCCTTTCAATGTCATGTTTGATCATCTTGATGAGAAGATGATTGAAGCGATCGAACGTCTGGGTCACTGTTTCTTCGGCTCCTTGCCTGAATTCTCCAAACTCAGATAAGAGCAAGGTTTGGATAGAATGTTCAAGATCCTCGTCTGTAGAGTACAGTTCGCGAAGTCTATCCCAAACTTCCTTTGCCGTCGTGCAAGAACTGACCAATCTAAAGGTGTCGGACTGAAGGGCGAATCTGATTAACCTTAACGCCTTGATATTACAATGGAATTTGTCTTTTTCGTCTTGTGCAATATCTTTAACATCCTTCAGCAGATCATTGTACTCCTTTTGAGTTTTAATAATTCTGGACGTTGCTGAATGAGAAAACGGTCCATTAATTATAGCTTCCCATATGAGGTATCCATTATCCTCAGATCCTATCACGTAGTCTTCGAAGTGATGCGCCCAGACTTCATAGTCATGGGTATATAGGATTGGAATTTTTGTCGTCGAGCCGATACTGTTGGAGATATTTATAGGATTTGATTGCGACTCGTCCATTATGATCGGAAAAAAAACCTATTAAAAGATCAGACTTGTAATAACTCAGATTAGGGCAAAACAATAAATATCAAGATACGTCAATAAAGAGTTGACGGCTCAATAAATATTATTAATTGCGGAAAAACCCTAACTGTAACCTTTTCACAGAAAAGATGTGTATCGATTACACAGCCTCCTGCTCTGATACCAATTGATGAGATTTAAAACCTTTAAAGCTATGAAGATCGATTAGATCTCAAACAGGCAAATAAATATAAAACTGTAAGAACACGAAAATAAGAACGAGACAAGTCTGAATCAAACGAGTCGAGTGATTAAAACAAAATGTTCAGAAGAGCTCGATTAAGAACATCAACTGTAGAGGATCAGTAGGTTACAAGAACGATTAAAGAAATCTGGAAATACTATCGTTACGCTCTAGAATTACCGTTTCAATCGTTAACCTAATATGCATGCAAGCATATACTTATATATTAAACATAATGGGCTCTCGGTTGGACAGGCCCAAACCGGAATACAAAATAAATAAATAAACATTCGAGCCGAACGACGCAACACTTAACCAAAACTTCAGCCCAACAATATATATATATATTAATCTTGTAATATTATATTAGTATAGGGTTGTATTTTAAACTTGTAAAATTCTAGGGTTTGAAATTTAAATTTTCTAAATTAAAACTTTTAATCATGAAACATAAATTTCAAAACTTGAGGGCAAGTTTTAAACATTTAAAACATGGAGGATCAAATAACAAATAATCTTAATTAAAAATTAATTCCCTAATTATCCATATTTGATTTATTTAATGATTTCTTGCAAGATAATTACCAATTTAATCAAAATAATTAATTAATTATCACATAAGGAAATTAAATATTTTGTTAGTTGATAAATATCTTTTATTAGATTAAGATTATAGTCATATATATCAAAAAATCAGATTAGGGTTGATCTAATATGATAAAGGCAAATTTCCATAAGATAATAATCAAAAAAACACAAATCTGGCCCTTCTTGACGCACGGACTCGCCGAGTGCACAATGGGACTCGTCGAGTCAGGCCAACTCGCCGAGTCCACTATGGGACTCGCCGAGTCCATGACTCAGAAACATAAAATTTGGATTTTTCAAGCAAGATTCAAACAAACAAGCAACAATTTAATAGAAACCAATCTACGCTCTGATACCACTGATGGGTTTTGGCAATATGAACATTCCTATGTGCACATGCAAACCCTAATGCTTGGATCTAGGTTTCTCTAATTAAACATGCTTTGAATCCAAGACTTCTAATGACTAATTAAGTATAAGAACAATACAAAATCAGATCTAGAAGTTTACCTTTGAATCTCTTGTTTGATCTTGTTGTCTTGGAGCTCTAGAGTCACAATTGTCACTCCTCTAATGGTTTACAAACACCAACTAGAAAGGAGGATGATTTGAGAGAGAGGTTAGGGAAGAAATTTGGCCAGGGTTTTCTTTCTTTAGAAGAGATGCCGATTTCACATGCCCTAAGGGTCTATTTATACTTGTAGGCTCCTAGGGTTTCACCCTTAAACCCTAGTTGGATAATCTTTCCTTAAAGCAATCCAAATCCTTTCCAAGATAATGCCTTGGACAAATTTGAGGCTATCCCAAGCCCTAGAATTCGTCCAACCCTATCCCTTAAGGATTTACAGCCTAAAGTGTAACTATCAAACAATTGACAGTTTATACCCTCTTATTTAATTAATCTCTTGAAGTCACGAAATTAATACTAATTAATCTATGAATTATATTAATAAAATAACAATATTATTATTCCTTATATTATTCTCATAATATATTAATAATATCTATTCTCTCATAATAAATCATCCTATCAAGTTGCTATGGTGAAGGCAACCCAAAAGGACCATGCACAATCGGGTCAAATACTTGCCTAATATAGTTGCAGCCTTAGACACTATTCCAACAATTTCTACTTGTTAGGTGTTCTAGTGTTCACGTTCTTATCGTTGCTAGTTTCGTTTTCGTTGTTACCATTAGGTCTATCTTTTTTCTGCTTGTTAGGAGTTCTAGTGTTCGTGTTCTTATCGTTACCAATTTCGTTTTCGTTGTTACCATTGGGTCTATCTCGTTTCTACTTGTTAGGTGTTCTAGTGTTTGTGTTCTTATCGTTGCTAGTTTCGTTTTCGTTGTTACCATTGGGTCTATCTCGTTTCTACTTATTAGGTGTTCTAGGCGACACAAGGGTGCTGTTATAAGGCAATGGAATTCGTAATCTGAATTCTGCCAGGTCCTTCCACTATAGATGGATGTGACCTAACTGTACCTACTTAGGATTGTAAAAGGTAGTTGATTGTGGGGTTCTGTTCTAATCAACATTCAGGCTAGGGACAGAAAAATGATGCGGGCTCGCACGTTCTTAGTTTATGGAATCTTGGCTATATATGATACTAACGTTCATATGGAACCATCATGGTCCATTAGTGAGGATTCTCTAGCTTCTCCATGATTTATGAATTTGCTTGACTAGGGAAGTAGTTTTTGATTATGTTTTCAATTTTCAAGACCTTTCCGTGAAAATTCGTCATATAAAGTTTATCGTTCGAAACGTTCCAAAAATCTCGGTAGGGTTTCTTGTCGTCTCTTCCTGTCTAGTTTTCAACTCCCTTGATAATCATCTCTGTTGGACAATTTCTCTTGAAATGTCCTGTTTCACCGCACTGGTGACAAACTTGACTTACTTATGGGTTGGGAATTGGGGTGATGCATGGGGCCGGGGCCCTACAGTAGCGGGAGATGTGCCCCATCTTGTTGCACCTTTTGCAACAAAATGTCTGGAGGCTCCCCAATGATGGTAATTGCACTTGTTGCAGGGTGGATTGTTCTGAAGGTATGATTGTCTCGACAGGGGAGGAGTAGGGTTAGTATGGGTAGGGACTGGTCCCGCTTGTTGCCTTTTAGTAAAACTCTGAGTTGAACTACCTCCTTTTTCGTTCCCGAACTTTCGTTTCTTTTTTTTTTTAGGTTTAGGGGTGAGTTGTTCTTCGTTGGTTTCCTTGGTTGTTGTTATGGTTGAAGATACCGACACTGTTTCCAACTTCGTTTGTGTCGTTGGCATTGAAGTATGCCATGACGGCTGCCTCAGCCGTTGTTACAGTGGCTTGGGAAGTGGCGGAGTCTATTCGTAGGATTGGTGCATGGTCGGGGTATTGGTTACCTTCATGAGAAGACATAATTCTGTTGCACACGAAAAATGGGCTTGTGAGTACTCATAGTTAGTTCCAAGTGAGTTTACTCATATAATCCTAACGTACTGGTGTTAATCGGTTCAACCTACATCCCCATGATGCAGCTATGGTGGAGGGTGGGAACATGTATTGTCTGACGTAAAATCCGTCGTAATAGCATATAGCTAGCAATATGGTTAACGGGTTTGGTTGTATGGATTTTTGGAGGATGTACTCCTCTTGGTTCACTATTACTGGTTGCAACTAAGGGAATTATGAACCTAAGGTGAGTAGTGAGGCGATCCTCTTTTAGCGCACAAAGTGCTTGGCCATTTCACTTATATTAAGGGTGCCCTTTTTGTGTTCCTTACGCTGCTAAGGCTGTCCTAGCCTTGATTGCTATGATTTGTGGTCTCCACATGACCATTTTCTATTTTAAGGAATGTATATGGTCTACATAGTTATCTGGTCCTATTGGTGGGTTTCGTAAGGCATTTGGAATGGTGTTCTTGTTACTTGTGGGGGATCAGATTAACACTGTTGCACACCGAGTTTTGCATATGGTCGCCATTACTGCATGACGGAGGGTTGGAAATTGGGAGTCAATTCGGGTTACTCGTGACCCAAATGGACATCTGATTCGTGAGGGTGTTGGCTATCGGAGTTCGATGCGTGTCGATTGTAGATCGTATTGTCTTTTGTGTAGATGCACCCTAAACCGGGTAGGAGTCAATTGCTCAACTTGCTTTTGCATGGGTGTCGTTTTGTTTCTGGGTATGTTTATCCCATGAGTACCTATATGGGGTGGTTATGTATCTGGGAGGGGAAAGATGAAAGGGTCTCGGATCTACTCTCAGTTGGGCAAAGCTTATCAAGGGTTTCCTTGGCGCTTTTATCCTTGTTGGTTTCTTAATCGGAATTCTACCTTTCACAATTCATCTCTGGGTGTTCCTTAGGATCCACTTCTGGATTTTTCCTCATGGACTTTCTCTGGTCTCTCTTTGCCCCATTTGTAATTTACCATGACAGGGTAGTTGAAGTCTTGGCGAGGAATTTCAATTACTAGTTAGTGCGAGAATCGAGGTACGAGATATACAGGGAAAGTACTTTAGGTGTGAGGGGTTTATAGTATCCTAAAATACTCCTATTGTATTTTAAACTTGATGTTCGAATTCTAGTATTCTCTTGTGTGCATAGTTGTTCGGTTTTAGGTTTGTTGCAACACCACCATCACTCCCAAGCACATGTTGGTCATATCTCAAATAAATATAGTTGATCAGGCTATATTGATTCCATATATGATTACATAACTGCCCAGGTTTGACTATAGTGTTCAACCTTTAGTTACTTTTGGTTTTCTTCTCGTTATGATACTGGGTGAGTAATTGTGTATACTTTTATAAATACTTATCTTCTTAAAGTATACTTTTAGACAGAGTTTGTTTTAGTCCCATTGTATTTATAGTTGTATATCTCGTATGGCTAGATATACCAGCTCACTATAAACAATGCTCTGATACCAATCTGTCACACCCCCTGACAAGACAACGGAAACGTCCGGAGGCGGGTGACTTCATTGTGCAGTATCATAACAATTGAATATAAATGAAACAGAGCAATCCAAACATCATACATTGAGATAACAAACTTAGATGGTTTACATATTGTATTTGTTCTTCGAGTTACACAAAAGATACATAAGTAGAAAAGAATCCAAACTACAGCTAAATGATCTTGCATCAGTGTCCCTTGTTTCCTGCTTACTAGATCCTTAAGAATACAAGTCGTTTTGAAAAGCGTCAACTGAAAAGTTGGTGAGTTCATAAGCATTTTTCTATAAAATCGTTTACACTTGTTTAGAATCATTCTCGTTGTACTTCCATAAAATCAACTATTTTCTATAAAATCGTTTGAAGTCTTGCCTTGAAAATCATGAATATATGTGTGTATGACATTACTTTTGTTCATCCTTATAAGGATTGATCTTTGAAAAGTATTGTAATTTGTGAAAACGAGTTGTGTCCGAGAATAGTTCTTTTAATAGTAATAATCAACTGCTTCAAGAAAATCCCTTATTTGCAAAAAGGAAATATGGTTGAAAATCTTGTTTCTCTTGTCGAGTAAAATTTAGTGTGCGTTTTAGTTTATCGTTATCGAAATCATAGAAAAATCGTTCTCTCCAGAAAATCCTATATTTTCTGCTATAAAATATTCGTAAGTTCTAGTTTATCGTTATCGAAATCGTAGAAAATCGTTTTCTCCAGAAAATCCAATATTTTCTGCTATAAAATATTCGTGAATTCTAGTTTATCGTTATCGAATCGTAGAAAATCGTTTTCTCCAAAAAATCCTATATTTTCTGCTATAAAATATTCGTAAGTCTGGTTTATCGTTAACAAAATCGTAGAAAATCATTTTCTTTAGAGTCCTACACTTTTTAATTTGTAAAATAGCAGTATTACGACTCTGTACTTGTTAGGAGAAAGAATCCACATGGCTATTGTGGACATTCTACGCGATGAAGAAGGACAGTCAACACAACAAATGCGGACCATCACCTATCACGTGTAGGACAATAAACACAACATGCCAAAATTTATTTATGAGGTTTTCCTTACATAAATTTCTAGTTAATATAACATATTCTAGCGAGTCGTTATAACCATACTAATCATGACGGAGTGACTGTTTTGGCGTTTCTCAGGCGCCCTCGGTTTGGAAAAGACATTTGTCACCCTAGACTGGCCTGTCTAGCTATAGCGAACAACGAAGGTGCGGGGTGTCAACCCCGTATAGATCTATACACAAATTCCCTCTCTCCCTCCAGGAGACTCTGGTTATAACTCCTTACAGGACTTAGATGTACACTGATATTTTTATATTTAGGTACTTTTGAGATTTGTCTGACTAGAATATTAACAACCTTTTGAGCAATCGTTAGAGATTCATTATTTGTTAGATAAATAATGAAACTCATACTTATTGAATAGAAATATCGTTCTCGTTCCATATCGTTGATTGTGCTCGTTAACTAGGTGCTCGTGTTTGTTCGTTTTCGTTTATTGGAAAACGAGTCATTTTAGCCAAAAGAAAAAGTGTCAAGTTATAATTTGTATAAATTTATAACTGCCGGTTATGACACGCATTTTCTGTTTTATGACATATAGAGCATTATTTGTCTTCATGGAGGTTTTATGACAACAGCTTATGACATGCAAATATTTCTGTCATAAAGGCTCTACTTGTATATTTTCTTGACGCAAACTTTTATGTTGAATATTTATAAAATACTCCCTAATAGTTTTCAAAATAGTCACAAAGTTTCTATTTTCGAAAAATCACTAGAAATGGTGTCCACTTAGTAAGATCCCTTTTATAACTTTTTATCTTTAGACATGAAAGCATAGATAAAGGGGTTAAGTTGGACACACTCAATAGTTGGGAGGCTCTTTTGCTCAAAGTATCCTCTGTTCTTTAGGAAATTTAGAAATCATTCGTTCGTAGGTATATTACTAAATAATAATTTAATAATAGTTCACACACACATACAAACATACGTATATATGTGTCACACCCCAAAACCAAGAACGGCGGAAACGCTCAGGGGTGGAGGACTTCATGTGAAGTATCATACCAATGCAAAGTAGTAAACAAGAAACAACATCATCCATTGCATTAAAAGTAAAGTTTTAATACATGTGTGTTCTTTCATTGTAATAAGACACCAAAATATGTAATCAAAATAAAAGACGAGTCTTGTCTGTGCTCTGTCTTCTCAAAACCTGGTCATCGTACCTGTCTAGTGGTGACCTGAGAATACAAGTTATTTTGAAAGTGTAGATCAACATAAAGTTGGTGAATTCATAAGTATTTAAGTGTCGTTACTCTGATTTGGAAAGCTGTTATGAATGCTATGTAAATCTTTGAATGAATCATTTGATATAAGTGTGAAAACCATAGAAAAACCCATATTTCCTACTAGTATAAAAGTAGTCTTCTACCAAGACCTGAATGTTTTGAAAGTAACAAAGATGGTTTTTCCCTAGAATGACTACTATTAACAATATATGGTCTACCTCATCGTTTATGTGAACATATCACAAAATAAAAGTAATATGAAAAACATAATCATTTAAGTATTATCCTTTGGTACTAGGATAAACACGACATAGAAAATGCTGAATAGTATTAACCGTAGACATCCGTAGATGTACATTTACCTCTGTTGCTAACAGCCGGGTTTAGGAATAGTTAGTCCCTTAAGTATACTTGTAATGGTATCAGCCGTAGACATCCGTAGATGTGCATTTACCACTGTAGCTAACAAAGTTTTTAGGAATGGTTAGTCCCATAAAGTATCCTTTTGAACTAGGATAGACAGATCTAATCTACATGTATGATATGTAATAGTATCTCATCATATAGTATCTAGGTAAAAGTATCCATGTAAGTGTATCCATGTAAGAGGATCCATGTAAGTGTATCTCTTCATATAGCATTTAGTATAGACTCATGAATGAACTAACTTCAGTGTAATTCCTTGTAATAGGAATAATGTTTTGTATCCCCTAAACTATCCCTATAATAGTTTACTGGAATGTAATAGATGTCCAAGAAGGTTTATTCACCCTTGCTACCCAAGAGTGTGGGAACTGAACGAAGAATGAATGCTCTCATATCAATATATATATATATATATATATATATATATATATATATATATATATATATATATATATATATATATATATATATATATATATATATATATATGAACAGAAGTGTATAGATATTGTTTTGATCAAGAAGATGAAAGAGGTTTTGTAAAACATTTAAGAGTTTTGAACAATAAATAACAATGACTTGATGTCATTTTATAAAAAATTTCAAAAGTAATTCATTTGATAACAAAGTATTTTAAGACAGAAAACCATTTCATGTATCACATTTTGAAGTATGTGAAATCAGTTGGTTGAAAAAACAGTTATAAATCACATGTGATTGATTATATAACATACTCTTTTCTACTTGTATTCCCCCCATTAAAGCATTTAAAATCATTTAAAACATTGATTAATGGGTATGAACTCACCTGTAGTTGGTGGTTTGGATGAACGGATAAGGTAGGATGCTAGGTGTCAAGTGAAGACTTGTACACACTCAATGATCCTAGTTAACATATAATAACACATATATGTATCCAATTAGTCTTTAAACTACTAATTGACAAAGTTAAGACATCCTAGGACATGTAAAACACCTTATATAAGTGCTACAGGTCATAAGGATTGCATCTAAGTGCTATAGGACCTTGCTATTGTGTTTGGGTTTCAAGGGGAAACTCCCTTGGAGTTTACGGTTTTGTGACCATAACCCCGTGGGTTTACGGTCGTAAACACATGAGTTTACGGCCGTAAACTCATGTTCTTTTGACCATTTTTTGTTTTGAAGCTCTACAAGCCATTAGAAGTATCCCCTCTTCATGCTTAAGCCTATGAAAGTGTTTAGGGCACCATTTCACTCCTAAATGGAGTTTACGGTCCCTGGACCATTTCCCTTTGAGTTTACGGTCGTAAACCCTCAAGGATCATGGTATTCTGATGTTTTCAAGTCCTATACACATTAAGGAGTGAGTCTAGACTAGTTTCCAAAGGGAAGGAAGGGACTAGGGTCACATTTGGCCCCTAGAGAAGGGTTTACGGTCCAAGGTGTTCTTGGACCATAAACTCCTTTTATCTTGGTGTTTCTTTGTGTTTACTTGATGTATGGAAGTATAAAAAGCTCTATGATACTCTTGGATAGAAGTACTTACAATATAGAAGCTTGAAATGAGCTAAAAGTCCAAGAACACTAATGTGTGTTCTTGGTGTTCTTGGTGAAACTTGAAGAATCAACCTTTTGGAACATTTTCATGGATGGATGTGTGTTAAAACACTAGATTAGGTGATATACTAACTTGAAAGGGCTAGAAACACTTACTAGATTGAAGATCTTGAAGAAAACTTGGATGATACTTGAGAGAGTTTGAGATTTGGATCTTGAAAGTTGGAAAAATGGTAAAAATAACTAAGTGTTACCTTTATACCACTTCCCTTTAGGGTTTACGGCCATAAACTCCTTGTTTAGGTCGTAAACTCTAAACTTTTATGTTTCAGGACTTTATTGTTGCACAATAAACCCTAGGGCATCCTCTCTCCTGATACCTCCTAAAGTGTTAATCCTGAAATACTCAAACTTATTCCAAAAAGTTTGAAAATCAACAGTAAGTGTTCTGTCTTCTATTGACTTGACATGTTGTACAGAATAGAAATTTTGGGTTGTCACATCATCCCCCCGTTAGAAGGAATTTCGTATCGAAATTAGAATTTAAGCAACTAAATAGTTACAAATAACTAAGCGAAAAGATGAGGATATTTCAGTTTCATCTGATCCTCTCGCTCCCAAGTGAATTTCGGTCCTCGCTTGGCGTTCCAGCGAACCTTCACTATTGGGATATGACTTTTCTTCGTTTGCTTGACCTCCCGATCCATGATCTCTACTAGTTCTTCCACGAAGTTAAGGCTTTCGTTGATCTCGATCTCATCGAGTGGGATAACAAGATTCACGTCGGACAGACACTTTTTCAAGTTCGAGACGTGGAAGGTAGAATATACGTTACTGAGTTCGCGCGGTAGATTGAGTTTGTAAGCTACGGGGCCGACTTGGGCAAGAATCTCAAAAGGCCCTATGTATCTTGGATTGAGCTTTCCACGCTTTCCAAAGCGTATCAAGCCCTTCCAGGGTGAGACCTTCAACAGAACGCGGTCGCCCTCCTGGAATTCCAACGGTTTCCTTCGCTTGTCAGCGTGGCTTTTCTGTCGGTCTCTAGAGGCTTTCAATGTTCACGAATCTGAACGATCTTCTCTGTCATTTCCCGAATGATCTCTGGACCCGTGAGAGTGCTTTTAGGAGCTCGTCCCTTAGCTAACTGGGTATCACCCACCTCAGCCCAACACAGAGGGGATCTGCACTTTTGACCATAGAGGGCTTCGAAAGGAGCTGCCTTTATGCTCGTGTGATAACTGTTGTTGTAGGAAAATTCGACAAGGGGTAAATGAGTATCCCAAGCTTTCCTAAAGTCAATCACACAGGCTCGCAACATATCTTCTAAGGTTTGGATAGTTCTCTCACTTTGTCCGTCGGTCTGTGGGTGGTAGGGTGTACTCATGTCCAGCCTAGTTCCTAGGGAACTTTGTAGCGACTGCCAAAACCTAGAAGTGAATCTACTATCTCTGTTTGAGATAATGGATATGGGAACACTATGCAGTCGTACAATCTCCATAATGTAGGTTCTCATAAGTTTATCCATTTTGTCAGTTTCTTTGATGGGTAGGAAGTGTGCAGACTTGGTCAATCTGTCGACGATGACCCATATGGAATCAAGTCCACCCATTGTCTTGGGAAACTTGGTTATGAAGTCCAAAGTGATCTGCTCCCACTTCCATTCTGTTATCTCCGGTTTCTGCAGAAGACCGGAGGGTTTCTGGTATTCGACCTTTACCTTCGTGCAAGTAAGGCATTTACTTACAAAGGTAGCAATATCTACTTTCATGTTAGGCCACCAGTATAACTTATTAAAATCCATATACATCTTATCTGAGCCTAGGTGGACGGAATAACGGGTGTAGTGTTCCTCGGTCATGACCAAGTATCTGAAGCTACCATGTTTTGGTGTCCAGATCCGATCCATGAGGTATAAGGCTCCGCTACCCTTGACTTCTAAATTCTTATCCATCCCTCTTAGGGATTCACCTGCCACATTTTCAGGTTTCAAAGCGTCGAGCTGAGCCTCCTTAATTTGCGTGAACAAGTGTGAATGAATAGTTAGAGTCAAAGATTTGACTCTACGACCAGAGTATTCTTTCTGACTTAAGGCGTCGACTACTATATTGGCTTTACTCGGATGATAATGAATTTCGCATTCGTAATCACTGAGTAGCTCGACCCACCATCGTTGTCTCATGTTGAGCTCCTTCTGGTCGAAAATATGTTGTAGACTTTTGTGGTATATAAACATCATGCTTTTTGTACCATACAGGTAGTGTCTGCAGATCTTCAGAGCAAACACAACTGATCCTAGTTCAAGTGTAACAGCCTGGATTCCCAGGTATTATTTATTTATTTATTTTGGTAATTGGTGAGGGGACTCGGCGAGTTGGAGCCTAGACTCGTCGAGTATGTTCGCGGATTTGGACGCGGGTTCGCGTCCGGACTTGACGAGTCCAATAGTGGACTCGGCGAGTCCACGCTGTTTAATGAAACCCTAATTTCTCGGGTTTGAGGCGTATTTAAAGGGCCTTATGGCCGTCATTTGCACTCATCAGTCCCCAGAGTGAAACCCTAGAGCGTTTGAGTGATTCAAGTGAGGGAAGGAGGCATTATTGATCTTGGAGTTGTTGACTAGCAAGGAAAGAGGAGATCTAGCCAAGAGGAAGCAAGAGAGGGGTGGATTCTTGAAGATTTGAGGTCCAGAACATCACATCTGAGGTACAATCTCGAATCATTCTCTATTATTGTGATGTTCATGTAGCTTTAGGGCTTTTGGACCCATTTGTGGCTAGATCTAGTGTCCTCATGGTCCCATAGCGAGTTAGGGTCCTGGATCTGGACCCATAGAGGTCCAGAGCACCTCATTGCCAAAGCTTTATATGCATCCATGGAGGTTTTGGCTTGGGATCAATGTATTTGAGGCTAAAACACCATTCATGAGCTATTCAATGCTTGATGAGCATCAAGACTTGGACTTTACGTGGTCAATAAGCTTTAGGAGACTGGATCTAGGAGTTAGTGAAGCGGATCTCACCTCAGAAGGTCGTTTGGGGATGTGCATGGAATGCACTCGCCGAGTCCATTTCCCAGACTCGGCGAGTTGGTGCGAGTTGTTCGTTGATTACGAATCAGGGGTTGAGTAACCGAGTCGGGTAAGTGACTCGGTGAGTTGGGAGAGATTCAGAGGGATTGGGTTCCCGTAGGAACTCGGCGAGTCGGGTTGACCGTTGACCGTTGACCAGTGTTGACTGGTTTGACTTCGTGGTATTAGTCAGCCAGAGTCAAGTAGTATTAAGTAGAAATACACTTGTGTTGTAGGAGGACGATAGCTCGGGAGATCGAGCACTAGTGGTTGAGAGCTTTACGAGTTACCGAGACACGCGAGGTGAGTCTTCTCACTTTACGTTACCTTGGGTGGTATTATGAGTTGACCAGAGGGTCTTATCTGCTATGTATGAGATTATGTGCTATTTATGAGATTGTATGCTATGTGTTATTTGTATGCTGTATGACTATATAGACCGGACCGGAGGGTCCAACGATTCAGAACGGGCCAAAGAGCCCAATGAGCTATGACTGGACTAAAGGGTCCGACGAGCTGCGGGACTGGAGGGTCCCGCTGAGACATCTTGACCAGAGGGTCGGGTTAGCCTCGAGTGGTGTATTTGTGGTATGTGGTATTTTGGGGAATTCACTAAGCATTTATGCTTACAGTTGTTATGTTTGATGTCTCAGGTACCAGCGAGGACCGTGGGAAGGCGACGACTTGACACGTACACACACACTGATGGAGGTTTTTATGTGTAGAGATCTTGGGATTTGTTTTTGAAAACAGAATTGATTATGGATTTTGATTTGTGATGTGATACATTATGTGGTTTTGAAAATGAAAAATTATTTTGAAAATTTACGGTGTTACAAGTTGGTATCAGAGCCTTGGTTTGAGGGATTCGGATGCACCTTCGGGCGTATTTGAACTCAAACCGAGGATTTGAGAAATTTTCAAATAAAACAAAAAAAAATTTCTAAAAAGAAAAAGAGGTTTGGGGAAACGAGCAAAGTGGAAGGTGTGTACGGTCATCCAGCGCCCGAACGGTGAATCCCCAAAATACCCTTACATTATATGTTATGAGTTATGAGATATTATGTTGTGCATGTTAGAGAGGCTAGGTATTCCTATTAGGACTAGAGTGAGCCTAATTTGTGATGCCTTAGCTTAGGAGATCGCTGCTGCTATGAGATACTTTGAGAGTGAGTAGGTAGCAGTGAGGCGCTCAGGAGAGGGCTATTGACGGTAGCCAGTGCTTAGCGAGAGTAGAGTGTTTGCGACTTGGGATCCTAGGAGGAGGACTTGGGTTGTATATCGATTCAGTGTGGACGATAGTATTGGGCCCGTACTATTGAAGACACCGGATTGGTGCGCAGTCCAAGTAAGAATCCTTGGGGGTACCAGGAGAGAGGATGTTTGAGTTATCGAGTGTGAGTATACTCGAGAGTATTCCTGATATTTCTTATGTTGTATTTCAGAGGTTGATCATGGTCGGGACACGCCAAAACCCCGAGAGCAGTGGGGTGAGCGATGAGGAGATCCGTCGTATCATCCATGAGGAGGTGGCTGCTGCCATCAGAGCCGAGATTCCGGAGATGTTTGGGTCTATTAAGACCACACTGATCGAGACGTTTGACGAGCGTTACGCTGCTTTGACTGATGCTGCTGTTGCTGCTGCGAGATCCCAGGGTGGTAATTCGTTGCTGTACCGAGAGTTCAGCAACACGAAACCACCGGAGTTCGATGGTGCACAGGATCCGATCGCCGCTATGAGGTGGATCTCAGACATAGAGGGGTGTTTCTATACGTGCTCGTGTCCGGAGCACTTGAGGGTGCGATTCGCACTCAACCAGCTTCGCTTGGGGGCGAAGGACTGGTGGAAATTCGTGACCGCGAGCTATTCTACAGCTGAGCTGACTGTAGTGACCTGGGAGAGGTTTACTGCGATGTTTCGTGACGAGTATGTTCCCCAGGTGGAGAGGGAACGTTTACTTCAGGAGTTTCTGACCCTCAAGCAGGGGACCGAGTCGGTGACAGTGGTTACGAGGATGTTTCATGAGCGGGCGTTGTTTTGCCCGGAATTGGTGTCCACTGAGCAGGCTCGCATGAACCGTTATTTGAGTATCTTGAGGAGGGACATTCGTGAGTTCGTGGAGAACTCGACTTATCAGACATTTGCCGAGCTCCAGGCAAATGCCGGGAAAAGGGAGATCGAGCTTGAGACACAGGCGAGGGAGGAGACTGAGTTGCAGAGGGGTGATCGGCGACCAGCGCAGTCGCAGCCGGCTGCCAAGCGGGCAAAGCCCGCTGATTCGAGGACAGGCAGTTCGAGGGGCCGCACTTGTGGGAAGTGCGGAAAGAGCCATGACGGGCCGTGCAAGACCGGGGTATGCTTCAAATGCGGGAAGGAAGGACATTTTGCGAGGGACTGTCCGAAGGGGTTCTCGGTTTGCTTCTATTGCAACCAAACCGGCCCTCGGAAGGCCGAGTGCCCCCAGCATCAGAGATCAGCGTAGGGATCTGCACTTGTGGTTCGAGCTACCGAGACCCGGCCAGTGAAGGCCGAAGCACCGAAGGCTAGGGGGAGAGCCTTCCAGCTGACTGCGGAGGAGGTCCACGCAACACCTGACGTCGTGGCGGGTATGTAATCTTTATCTATTTTATGTTGAGTTTATGCTATTGTAATTTCTATATGTTATGCGTAGGTACTTTTCTTGTGAGTTCTGTACCTGCATTGGTTTTATTCGACTCGGGTGCGAGTCGGTCTTTCTTATCTTTGGCTTTTAGTCGACACATTAGTATTTCGAGGGAGGCGTTGAGTCGACCTCTATGGGTTTCCATAGCAAATGAGCGTGAGGTATGTGCTACCGAGGTGATACGTGGATGCATGCTGGAGATCTTTGGGGTGGAGTTCCCGATCGTTTTGATTCCGATCGCTATAGGGGATGTTTGTGTCATAGCAGGAATGGATTGGTTGAGCCGTTTTGGGGCTGTCATAGATTGTGAGCGTCAATTGGTGACGATCCGAGATCCTAGTGGGGGAGTGCTGACGGTTTACGGCGAGGGGACTCGTGGTGGTTCGGTTTTCTGTTCGGCCGCTAGAGCAAGGCGGGGTTTGCAGTAGGGCTGCAAGGGGTTCATAGCCTATGTGACAGATGTGCGAGAGGCCGCTGGGAGGCCAAGTTCAGTGGATGAGGTGCCGATAGTGCGTGAGTTCCCGGACGTGTTTCCCGAGGAATTGCCGGGTGTGCCTCCCGAGAGGCAGGTGGAGTTTCGTATCGATTTGGTTCTCGGGGCTGCGCCTATCGCCAAGGCGCCGTATCGGCTAGCACCGCCAGAGATGCAGGAGTTATCCTCACAGCTGCAAGAGCTGTTGGGGAAAGGGTTCATCCTTCCCAGTAGATCTCCCTAGGGAGCGTCGATCCTTTTTGTCAACAAAAAGGATGGTTCACACCGGATGTGCATTGATTACCGGGAGTTAAACAAGTTGACGGTCAAGAACCATTATCCGTTACCGAGGATCGACAATCTATTCGATCAGTTGTAGGGGGCGTCTTGGTTCTCCAAGATTGACCTGAGATCAGGATATCATCAGATGAGAGTTCGGGATGAGGATATCCAAAAGACGGCGTTTAGGACTCGTTACGGGCATTATGAGTTCGTGGTGATGCCATTCGGGCTTACCAATGCACCAGCGTCATTCATGGATCTCATGAACAGGGTGTGTAGGCCGATGTTGGATCGTTCAGTCATTGTATTCATTGATGACATTCTGGTGTATTCGAGGACCAGAGAGCAGCATGAGGAGCATTTGAGGGAGCTCCTCGGAGTTCTGAGAGCGGAGAGGCTTTTCGCCAAATTCTCCAAGTGCGATTTTTGGTTACGGGAGGTCTAGTTCTTAGGGCATCTCATTAACCATGATGGGATTTTGGTTGACCCGGCCAAGATCGAGGCTATGATGAGTTGGGAGGTGCCGAGGTCACCTACGGAGATCAGGAGCTTCTTAGGGTTGGCAGGCTACTATCGGAGATTTATCAGAGATTTCTCCAAGATCGTCGTGCCACTTACCAAGTTGACCCGGAAGGGTGTTACTTTCTCATGGGGTCCAGAGCAGCAGACCTCGTTTGAGACCCTTCGCCAGAGATTGTGCGAAGCCCCTGTGCTCGCACTACCGGAAGGGATGGAGGATTTTGTGGTGTACTGTGACGCATCGATATCAGGGTTGGGAGCGGTGCTGATGCAGAGAGGGCATGTGATCACGTATGCATCGAGGCAGTTGAAGCCTCATGAGACGAGATATCCCACCCACGATCTGGAGTTGGGGGCTGTGGTGTTCGCCCACAAGATCTGGCGTCACTATCTGTATGGGGTTCAGTGTACGATATACACGGACCACAAGAGTTTGAAGTACTTGGTGGATCAGCCCAACCTGAGCATGTGGCAGAGGAGATGGCTGGACGTGGTGAAAGATTATGACTGCGAGATCCTGTACCACCCGGGCAAGGCTAATGTGGTAGCTGACGCCCTGAGTCGTAGGGCAGAGGGTGCCCCGATGCGAGATATCTGTATGAGGTTGACGGTGATGACTCCGGTATTGGATACCATCCGAGGGGCCCAGGCCGAGGCGGTGAGACCGGAGAACCGTAAGAGAGAGCGAGTTAACGGGCAGGTATCGGAGTTTGTTACCGATAGCCGTGGGCTTATGACCTTCCAGGGACGGATTTGGGTACCGTTTGTGGGAGGGGCGCGTACCATTTTGATGGAGGAGGCGCATCGATCGAAGTTCTCGATCCATCCTGGGGCTACCAAGATGTATTTGGACCTAAAGAAGGAGTATTGGTGGCCCTGTATGAAGAGGGATGTTGATTGGTTCGTCGAGAGGTGCCTAACTTGTCGCCAAGTTAAGGCCGAGCACCAGCGTCCGCATGGTAAGCTGCAGCCGTTGGAGATTCCTGAGTGGAAGTGGGAACAAATTACCATGGATTTCATCACCAAATTGCCAAAGACTGTGAGAGGAGTCGATGCAATTTGGGTGATTGTGGACAGGTTGACGAAGAGCGCTCATTTTCTTGCTATCAGTGAGAGATCTTTTGCTGAGAGGTTGGCAGAGTTGTATGTGAGGGAGGTGGTATCGTGGCATGGGGTTCCGTTGTCGATCGTTTCAGATCGAGACGTGCGATTTACTTCCAGATTTTGGAAGAAGTTCCACGAGGAGTTAGGTACGAGGCTGCATTTCAGTACCGCATACCACCCGCAGACGGACGGACAGAGCGAGCGGACGATTCAGACGCTTGAGGATATGCTCCGAGCATGCGTTTTGGATTTTGGAGGGAGTTAGGACACCTATCTACCCTTGGCAGAGTTTTCGTACAACAACAACCATCATTCGAGCATCGGTATGCCACCTTTTGAGCTGTTGTATGGAAGGTGATGTCGTACCCCTATTTGCTGGGGTGAGGTAGGGCAACGTGTGATGGGTAGTACGGAGATAGTGCTTCAGACGACTGAGCAGATCCAGCAGGTCAGGCAGAGGTTGTTGACCGCTCAGAGTCGCCAGAAGAGTTATGCAGATAGACGTCGAACCGAGCTCGATTTCCAGGTCGGTGATTATGTTCTCCTGAAGGTATCTCCTTGGAAAGGAGTGATCCGATTCAGGAAGAGGGGCAAGATAGGACCCCGGTATATTGGACCGTTGCGGGTGATCGAGAGGGTGGGCAGGGTAGCATATCGCATGGATCTACCCACGGAATTGGAGTGGATTCATAATACCTTCCATGTGTCTCAGTTGAGGAAGTGTATAGCCGACGAGTCGGCGGTAGTGCCATTAGAGGACATTCAGGTGGATGCGAGCCTGAACTACGCGGAGAGACCAGTGCGATTGTGGATCGAAAGATCAAGGTTCTACGGAACAAGGAGGTGCCCTTGGTTTTGGTTCAGTGGCAACATCGGAAGGGGTCCGAGATGACTTGGGAACCGGAGCGTGAGATGCGTGAGCAGCATCCGAAGTTATTTGCAGAGTGAGACTTCGAGGGCGAAGTCTAGTTCTAGTGGGGGAGAATTGTAACAGCCCGGATTCCCAGGTATTATTTATTTATTTATTTTGGTAATTGGTGAGGGGACTCGGCGAGTTGGAGCCTAGACTCGCCGAGTATGTTTGCGGATTTGGACGCGGGTTCGCATCCGGTCTCGACAAGTCCAAGAGTGGACTCGGCGAGTCCATGCTGTTTGATGAAACCCTAATTTCTCGGGTTTGAGGCATATTTAAAGGGCCTTATGGCCGTCATTTGCACTCATCAGTCCCCAGAGTGAAACCCTAGAGCGTTTGAGTGATTCAAGTGAGGGAAGGAGCCATTATTGATCTTGAAGTTGTTGTCTAGCAAGGAAAGAGGAGATCTAGCCAAGAGGAAGTAAGAGAGGGGTGGATTCTTGAAGATTTGAGGTCCAGAACATCACATCTGAGGTACAATCTCGAATCATTCTCTGTTATTGTGATGTTCATGTAGATTTAGGGCTTTTGGACCCATTTGTGGCTAGATCTAATGTCCTTATGGTCCCATAGCGACTTAAGGTCCTGGATCTGGACCCATAGAGGTCCAGAGCACCTCATTGCCAAAGCTTTATATGCATCCATGGAGGTTTTGGCTTGGGATCAATGTATTTGAGGCTAAAACACCATTCATGAGCTATTCAATGCTTGATGAGCATCAAGACTTGGACTTTACGTGGTCAATAAGCTTTAGGAGACTGGATCTAGGAGTTAGTGAAGCGGATCTGACCTCAGAAGGTCGTTTGGGGATGTGCATGGAATGCACTCGCCGAGTCCATTTCCCAGACTCGGCGAGTTGGTGCGAGTTGTTCGTCGATTACGAACCAGGGGTTGAGTAACCGAGTCGGGTGAGTGACTCGGTGAGTCGGAAGAGATTCAGAGGGATCGGGTTCCCGTAGGAACTCGGCGAGTCCACGCCGGACTCGGCGAGTCGGGTTGACCGTTGACCGTTGACTGGTTTGAGTTCGTGGTATTAGTCAGCCAGAGTGAAGTAGTATTAAGTAGAAATACACTTGTGTTGTAGGAGGACGATAGCTCGGGAGATCGAGCACTAGTGGTTGAGAGCTTTACGAGTTACCGAGACACGCGAGGTGAGTCTTCTCACTATACGTTACCTTGGGTGGTATTATGAGTTGACCATAGGGTCTTATCTGCTATGTATGAGATTATGTGCTATTTATGAGATTGTATGCTATGTGTTATTTGTATGCTGTATGACTATATAGACCGGACCGGAGGGTCCAACGATTCAGAACGGGCCAGAGAGCCCAATGAGCTATGACTGGACTAGAGGGTCCGACGAGCTGCGGGACTGGAGGGTCCCGCTGAGACATCTTGACCAGAGGGTCGGGTTAGCCTCGAGTGGTGTATTTGTGGTATGTGGTATTTTGGGGTACTCACTAAGCATTTATGCTTATAGTTGTTATGTTTGATGTCTCAGGTACCAGCGAGGACCGTGGGAAGGTGACGGCTTGACACGTACACACACTGATGGAGGTTTTTATGTGTAGAGATCTTCGGATTTGTTTTTGAAAACAAAATTGATTATGGATTTTGATTTGTGATGTGATACATTATGTGGTTTTGAAAATGAAAAATTATTTTGAAAATTTACGGTGTTACATCAAGATCATGGGTGGTGTAGTTAACCTCATGTGTCTTCAGCTGTCTCGAGGCATAGGCAATGACCTTACCTCGCTGCATCATAACACATCCGAGTCCTTGATTTGACGCATCGCAATAGACAACGAAGTCTTCTATCCCTTCTGGGAGGGATAGTATTGGTGCGGTGCACAAGGCTCGCTTGAACGTTTGGAATGCTCTTTCCTGTTTCTCTTCCCAGTCAAAGGCCACGCCCTTCTGGGTCAATTTCGTAAGAGGTTTCGCTATGCGGGAGAAGTTCCGAATGAACCTGCGATAGTAGCCAGCGAAACCTAGAAATTGACGAATTTATGTAGGTGTCTTCGGTGCTGACCAGTTCTCAATGGCCTTGATTTTGGAGGGGTCCACGTGTATTCCGTCTTTGCTAACAACGTGGCCCACGAATTCGACTCGTCGGATCCAAAATTCGCACTTAGAGAACTTCGCATAGATCTTCTCCAATCGTAATGTTTCTAAGACTCTGTAGAGATGTTGACTATGTTCTTCCTTACTTCTAGAGTAGATGAGTATGTCATTGATGAAGACGATGACGAACTGATCCAAGTAAGGATGACACACCCTATTCATTAAATCCATGAATACCGTGGGTGCATTTGTTAATCCGAATGGCGTCACTACGAATTCGTGGTGCCCATAATGAGTTCGGAAGGCTGTCTTGGGAACATCCTCCTCTAACTATCATAGTTGGTGATATCCGGATCGTAGATCTATCTTTGAGAAGTAGTTGGCTCCTTGAAGTTGATCAAATAAGTCGTCAATGTGGGGTAAGGGATAACGATTCTTAATGATAAGCTTGTTGAGTTCCTTGTAGTGGATGCACATGCGAAACGATCCATCTTTCTTCTTGACGAACAAGACTGGTGCTCCCAATGGCGAGAAGCTTGGCCTTATGAATCCCTTCTTGAGAAGTTCGTTAAGTTGACTGGAAAGTTCCTGCATCTTTGCCGGTGCCAGATGGTAAGGAGATTTGGCTACGGGAGTAGCCCCTGGCACTAAATCGATTCTGAACTCGACTTGGCGTTGTGGTGGTGATCCGGGAAGTTCTTCTGGAAAGAGGTCGGGAAAGTTGCGTACCTCGGGGATGTTCTGAATGTCTTTTTCTTCTTGACTCGTATCGACGATGTGTGCGAGGAATGCATGATATTCCTTTCGTAAGCACTTCTGGGCTTGGATGCACGAAATGATGCGAAGGCTCGTACTAGATTTGTCGCCATAGATAACTAAGATTTCGTTGTTAGGGAGGTTAAGACAAACTGCTTTTTCAAAGCACATGATGTCGGCGTGAAGAAGACTCAACCAATCCATGCCAATAATAACGTCGAAACATTTAATTGGGACTGAAATGAGGTCTATCTTGAAAGTATGACCATCTAAAGTTAGAGTACAACCTATGTATATGTAATTAGTACTTTCCGTTTTCCCGTTTGCCATTTCTACCATGAATGATTTATCTAATGCACATGGTTTTTGTTTAAGTAGGTGTGCAATTTATGACTTACGAAACTTTTCTCTGCTCCACTGTCGAAAAGTATGCAAGCATATGAGTTATCGGGAGAAACGTACCAGTAACTATCGAAGGATCAGCTACGGCTTCCTCGTGGCATTCCCTTCATTCTTCCTCTATGTTGTTTACTGAATCTGGTTCTTTTGGGGTTATAGTTGATGGTTTATTTTGAATTCCACCTACTCCGCCAGCCATCCCCGCCTTAGGGCAGTTCCTCTTGTAGTGGCCTACCTCGCCACAACCGTAGCAAGCTTGGCCCACACCGGCGTTAGGAACTTGGGCGGTCAGCCTTGCTAGAGTCTTGCAGAAACGGGCAGTATGCCCCTTCCTGTTGCAGTTAGAGCACTGCATTTCTTAGCAAGGTCCGTTGTGATGAAAGGCGCATTTGTTGCACCTCAGAAGATTTCCAGCATAAGTTTTTGCTGGTATGGGATTTGCAGGGACAACAAGGGGTTTCCGTGGCAGCATTGATTGGCACTTAGTTGTTGTCTATTTGAGGGTTCTTGTGAAGCCCCGCTTTTCCTCTTGTTCCACACCTTTTTGTTGTTGTTGTTGTTGTTGTCCTTTTGTTGCCCGGGTGTCAGGATTGTTGGGTTCTGGTGTTTCCCGTGATCTATGAGAGATTGTGCCAGTTCATTGGCGCTGTCAAAAGTAACAGGCCTGGATGCTAACACACTTGACTGGATCTGAGGTGACAATCCCCAGATGTATCTCTCTATTCTTTTGCTCTTCAGAGCAACCATATCAGGGCATAGAATTGCCAGATCACAGAATCTATTCGTATAGGTTAATATGTCGGAACCAACCATTTCCAGACCCCAGAGTTCCTGCTCGAGTTTTTGAATTTCCCCTCGAGGATAATACTCTCTGATCATCATGGCCTTCAAGTTTTCCCAGCTGATAGAATTTGCCACCACAATAGTCATAGACTTAACATGGCCATTCCACCAAGTTAACGCTTTGTCAGAAAAGGTACAAGTAGTAAACTTGACCTTGTTGCCCTCCGGGCAGGCACAGATTTCAAAGACTGCTTCCGTCTTTTCAATCCACTGCCTTAAGACCATAACCCCACCAGTTCCATTGAAGTTTCGGGGTTTAGCATTTGTAATGTCCTTGTAGGTGCATTCCCTGGGATGGCCATGGCTCTCGCCATGGTTGGAAGGATGTGCACCTGTTCCCGATCCACTAGGGACATGAGTATTGATGGCTGACACGGCAGCTGCTACTGCTGCCGTGAAGGCTGCTTGGAACATGGCAGTGTTGAAAGGAGGAGGTGGTTGAGGTGGTGGTGGTATCGGCGTTTCGTTATTAGGGTTACATCTTGGATTTCTATAAGGCGGCATCTTTTAACTATACGTTTAAAAAGATGACAACATGGATAAGAATAAATGAATAATGAGAGTGACTCATGGACTAACTCTCCATAGTTGTGACAACCCGAAATTTATCCCGTCATTTTTAAGCTATTCTTCCGTTAAGAAAACCCGCCTTATTACATTGTCCGTTAACCTTATGGATTAGGTTAATTAAATTGGGACTTTTTATTATGACTTCATAAGGGTTGGAACACATTAGAAACACCCTCATTAATCCCTTGAAAAGTTTTAGTTACAAACAAGTCGAAATATGACCATTTAATCGGGTGCGACCAAAAGCCCCGTTTAACGTCAGTATCTGTGACACAAGTCAAATTTTGGTCAAAAATAAATTGATTAATAATCATAATTGGGATGAACCAAGTGGTAGAGATTGTAACAAGGTTTCCAAAAATATAAAGAACACTGAAATCTGAGTTATAACGAAGAAGTTATGACCAATCGAAGATCCGCGATAAAACCGGCAAAACATTATTCAGTGTAAAAAGAGAATTTTTGATAAAAGGATTTTTAGCCTTAACAATCTAAATAAAAGTTGTAGAATATGTTAAACCGAGAACGTTCATAAAAAGAACGTCAAAATCTGACTTCGTATGAGGAAGTTATGATTTTTCGAAGTTTCGGTTTAGCAGTAGACAACTAAAAATTCGAAATATAAATCGATCGATATTTAGCCGAAAAAATTAAACGAGAATCGAAGGTCTCGTCAAAATTAGCACAACGGTAAAAAGACAGACGAAAACGAACGTCGGATGAAGAAGTTATGAATTTTTAACGGATTTTCCTGTCCCGGTCTGTTAAAAATAATAATATTAAAAATAAATTCAAAATTAGCCAACGAAGTCCAAACAAAAGTCGTAGAGTATAATTTTACCTACGTGTTCATATAAATAACGTCAAAAATGGAGTTCGTATGCAAAAGTTATGAATTTTAGAAGTTTTTGGCTCAAAAACCGAGAAAAATCGCATAGTCACTATTCTGCCACGTCACCCTCGCATGCGAGACTGCCACGTGTCATCTTCGGGTTGGACCGCAAATCGCCGTGTCACCATCAGATTGGACCGCATCTGCGGTCCAATAAGAAGCCTACACCTTCGCATCGGACACCCCTCAGACACCACCTTCGCATGCGTGGCCTTCTCCTATTGGACTGAAGTCCGGTCCACTCAGAAGCTGGCATGTCCGAAGCCTCGCCTCGTGTACCACCCTCCTATCCGATGTGTGGCTGCTGACTCCTCTCCCTCGCCACCTGACTTCTTCGTACCGAACCCTCGCACCCCTATATAAAGGGTGCGAGCCTTCTCGCATTTAAAGAGTTTTTCACCCCGAAATTTCCCCTTTTTCACATTTCCACCTCGTAAACTTTCTCACGACCCCCCAAGGCCCTGGTATCGTTTCTAAAGCCCGAACAAAGCCCTGCAGTCCTGGAATTCTCAGGAATTCATCCTCTCTCCTATCGAAACTCTACCCAATTTAAGCCGGTTTTTCGTCAAACAAACTATTTTCCGGGAAACGAAACGTTGCCCGAATTACCACCTATCAAGGTGAGTTCATACCCGTATAATTTACCTTTTTAATGGTTTCTAAATGCTTTTTATGGGGGGAATACAAGTTTAACACAATATTAAATTGTGTTAATAACTATATGTGATAATAATCACACAAATAGTTTCCGTATGCGTTCAAGAATTACCAAATACATCCAAAATGACTTAAAGCCATGTTAAATCTTTAAAGTCATGTAAACTCCGTTAAATTCTTTGAAAAATGTTTTATAAACTATTTCAAATTATAAATGCCAAAAATCATGTTTATATATGTATAATATATAAATAAGATTTGAAGGACTTAGGACTAATGAATTATCTTATTTCCTTTTCCTTGTTTGGATGTGGAGTTAAGGTTGTGTTATTTGTCTGAAGGCCGTTTCCTTCTTAATTATATATATATATATATATATATATATATATATATATATATATATATATATATATATATATATATATATATATATATATATATATATATATATATATATTATACATATATTAGTATAAAAATGTCACCCGTTTCGGTATCATTACCTATGTATCAGGCTGAGCAAAGGTGTTCATCCATGAGAAATCATGTTAACCAGAAATAGCATATAAATTATAATAGGTATAATTTTTGATTCAAAACTAAATATACGAGTATGATTCACATTCCAAGGAAAGTACCAAAACTTATTTAACTGTACCAGGATATGTATAATGCCTTTAATATAAGAATAACATATTAAAGAAGTAAAGATACATCATACCGGGTTTGCATTAACAAAAGTACGATACAGAGTACCAGGGTTAGCAATCACGGGGTAATAATACATCGTAAATCTCGTTGAATATAAATTTGTGAGACCCTTCACAGTGTACTTATTTAAGTACGACTTTAAGTCCTGACCTATTAACCAGAATCTCTTGTAGGGAGAGTGTGAATTTGTGTATAGATCTATATGGGACTGACAATACCGCACCTCTACTGTTCGCTACATTTTGGCCGGCAGGCCTAGGGTGTCAAATATCATTCCATTCCGACGACTGAAGAACGTCGCCGTAGGCATATCATTCATATTAGTATGGTTAATAGAACTCACATGGATAAAACAATGAGTGAATTACTAAGTAATATACTTCTCTTAAAACAGTAAGAAAAGATAATTACATCCTGACCAAATATACCTTCTGTAGTTTTTACTTACAGTAAAAGCTACGTATCATGAAATCAAGTATGGTAAATATACTTGTACTTCTGTTTTTGAACATTTAAAACCACAAGGCAGTATTATGGATAATATAATATTTTCCAGGATTAATACTAAGATTTTTACCATAGAACATATATAACTAAGAATACTTTTACAAATGAAACGGTTTATGGAATTAAACCACTCTTTCAAAAGAAACGGGTTATGGGATTTAACCACTTATTCAAAAGAAACGGGTTATGGGATTTAACCACTTATACAAAGGAAACGGGTTATGGGATTTAACCACTTATACAAAGGAAACGGTTTATGGGATTTAACCACTTACACAAAGGAAACGGTTTATGGGATCAAACCACTTTTACAAATGGAACGGTTATGGGATTAAACCACTTTTAACAATGAAATGGGTTATGGAATTAAACCACTTAGCAAAAATGGAACTTAGTCAATCAATCTCTGTAAACTAGTATAACATAAAAGACCTTTACTGGTTAATTCTGTAAGTCCTTAGTTATTACATCAGAGTTATATATAAGTAATATCCGATTGAAAGTGAAATGTGTGACTTCCGCCTTACTTCCTGTTCCTTGTTTGGTTGTGGGCTTAGGGCAGATACACCCATTTCATTGTCAGTTTCGATATTAGGTTATACATAATTAGTATAAACTAAGTAATTACAAAGGGAAACTATTGAGGTAATCAGTTTATCACCTCACGAAATATAGGATTTTCTGGAGGAACCAGTGAACTTTTCCAAAGAACCTAGAGTATACTTAACAGAACTAAAATACTTATGAACTCACCAACTTAAATGCTGATCTACTCTTTTCAAATAACCTGTATTCTCAGGAATCCAGTAGACAGGTACACTCCCGAAGCTCTTGAGAAGACTACCTAGTACAGTACCACAACTCTTGTCTTCTACTATACTTACTTTGGTGTTTGAATATGTAATGTTTAAACACTTATGTAAAACTTATACTTATTAATGCAATGGTTGTTTGTACTTGGATTACTATATTGCATGTGTTGTGATACTTGCATGAAGTCCTCCGCCCCCGAACGTTTCCGCCGTTCTGGTTTGGGGGTGTGACAGATTGGTATCAGAGCATTGTTGATAGTGAACTCAGTATATCAGTCATAAAAGATATACAACTATAAACCCATTGGGATAAAAACACTCTGACCAAGAGTTATACTTTAAAAATATAACAATATTTTATAAAAGTATAAGTACATGCAGAATATATATACTAGAATGAGTATCACAAGAGGAACAAAACGAAAGTATTTGGATGTTGAACATTACAGTTAAACCTAGACAGTTATGTAATCATATCTGGGATCAATATAGCCTGATCAACTATATTCATTTGAGATATGACCAACATGTGTTTGGGAGTAATTGTATTGTTGCAACAAGTTTAAAACTTACCTAGGTACCAGATGAATTGTAGAGCCAAACACAAATGTTAAAATACTATAGGAGTATTTTAGGATGCTATAACAAGAAAACTGAAAACTTATCAACTTCTAATATCTGGAAGTCCAAGAATCAAATACCATGGAAGTATTTTAAATAAACTTTTGGGAAATATTTTCTGATAAGTCTATAAGTAATAAGTGAATACGTTAAGGTTATATATTGCCGAGATTTTATAGACTTAGAATAGGTGATTTTCACTCTACTTCCTTTTCCTTGTTTGGATGTGGTTTTAGAGTAGGATTACTTATTCGAAGGTCTATTTGATCTGGATTATATATAATCGGTACACACCATGTGATTATAGGAGGGCCAGGAAGGATCACCTTTGTAAAAATTTAAATTTTCTCATAGATTCTTTAGACATTCCCATTCTCGTATAAACCCCTTAGATAAATACTCTGGAAATCAATAGAAGAGTTAAGGAGGATCCAAAAAAATTTCATTAGGAGAATTTTGAGAGAGAAACAGATGAGAAGTAAAGAAACTATAGAAATAATTTAGTGCCCTTACCCTATTAAGGACACCATTGAGAGATTCGCATGAACTTCTAAGATTCAAAATCTTCATTACGAAGCAATGCGGACCAGGGTCAGAATCGGAAGTAAGACAGCCTGAGAATTCAATATACCTACAGAGGAGAAAAACACCGTATAGATACCAGGAGAGAATAAATCATTACCACCCAGAATAAAATGGAGAACAAAGGAAAACCACACATGATTCATGTGAAGTGTCTGAGCACCTTTTCATCTAAGTAATAACTAGTAAATCGGTTCAACCTAGTGAGTTAGTGAGTTCATTACTCACATTAGGTTTGGAGCTTATCCTCTTTTCCTGTCACGGCTAATAACAATAAATCAGATCACAGAATCTTAATTGATAGTGATTGCTTCCCAAATTCATAAGTCTATTTTATGTAGACACTGTAATGAATTGTTTTTGTATATTTTCGAAAATTGGGAAACGATATCCACCAAACGAAGGTAACTTAGTTCGGACGATACTCGGTTCCTAACCATTCTAGAAACTTAATTATGTTCCTTATCTGGACTGCATCATAGGGATGTAGGTCGAATCATTGAGAACAATATAACAAAACAAAAGATTAATACATAGATACAAGTGGTTAGAATACATCTAGAGACACGATAGTCGCTCACGAGCTCATTTTCTTATCGTGTAACAGAATCATACCTCCAAAGAAGTGTAACCAACCCACCAGCGAAACACCAATCCTTCATATAGATGCGGCTACGTTTCAAGCTGCGGTCACAACAGCTGTAACAGCTGTCATGGCACACCTTAATGCTAACAATGCAAATGTTAGTAGTAATGCTATCGGCAACCCTGATCATGGTCATGGCCAAGTACATCCACAAGCACCTACTTGTAAGGTCACCTCGAACCTTAAGCCTAATATCCTTAAACAAAAGTTCGAGAACTTGAAAGGAAGTTGTTCAACTCAAGAACCTAACAGAGGGCAACGAACTGGGGCAGGCAATACTTCCGTCAGCCCTGTTATTCTAGCACCAACCAAGCCGTACTTAGGAAACCTCCCACACTGCAGCAAGTGCGACTACCATCATCATGGTGTTTGCCGAGAGCTGCATTGCAATAGATGCAACATAAAGGGGCATACCGCCCGCATCGGTAGAACTCTGGTCGAGTTCATCACTTCAACTACCGATGTTGGAATCATTCCCATATGTCACCTTTGTGGTGAAATAGGACATTACAAGAGGGACTGTCCAACAGAGAAGAACGATGGGGGAGCAGGAGGATTTTGATCCCAATACATGGGAAAGCATCAAAGAACCCTGCTATATTTTGGTACGCTTCCAAACCCCGATAACTATTTATAATTATGATTACTTTTCCGTTCAAACTAAATCATAACACTTATATAAAAATTTGAAACCCTAACAGGTAAGCTATGATGACTTAGTGTATACATAAGGGTCATTTATAATTAAGATTTGTAGACTTAGAGTGAGTAATCCCGCCTCATTTCCTGTTCCTTGTTTGGTTGTGGATTTAGGGCAGAGTTGCTCAGTCTAAGGTCTTACCAGTCTTAATTATACATGACTTGTATGCACCAAGCAATTATAGAGAGACCTATTAAGGATCATTTCATGAAAGTTCATAATTTCAAATTATCAGAACCCTCATATTGGTAGTACCCGCCAACTTCGAATCAAAAAGAGGTTCGTAGTGATAATAACAGAATAAAACCAGAAGCGCGGAAAACTTAGGTACTTAGGATATCATTCTAGTAATCATTTGTCCCAGAACGACTTAATATCTATTTCGTCGAGAAAATTCTGACATCCTCATTCGACATGGTTTGGCCTGGCCCTTACCATGTGAAAATTATTATACTGTATAAGAGAACTTTTCCTTAATCAGCCGTAAGATGAAATTCTTTCAATCCATAACACAAAACCCTTAGGTTTCCTCTCGTTTCAAAACTTTAGAAGTACCCATCAGAAGAGTACCACGCCATTCTAGCCTACTTAGTAGACAGGAAACTTCAAATGAAAAGCACAAAAGTATTCTTAGAAGTCAGTAACTACTGAAATACCTCAATAGATCTCATAGGAAAATCATTGTACCGCAGGTCAAGTTCAAGAATAGAGACTAAGAACTCATTAACTTAATCTATCGTTGCTAAGTGTATACACGAGGGTGGTATATAAGTTAGACTTAACAAGATTAAGGATGTGTGCTTCCACCCTATCTCCTGTTCCTTGTTTGGTTGTGGACCTGGGGCAGAGTCACCCATCTGAATGTTTTGTGAAATCTAAATTATATACGACTTGCATACACAAGGTGATGATGGATGAGCCAAGTATGAGTCTGATCATGAACTTCGGAGCAAAAGCCAGCATCATGTATTTTACCAGGTAGAATTCAACATGAGACCATGACAGTGGGTCGAGTTACTAAATGACAACGAATTTGAAATTCGTTATCATCTCGACAAAGCCTATATAGTAACTAACACCCTAAGTAGAAAAGAGTACCTAGGTCATAGTTCCAATCACTGACTATGATAACCCATTCAAATCTCTCCATACAAAGTAAGGAGGCTCAACAGGAAGCCATGAGACCTGAAAATGTGGCTAGTAGAAAAGATAACTGGAACGTGTGAGTGCACGGTATGCGGATATCTGTTATCTCCACTGAGATAATAGAATCATCTCCTAGTTCAGGCCGTCACTCAAAAATCTCTAGGAACTAGAGTAGTCATGATTCGATGGGATCGACTTTGGTAAAGAATGGGATACCCATTTACCAATTAGTCGAGACCATCAACACACTATCATTCAAGTTGCTCCATTCAAAACCTTATGTGGTCACAAGTACAGATCCCATCTGCACTAGACAAAATTAGGTAATACGCACCTAGCTAGAGATCCAATTTCAACACAGCACCCTCGCTGATCTGGAATTCATCCGAGAAACTACCAAGAACAAAATACGAATCGGGAAGCGCCATAAAGCTTCCAGAGTTAACTAGAGAAGCTACGACTTCGATAAATAAAAACCCTTGGAATTTCAGGATTGATGACCTTGTCATATGGAGGTCTCACTCAGGAAAGACAAGATGCGCTTTATAAAGCGTGAAATACAAAACTCAAAGTACATAAGACCGTTTGAGGTTATTACCAGAATCGGTCTTGTACCTTTAAACTTAGACTACCACAAAAACTTAATAACATTCATCCCATCTTTCGCATATCTAATCTTAAGAGGTGTCTATCCGATAAAACACTTGTTATATCACTTGATGAAATCAAGTTATATAAAAGTCTACACTCTGTAGAAGAACCAATAAAAACCATGGATAGGGAAATCTAAAGAACCACGCAAAGTCTTATCCCGTTAGTGAAGGTTCGCTGGATTACAAACCGGGGACCTGAATTCACTTGGGAAAGAGAAGATTAGACCTAGTCCATGAGTATCACTTTAGACTTAATTTCGGGACGAAATTCCCTCTAACGAGGGGATAATGTGACACCAGTCAAATTTTGGTCAAAAATAAATTGATCAATAATCGTAATTGGGATGAACCAAGTGGTAGAGATTGTAACAAGGTTTCCAAAAATATAAAGAACATTGAAATCCGAGTTATAACGAAGAAGTTATGACCAATCGAAGATCCACGATAAAACCGGCAAAACACTGTTCAGTGTAAAAAAGCGAATTTTCGATAAAAGGCTTTTTAGCCTTAACAATCTAAATAAAAGTTGTAGAATATGTTAAACCGAGAACGTTCACAAAAAGAACGTCAAAATCTAACTTCGTATGAGGAAGTTATGATTTTTCGAAGTTTCGGTTTAGTAGTAGACAACTAAAAATTCGAAATATAAATCGATCGATATTTAGCCGACACAAATGAAACAAGAATCGAAGGTCTCGTCAAAAGTAGCACAACGGTAAAAAGACAGACGAAAACGGACGTCGGATGAAGAAGTTATGAATTTTTAACGGATTTTCCTGTCCCGGTCTGTTAAAAATAATAATATTAAAAATAAAGTCAAAATTAGCCGACAAAGTCTAAACAAAAGTCGTAGAGTATAATTTTACCTACGCGTTCATATAAAGAACGTCAAAAACGGACTTTGTATGCAAAAATTATGAATTTTAGAAGATTTTGGCTGAAAAACCGAGAAAAATCGCATAGTCACTATTTTGCCACGTCACCCTCGCATGCGAGACTGCCACGTGTTATCTTCGGGTTGGACCACAAATCGCCGTGTCACCATCGGATTGGACCACAGCTGCGGTCCAGTATGAAGCCTACACCTTCGCATCGGACACCCCTCAGACACCACCTTCGCATGCGTGGCCTTCTCCTATTGGACCGAAGTCCGGTCGTGTACCACCCTCCTATCCGACACGTGGCTGCTGAATCCTCGCCCTCGCCACTTGTCTTCTGCGGACCGAACCCTCGCACCCTTATATAAAGGGTGCGAGCCTTCTCGCATTTAAAGAGTTTTTCACCCCAAAATTTCCCCTTTTTCACATTTCCACCTCGTAAACTTTCTCACGACCCCCCAAGGCCCCGATATCGTGTCTAAAGTCCAAAACAAGCCCCGGAGTCCCGGAATTCTCGGGAATTCATCTTCTCTCCAGTAGAAACTCTACCTGATATAAGCCGGTTTTTTGTCAAACAAACTATTTTTCGGGAAACGAAACGCTGCCCGAATTACCACCTATCAAGGTGAGTTCATACCCCTATAATTTACCTTTTTAATGGTTTCTAAATGCTTTTTAACGGGGGAATACAAGTTTAACACAATATTAAATTGTGTTAGTAACTGTATGTGATAATAATCACACAAATAGTTTCCGTATGCGTTCAAGAATTACCAAATACATCCAAAATGACTTAAAGCCATGTTAAATATTTAAAGTCATGTAAACTCCGTTAAATTCTTTGAAAAATGTTTTATAAACTATTTCAAATTATAAATGCCAAAAATCATGTTTATATATGTATAAATATATAAATAAGATTTGAAGGACTTAGGACTAATGAATTATCTTATTTCCTTTTCCTTGTTTGGATGTGGAGTTAAAGTTGTGTTATTTGTCCGAAGGTCATTTCCTTCTTAATTATATATATATTATACATATATTAGTATAAAAATGTCACCCGTTTTGGTATCATTACCTATGTATCAGGCTGAGCAAAGGTGTTCATCCATGAGAAATGATGTTAACCGGATAGAGCATATAAATTATAATAGGTATAATTTATGATTCAAAACTAAATATACGAGTATGATTCACATTCCAAGGAAAGTACCAAAACATATTTAACTATACCAGGATATGTATAATGCCTTTAATATACGAATAACATATTAAAGAAGTAAAGATACATCATACCGGGTTTGCATTAACAAAGGTACGATACAGAGTACCAGGGTTAGCAATCACGGGGTAATAATACATCGTAAATCTCGTTGAAACAATAAATTTGTGAGACCCTTCATGGTGTACTTATTTAAGTACGACTTTAAGTCCTGACCTATTAACCAGAATCTCTTGTAGGGAGAGCGTGAATTTGTGTATAGATCTATATGGGACTGACAATCCCGCACCTCTACTGTTCGCTACAGTTTGGCTGGCAAGCCTAGGGTGTCAAATATCATTCCATTCCGACGCCTGAAGAACGTCGCCGCAGGCATATCAGTCATATTAGTATGGTTAATAGAACTCACATGGATAAAACAATGAGTGAATTACTAAGTAATATACTTCTCTTAAAACAGTAAGAAAAGATAATTACATCCCGACCAAATATACCTTCTGTAGTTTTTACTTACAGTAAAACCTACGTATCATGAAATCAAGTATGGTAAATATACTTGTACTTCTGTTTTTGAACATTTAAAACGACAAGGCAGTATTATGGATAATATAATATTTTCTAGGATTAATACTAAGATTTTTACCATAGAACATATATAATAAGAATACTTTTACAAATGAAACGGTTTATGGAATTAAACCACTCTTTCAAAAGAAACGGGTTATGGGATTTAACCACTTATTCAAAAGAAACGGGTTATGGGATTTAACCACTTATACAAAGGAAACGGGTTATGGGATTTAACCACGTATACAAAGGAAACGGTTTATGGGATTTAACCACTTACACAAAGGAAACGGTTTATGGGATTAAACCACTTTTACAAATGGAACGGTTATGGGATTAAACCACTTTTACAAATGAAATGGGTTATGGAATTAAATCACTTATCAAATGGAACTTAGTCAATCAATCTCTGTAATCTACTATAACATAAAAGACCTTTAGTGGTTAATTCTGTAAGTCCTTAGTTATTACATCAGAGTTATATATAAGTAATATCCGATTGAAAGTGAAATGTGTGACTTCCGCCTTACTTCCTGTTCCTTGTTTGGTTGCGGGCTTAGGGCAGATACACCCATTTCACTGTCAGTTCGATATTAGGTTATACATAATTAGTATAAACTAAGTAATTACAGAGGGAAACTATTGAGGTTCTCAGTTTATCACCTCAGGAAATATAGGATTTTCTGGAGGAACCGGTGAACTTTTCCAAAGAACCTAGAGTTTACTTAACAGAACTAAAATACTTATGAACTCCCCAGCTTAAATGCTGATCTACTCTTTTCAAATAACTTGTATTCTCAGGAATCGAGTAGACAGGTACACTTCCGAAACTCTTGAGAAGACTACCTAGTATAGTATCGCAACTCTTGTCTTCTACTGTACCTACTTTGGTGTTTGAATATGTAATGTTTAAACACTTATGTAAAACTTATACTTATTAATGCAATGGTTGTTTGTACTTGGATTACTATATTGCATGTGCTGTGATACTTACATGAAGTCCTCCGCCCCCGAACGTTTCCGCCGTTCTGGTTTGAGGGTGTGACAGTATCGGGTAGATTTCCACCGAGCCTCCAACTCAAACCCCTATATAAGGGTGAGTGGAGTCCATTTGAGACTTTCCACTCTCTCTACACACTCTCTCTCTACAACTTGCTTTCGATCCAAAAACGCCCATTCCGAACCCCAAACTAGTAAGTAATCTATCCTAACTTGTTTTGTAGCTTAGTTAACATGCAAATTCGTGTTTAAGACATCAATTAGGGGCCAAATCATGTGTTTACGGCCCAAGAACACTCTTTAACTGTAAACACCCATAAGTGGGGTTTTGAAGCCCCAAAACCCCTCTAAACTACCCCTAGGGCTTAGATATGACTTGTGGACTTACACCTTCGAGCTTAGAACACCAAAACCTTATTATATGGAGAGTAAACTTGAGTTTACGGTCCAAGAACACTCTTGGACCGTAAACCCCTCTTCAAGGGCCGTGAACACCTCTTAAGGTGTTAGAATTGCCCTCAAACACCCCCTATGGCTTGGGTAAATGTCTAGAGTAAACAACAATTGAAGTAGGGGATTTAAACATTAAAGAAACCATGGAATTAGGAGTTTACAGCCGTAAACCCCCCTAGGATTGGTCCATGGGCCGTAAACTCCCAAAAAGTGGCCAAATGATGCCCTAACTTCTCAATTTGACTTAGAAAAATGCATAGAACTTTATTCTCTATCATTTAGGACCTTATTTCACCAATGGAAAGAGCATGTGAGAGTTTACGGTCGTAAACTCCTTGTTTAGGTCCGTAAACTCCTTAAATGGTCCATTTAGAGCCTTAAACCCCTTTATATGCCTTATATTTGGACCTAGCCTAATTCTACGAGTGAGATAAGACCTTAAAGCATCCTAGAACACCCCCACCATGAGTTTACGGCCGTAAACTCATGGGGAGTTGGTCATTTAGGCTGAAAACTCTATAAATAGTTTACTCTTGAAGAGTAAACTTCCTAACTAGGCCATACACACCCTTGGATACTACCCGGAGCACCCCTAGCACTTGACCAAAGTGTTTTCCGCACTTTAGGATGCGTATACGTGTTTTATTAGTATTATATTTACTAACTGTATGTAAACATATGTCATCATATGTTAATAGGTCACTAAGCGTGTTCAAGCCTTTACTTGACACAAAGCACCCAACCGACACTTTCGTTCGATCCACTTACAACAGGTGAGTTCATACCCCTGAATGAACCTTTTAATGATTTTAACTACTGTTACAGGGGGGGATACAAGTTGATCTATACAGTAATTATATCAATCACATGTGATTGATAACTGTATAGCAAAATGAATTTTTGTATGTTATACTGTTTTATCCAGCTTAAGATTTTCCAGTCTCGTTTACAACTCTTGTTAACGGTTTTACAAAGGTTTTTCTTCACTTAATCTATTTTGTACAAATCTTTTTCAAAGTCATTATGAAAGGTTTTTCAAAGGATTCCAAAGATTTTCAAACCTGTTTTACAAACTTACATCAAGTCGTAAGTTTCTTATGTGTTAAGTTTTCATCAAAGTTTTCTTCTATGCTTTCATTTCTTTAAATGCATGCATGTATTTGTATAGTTATATAAATAATGTTTAAAGGACTTAGGAAGGCTAGTTCGCCCTCTTTCCTTTTCCTTGTTTGGATGTGGTCTGGTGGGTATCGGTTATCCGTCCGAAGGTCGTTTAAACATTACTTATATATCATGTATACATATACGGACATAAAGGTTTCCATCGGCCAGTTCATTTTTCTTGGGTAACAAGGGCATCCTCCCACTCGTCACTCATTGATCAGAGACACTAGTAACTATTATAGGAATAGTTAGGAAGCTCTATTTACTCTTTCTAGTACGAGAATTCCAAAGGAGTCAGTTCATTGTGAGTCTCTATCATTAGTCCAGTACCTGCATCAGAACTCACTATACGACATGCATCTTCAGGACACGGATTTCCCCGATGTCATGTTGGTAACCAGAGTCTCCTGTAGGGAGAGCGGTCATTGTGTGTATAGATCTATACGGGACTGACACTCCCGCACCTTGACTGCTAGCTACAGTCCACGGCCTACCAAGCCAAGGGGTGATAAATGTCACATTTATTCCGACGCTTGCAGGGCGTCAAGTACTCTAGTGTCAATCAGTATGGTTACGAGTATCTCCATGTTTACCTTATAATTCATGGCCTTAAGGTAACGAGAATTTAACACTGTATTCTTGAAACAACACTCTTAGGATTACTCTTTGTTTTAGACCTTGCTAGCTGTATCGTTCATTTGATACTGTTTGGGGTCCGTGTCTCTTTGTTTTAGACCTTGCTAGCTGTATCATTCATTTGATACTGTCTGGGGTCTGTGTCTCTTTGTTTTAGACCTTGCTAGCTGTATCGTTCATTTGATACTGTCTGGGGTCTGTGTCTCCTTGTTTTAGACCTTGCTAGCTGTATCGTTCATTTGATACCGTCTGGTGTCTGTGTTTCCTTTTGTTAGACTGAGCCAGGCGTACCATTCATTTGATACTATCCTGGAGTCTATGATTTCTTTTGCCTTAGTCAGCAGTATTTCTGTTGAGGCATATGTTATTTTCCCCTAGTATTTTACTAGTGATATTCTCCTACTCTCTTTAAAGTCAAATACCGTATTTTGGTAATGATAGTATTTAAAGGAAAGTTTCTCTTTACAACATAGCTCTGTCGAGTCTTGGTAGAAGACTGCTTTTATTTAGAAAATATAGGATTTTCTGGAAGGGACACTAATACACCGTAGATTCTAAACTACTGCTTTTCATAAAGTTATTTTGAATAAAATGTTTACTTACATAAATGACACTAAATACTTATGAACTCACTATCATTTATAAAAATGCTGATACTCGCTTTCAAAATAACTTGTATTCTCAGGTCAGCAATAGACAGGTACATCCCAGGAGCTTTTGGTGAAGATAGTTTAGTACCGAGCTGCAACTATATTAGTTTCTGTATTACTTTGATGTTTCTATGCAATGTAACCTATGTAAAATTATTACTATTAATGCAATGGTTGTTGTACTTTGATTGCTATACTGCATATGTTGTGATACTTGAGATGACGTCATCCACCCCAGAACGTTTCCGCCGTTCCGGTTTTGGGGTGTGACAATAGTCCAACAGCACAATGAATAGTATGATTGAATGAAGATGATAGCATTTGGATAATAATTTCCATATGATTAGATATCTGTCAATAATACTGGAATTTTAGATGTAACAAGTTTGGGGAAAATGGCCTAGAAGTAGGCCTTACATCAACCAAGATTGGAAAATTTTGACAGAACTATGACTTGATCAAGACCTAACGGGTCTAAGATTTACAAGGATAGGAAATTAGACCAAAGTTTTTACATAAACTAGGTTATATCAAAAAGATGAGTCGATGAGATTCTATCGGCGACGAGAACTGCTAGCATGAGTTCTTGATCCCGACAGTAGGCGTTCTTTGTCCTTCATACGCCTGTCAGCTCTCACTTGCTGAGCTCGAAGCTCCCTAACTTCAGCTTGGGTTTCAGCAAGTTCTCTTTGCAGAGCTACATTGCGGACCAGAGTCCTTTCATGAGCAGATTCTAGTTGGCGAATGTGGACTATGTTAACGCCAGAGTTGGAGTCAATCTCCACGACTCGATTGATAGTTGATTGACCCAGTATCGTGTTCCGAGAAATCCTACGAACCATGATGGGTAGGACCCTGTCAGCAGAACCTCCCTCAGTGAGGTTGTAGAAGCTTCTGTCTCCATTGTAGGGGATAGGTTGACCCTGTTCCTGACTCCACATATTCAAGTTTGTGGCCCACAGAGGTGTGGGTCCTTGAAATGCAGGACGGGGGTTCAGGTTTGGGTTTTGGGCAGCTGGAGGTAGGTTGTTGACTTTAGGCTCCGATTCAAAACTATCAGAAAAGCCCTCAGCATGGTGATCATCCAAAGGGATTGGGTGATCATCTTCTGGTTCTTCCTCTAGCCATCCAGCGTTGCCTTGGTTTGGGAAGTACGGGTCACCGTGAGGAGAGAATCCAGCCATGATATCTACGCGAGAAAAGGGATATAAGAAATAACTAAATAGACGAACTAACTAAGATAATTATAAGATGATCTTTATCAGTTGCTTCAATACTTGTTTAGTGCATACCAGTTATATGTAGTTAGGATAGGATAGACCTTCGAATAAGTGACCCTAACCCTAAGCCCCCAACCCAACGAGGACAGGACATAAGGCAAAGATTTCATAGATTCTAAGTCTATGATATCCTAGTACATATAACTTTAGTGTACCCATTAAACGACTATTGACATACTAAATAAAAATCTATTTAGTTCTCAGATAAGTAATTACAGTAAGACCAAATACCCCTATGGTATTTCTTTGTGGTTGTGTTGGTAAGTTTTTAGACTTGTTGCCACATCACAACCATTCTAGGGCATATGCTAATCACTCCTCGGACCAGCAAAGTTGATCAGGCTATGCCATTCCCAGGACTGACCATACATCCCCAAGCTTAATTGTGAGATTCAAAAATCGTAATACTTTTGTTCCTGTCATTGTGACACTGATTTTAGTATGAATGCAGGCACGTATACTTACTTAAATATTTTATTATTTAAAAGTATTAACTCTTAGTCAGAGTGTTTTAATCCCAATGTATTTATAGTTAGTATATCTTTTATGGGTTGATATACTATATTCATTATAAACAAAGCTCTGATACCAATCTGTCACACCCCAAAACCAAGAACGGCGGAAGCGTTCAGGGGTGGAGGATGTCATGTGAAGTATCATAACAGTTCAAAGTAGTAAACAAGAAACAACATCATCCATTGCATTAAAAGTAAACTTTTAATACATGTGTGTTCTTTCATTGTAATAAGACACCAAAATATGTAATCAAAATAAAAGACTAGTCTTGTCTGTGCTCCGTCTTCTCAAAACCTAGTCATCGTACCTGTCTACTGGTGACCTGAGAATACAAGTTATTTTGAAAGTGTAGATCAACATAAAGTTGGTGAATTCATAAGTATTTAAGTGTCATTACTCTGATTTGGAAAGCTGTTATGAATGCTATGTAAATCTTTGAATGAATCATTTGATATAAGTGTGAAAACCCTAGAAAAACCCATATTTCCTACTAGTATAAAAGTAGTCTTCTACCAAGACTTGAATGTTTTGAAAGTAACAAAGATGGTTTTTCCCTAGAATGACTACTATTAACAATATATAGTCTACCTCATCGTTTATGTGAACATATCACAAAATAAAAGTAATAGGAAAAATATAATCATTTAAGTATTATCCTTTGGTACTAGGATAAACACGACATAGAAAATGTCAAATATTATTAACCGTAGACATCCGTAGATGTATATTTACCCCTGTTGCTAACATTCGGGTTTAGGAATAGTTAGTCCCTTAAGTATACCTGTAATGGTATCAACCGTAGACATCCGTAGATGTCCATTTACCTCTGTAGCTAACAGAGTTTTTAGGAATGGTTAGTCCCGTAAAGTATCCTTTTGTACTAGGATAGACAGATCTAATCTACATGTATGATATGTAATAGTATCTCATCATATAGTATCTAGGTAAAAGTATCCATGTAAGAGGATCCATGTAAGTGTATCTCTTCATATAGCATTTAATATAGACTCATGAATGAACTGACTTCGGTATAATTCCTTGTAATAGGAATAATGTTTTGTATCCCCTAAACTATCCCTATAATAGTTTACTGGAATGTAATAGATGTCCAAGAAGGTTTATCCACCCTTGCTACACAAGATTGTGGGAACTGAACGAAGAATGAATGCTCTCATATCAATATATATATATATATGAACATAAGTGTATAGATATTGTTTTGATCAAGAAGATGAAAGAGGTTTCGTAAAACATTTAAGAGTTTTGAACAATAAATAATAATGACTTGATGTCATTTTATAAAACATTTCAAAAGTAATTCATTTGATAACAAAGTAGTTTAAGACAGAAAACCATTTCATGTATCACATTTTGAAGTATGTGAAATCAGTTGGTTGAAAATACAGTTATAAATCACATGTGATTGATTCTATAACATACTGTTTTCTACTTGTATTCCCCCCATTAAAGCATTTAAAATCATTTAAAACATTGATTAAGGGGTATGAACTCACCTGTAGTTGGTGGTTTGGATGAATGGATAAGGTAGGATGCTAGGTGTCAAGTGAATGTACACACTCAATGATCCTAGTTAACATATAATAACACATAGATGTATCCAATTAGTCTTTAAACTACTAATTGACAAAGTTAAGACATCCTAGGACATGTAAAACACCTTATATAAGTGCTACATGTCATAAGGATTGCATCTAAGTGCTATAGGACCTTGCTATTGTGTTTGGGGTTTCAAGGGTAAACTCCCTTGGAGTTTACGGTTTTGTGACCATAACCCCATGGGTTTACAGTCGTAAACACATGAGTTTACGGACGTAAACTCATGTTCTTTTGACCATTTGTTGTTTTGAAGCTCTACAAGCCATTAGAAGTATCCCATCTTCATGCTTAAGCCTATGGAAGTGTTTAGGGCACCATTTCACTCCTAAATGGAGTTTACGGTCCATGGACCATTTCCCTTTGAGTTTACGGTCGTAAACCCTCATGGATCATGGTATTTTGATGTTTTCAAGTCCTATACACATTAAGGAGTGAGTCTAGACTAGTTTCCAAAGGGAAGGAAGGGATTAGGGTCACATTTGGCCCCTAAAGAAGGGTTTACGGTCCAAGGTGTTCTTGGACCGTAAACACCTTTGATCTTGGTGTTTCTTTGTGTTTTCTTGATGTATGGAAGTATAAGAAGCTCTATGATACTCTTGGATAGAAGTACTTACAATATAGAAGCTTGAAATGAGCTAAAAGTATAAGAACACTAGTGTGTGTTCTTGGTGTTCTTAGTGAAACTTGAAGAATCAACCTTTTGGAACATTTTCATGGATGGATGTGTGTTAAAACACTAGATTAGGTGATATACTAACTTGAAGGGCTAGAAACACTTACTAGATTGAAGATCTTGAAGAAAACTTGGATGATACTTAAGAGAGTTTGAGATTTGGATCTTGAAAGTTGGAAAAATGATAAAAATAACTAAGTGTTACCTTTATACCACTTTCCTTTAGGGTTTACGGCCGTAAACTCCTTGTTTAGGCCATAAAATTTAAATTTTTGATGTGTCGGGACTTTATTGTTGCACAATAAACCTAGGGCATCCTCTGTCTTGATATCTCCTAAAGTGTTAATCCTGAAATACTCAAACTTATTCCAAAAAGTCTGAAAATTAACAGTAACTGTTCTGACTTCTATTGACTTGACATGTTGTACAGAATAGAAATTTCGGGTTGTCACAATATGAAACCATTTAAGAATCTAGGCAAGATTTGACTTGTACTCTCCCCTAAAAACATTAAAACATTGAAAAAGGTGGGGTATGAAGCTCACCTTGAGTTGGTTGAGGAGTTGTTTGGAGTTATGGAGTGAAGATCTCAAGCTTAAACTCTTGCTGAGATGAGGAACTTCTCTAGGAGGGATGCTTTCCTAAGGATGATCATCACATATTATTATGAATAAAATAATATGGATTCTTCTTGAAATGTTATAAAATATTTGATGAGTGGAGGAATTTACCTTAAAATTTCTCAGGAACAAGTTGAGAAATTTCCTTTCAGCAAGATCCTCTGTTCTTGCTTGAAGATGAGTTTTTGAGAGAAAATGGGGAAAAGTGAGAGAGAAAGTGGAGTCTAAACTCCCTCACTGTCGTTGCTTTGGAGTATAAGCAAAAGGAAAGGAATCTTTGATGTATGGGGATCTGGTGGTCCATGCATGGATATTTGGTGGATAAGGCATGGAGTACTGTGATTTGCATGGGAAATGAGGAACTTCATCAAATCACAAAGTCAATCATTTTGTCCTTTTCTTGATTTAGGATAAGGTTTTCCTAAATCCCAACCATTTATTTTTATGAAGAGTATGCTTAAAATAATTAATTTTAGCATAAAATAATGGTTTTAGGGGTCTTAGTTAAGAAAAACACGAGTTTGGTGGGATTTCCGGCCTCAAAATACCTTAAAATGGTAAAAAAGTCCGAAAATGGCCAAAATCCGAGGCTAAAAGGTGAAATCCGGAGCTGTAGGGTAATTTCCGAAGCTCTTCTTTAAATTCCAGAGCTATATCTTAAATTCCGGAGGGAAGGATGAAGGTTGCGAGGGTCCGAAGTTGCCAACATGCGTGTTCCGGAGGCGCTGTGCGAGTTCCGAAGTCCTTCACATCTGGAGTCAGGTGCGAACCAGGTGAGTCCGGACCGAGGTGCGAGGCAACCTATCCCTTACGAAGCACATGCGAGATCTTGTCCGGATGAGAGGCTTCCCATTAGTCCATCAGAGGGTCCGAAGCAGGGAGGGGTTCCGGACCAAGAGGAGTCTGGACCAAGAGGGTCCTTTTTGGCGTTTCCTCTTCCGGTTTTGAGCTGTTTTCGATTGAGAAAGGTACCTAGGGAGATTTGAGAGAGATTTGAGATACGTGGAAAGATTCCACGTACTGGGAGAGATTTGGGAGAGATTCACTATTCTTGGAGAGATTTCCATTACATAGAGAGATTTGGGAGAGATTCACTATTCTTGGAGAGATTTCACAAACTTAGAGAGATTTGGGAAAGATTCACTATACTTGGAGAGATTTGGGAGAGATTCATTATTCTTGGAGAGATTTCGCACACTTAGAGAGATTTAGGAGAGATTCACTATACTTAGAGAGATTTAGGAGAGATTCACTATTCTTGGAGAGATTACACACACTTAGAGAGATTTGCAAGATATTCACTATACTCGGAGAGATTTCGCACACTAAGAGAGATTTGGGAGAGATTCACTATACTTGGAGAGATTTGGGAGAGATTCATTATTCTTGGAGAGATTTCGCACACTTAGAGAGATTTAGGAGAGATTCAGTATACTTAGAGAGATTTAGGAGAGATTCACTATTCTTGGAGAGATTACACACACTTAGAGAGATTTGCAAGAGATTCACTATACTCGGAGAGATTTCGCACACTAAGAGAGATTTGGGAGAGATTCACTATACTTGGAGAGATTTGGGAGAGATTCATTATTCTTGGAGAGATTTCGCACACTTAGAGAGATTTGGGAGAGATTCACTATACTTAGGAGAGATTTAGGAGAGATTCACTATTCTTGGAGAGATTACACACACTTAGAGAGATTTGCGAGAGATTCACTATACTTGGAGAGATTTTACACACTTAGAGAGATTTGTGAGAGATTCACTATACTTGGAGAGATTTCGCACACTTAGAGAGATTTGGGAGAGATTCACTATACTTGGAGAGATCTGGGAGAGGTTCGATATACTTGAAGAGATTTGCATTCTAACACTTTATGGCTCCTTAGGAACTCATATTGAATGCTTAGGTGTGTTAGCACAAGTCTCACAAGAGTCCTTGCTTACCTGAGGACGGAATTTCCTAGCCAAAAGTGCTAGTTGTGACCGAAGGTGAAAAATAGTATTTAAACATCATATTAATAGTCATAAATAGCCACTGCAGAATAAACTTTGGGGGATGATGTGCAGTCATGCCAGACCCTTCCTTTTCAAACTGGAAGTACCTGAAACTATAAACATGAAACTGTAAGTACAAAGCTTAGTAAGTTCCCATAATAACACATACCATACATATCATTGGGCCGAACCCACACATTAGGCCCAACCCATAATAATGGGCCTAGCCCTTACCAACCCATCAAACAATTGGGCATAACCCAACATACAGTAGGCCTATCCACTTATGCAATGGGCCTAGCCCTACATGCATGCACATGGGCCCAACCCAACATACAATGCAAGAGTCACAAAGAAAGCTAGCATCCTACATAGTACATTCTAGTGGGCCCACATTGGTGCTTCGACCCACAAGTATAATGAGGAGACTCACCTCAAACCGATGTCAACAAATCACACACTTGAGGTGCTGCTACCACGACTTCTCACACTGAACATATCCAAGATGAATCCTAATCAATAATCAGGGTAATAACCCATACCTAAAGGTCTAAATCATAATCCATCTATAACATTCATCATCCATGTAATTTAAATTTTTAACCCTTAATATGAAATTTTATTGCAAAATTTGGTACTATGCTTCATTAATAAGAAATGTGTCACTTTGATGCATATGTTGGGTGTACGTGGCAAAGTGCAAAGCCTAATTTTTAGGGTTTGAGCACTATTTAAGCATCATTAACTCCCCAAGACTCCTTCTGTCGTCAGTTTCCAGCCCCATATTGTACCTTGCAAACCCTAATCCATCTTTGTGAGCATTTTTAGCCTTAGAGTGTGTTGTTGGCGTTCTTGGAGGAGGAAGAAGGAAGTAGATTCACCTTAGAAGCTCAAGACCATCTAGATCCAAAAGTATCTTGCCCATAAACAACCTTGGGAGGTATAAAGTTCAAACCTTGATGTTTATTCGCTTTAGACCTTGTTAGCTCTTAAGCTTTATGTTTTTTGGTCCCATTGCTTGGTGTTCATGAGTATGGATTACTCAAATGCAAAAGGGTCGTCCTTCCTTGCTTTTTAGGTGCTTAGAACCATAAAAATATAATATTGGTTCCTTTCCTTTCTTCATGAATAAGATATGAGGTTTTGGTTTATGCAATAAGTTAAGCTTTAGTTATTAGACCCTTTCTAGCCTTAGAAAGTCATAAAGTTGGAAAATTTAAGACTTAGGATATTATTTGGAACTGGATTTAGGTTTTGGATGCATTGTCTTAATGGATTAAGTAATTATTAGAGAGGAAAGTTGGCAGAGGCGTACACTAGGCATACCATCAGGTTTTGGACGAAGTGTCTTAATGGATTAAGCACTTATTAGAGAGGAAAGTTGGCAGACGCATACACTAGGCGTACCAGATGGTACGATGCGTGCATGTGGTCTAGACCCCGTAATCTAGTCAAGAAGCGTATTACACCGGGTGTAATAGCTGAGTACACCGAGTGTACTCAACTCGAGTCGACTCGATTGAATTTTGACCTTTGACCTTGACCAAGATTTTAACCAAGTTGACCTAGGGGTATTCAGAGCAGTGTGTTGTTAAGTTATTTGTGAGACTATAAGGTGTATTTTCCTCATTATTCTTGTGTGTCGAAGGCACCAATACCGACCCACTAGGTTATGTATTGTGGTATATAGGATGTTGTTATGCTGTAGTGATATGTTAGATCTGTATCCTGGTATATAGGATGTTTCTATATGGTCATGATCTGTAGATCTGCCTGTTTTCCTGTTGACTGGTTATATGTTGATATGTTGCGTATGTCGACATAGTATGGTTTTCGGTTGAGCCTTTACTGCTATGTAAGCCAACAAACCAGGGATATTCCAGCCCGATGGCTGTGGACCAAAGGATATACCAGTCCGATGACTGATTGGACCCATTGCATATTGGCATTCCAGTCTGATGACTGATTGGGCCGACGCCTTCAATTTTGATGACTAATTGGGTCGGGGTTAATGTAGCCCGATTGCTGTGGACCAAGGATATTCCAGTCCGATGATTGATTGGACCTAACATGCATGATTGTATATGTTATGTTGTGTGAGGTACTTTGGGGGCATTCACTAAGGTTTGGCTTACAATTTTAGTTTTATGTTTCAGGTACTTCAGATGGTCGGGGGAAATCTAAGGCGTGCTCGCGCACATCCTTCTAATTTTATGATATTTGATTTTGGGATACTTTGATTTGCGATTATTACTTTTGGGAAATATGTTTTGTAAAAAGTTATGGTGTTTGGTTGGATTTTAAAAATAAAATTGTTACCATGATTTTTAGGATGTTACAAGTTGGTATTAAAGCCCTAGTTTGAGAGAATTTGATGAGCATTTTTGTGAATCCAGACTCAAACTAAGGATCTGTAAGAGGTTTTCAAAGTAACCAAGGAAGGATAAGATGTGTACGATCAACCAGAGCAAGAAAGTGTACCCCAAGTTACCCATACTATTATTATTTATGATGATTATGATAGAACTATATGCTAGTGATAGGCTAGGGATCTTCAGGAATTGCATGATAGAATTTCCTGATGTATGATGCCTAATAGCCTAGGAGGACTTCTTGTATGTTAAATGAAATTGACATCGTTACTGTAGTTGCTTAGTGTGTGCATCACAATTATGCATAACTAAGATTTTATAGATTGAGAATGTTTGATTTAGCCTTATTTCAGGTTCCTTGTTTGGTTATGGGATTAGGGTAGAATCAAGTATTCCACTGTCTATAGAATCAAGCGTTTTGTATGATTAGCATGCACGAGTAGCTGCAGGGTTGGTGGAAGTTTCATGAGTGAGTATGTGGGTGTAGCAGGCCAATTGAGGAATGATTAGCCAATTATGAGAGAGTAAGGATAGGATGTATGATATGCTATCAATCACACGCTATAATGGTTCACAGTGTTCCAGGACCTACATTTTCAAAATAGCGTTTAGTAATCACGGTACTGCTAATAGCGACATTATTTTCTGCTATTGATTGTGAAACCTGTGTGTGTTATATCACTGTTGTTCGATTTTTATCCACAATGGGATTTTTTTTATCCTCTTATGGAGTCGACGTTCCGACATGCTCAATGGGCTATTTATGTTTTGACTTTTAACTGTTGTACATTGTGATTATGTGATGGCTGATGAATTTGTTAACTGAACTCATACTTCACTCCTTTAATTTGTTGACTGTTGTACACTGTAATTGAGTGTATTATACCTATATTGTGAATTTGTGATGTAATCATGTACTGTGATTGTGAAACAGTTTTAACCAATTGTGAATTGGAAAATATGGAAGGGATTTCTTCACATGTGATATGGGCATATTTAGTTATAAAATTCATGCATTATCTTAATACTTTATGTTTTTTTATCTCATTTAATGAACAAAAGGTGCTTAATTAGTTTAGAATTTCATTTTTCATCAACAATGACATGCTTGGGTGGAAAAGGAAGCAGAACTAGCGATTGGAAGCTTGGATCTTGGATTTTGAAGAAAGAAGGATGTTGTTGGACAGCTTGACCTCTCGTCAGTGTTTTGGCCATATCTCATGGACCATAACTCCGATTGACGAGATTCAAAATGTTCTGAAAACTAGACACAATTTTGGACGACTTGCATGTTTTTAGAAAATTCTGATTCCAAACGGACACGACGAGTAGGCCATAAACTCGATGAGTCACGTCGAACTTTCGCATTTTTGGACGCGCTGACTTGCCGTGCACGGGTTTTAATTAACGGACTCGCCGAGTCGGTCACTAGACTCAATGACTCACCTCTGTTTTGTGAAAATCTATATAAAGGGACATTCAGATCGATACCCTGGATGGAGAGAAACCCTTGGGGGTAAAGCTGCGATTAGAAGACCTGCTAAGGTGTTGGATGCCAGAGAATCAACCCTAGATCCAATTTTTAGAAGAATCAAGGAAAATTCAAGTCCATTCTTACTTATTCTTTAAGTTGAACTATGTTTCAGTTGTTTGATTTCGTTTTTGATCTTAGTTTTACTGTAATCATGAGCTAAAACTATTATCTTCTGTTTAGAATAGATGACTTTATGATTATGGTATGATTTTGTGGTTAAGATTAATTTTATTTGATAATATTGTTTTTTTAAGCTTGTTAAAGAACCTTATATGTTAACAATAACTATTTTCTGTTAATAAATTAGTAATTAAGTTGTATGAACATCTCTTAATTGCTAATCTCATATGATTTATGTGAACACATAGTTATATGCCTAGGAATAACGAACGTGAAACTAGGGTTAACTAGAAAATGGGTAAGTTAATGTGTGAGTTTGTGTGACAAACCATCAACAAGGAGTTAATTGAATTAGCATATTTGATTAGCTTATTACAAGTCTTACTTAACTCGAATTAATAAACTAGGAAATCTATTAGTTTAATCACTTGATCACTGCTTGAATTGATATGTTTTCTAAGGATTAGTAATAGCGAATGTGAACCTAATCACACTTATCGGTAGCCAATGCCAATTAATCCATTGCACTCGTCATAAAATCAACCATAGGAATAAATGATTCAAACCTAAACAGAAGTCTCTTCTATTAGTGGATTTAGTTGATTTTTGTTTGCTTAGCTGTTAGTTGCTTAGTTTGAGTATTATTTAATTGTTGAAGTTTCTAGTCTTGCAAAACTAGAGAAAAACCCCTTTCTATTACTTGTTTCATTATTAGCATTTATTTTAATTGTTTACCGTTCCATGTGTTCGATACCCTACTTACCTGAACTAAACTGCTAATCGATAGGTACACTGCCTTTCGTGTGTTTGTCTTTGTGTTTAAGTTAGTAGGATTAAAACTAGTGCATTTTACACACATCAACATGATTCTGTGAATCTGGCCACCACCACTCCTACCACCTAGTTTCCATGTTACTATATTAGAATATTATGTTATTTTTTATATGATTTTTTTGGTTTTATGATATTAATTCTAAATAGACTTATAACATTAATACTAAAATATATAGATACTATATAAATATAATATAAAATTATAAATCATATGTAATATTTAAAAACCGCTATACCACCTGTAACATCCCGAAAATCGAGGGTAAAAATTCGATTTCTATAATTAAAACACCATTGTAACATTGTCCAAACATTTAAAAGTATTTCAAAATAAGACAATGATCAGAGTTCATTCCCAAAGATCACACATTGCGGTAAACACGAGTGTATATGCTGCGATCAAGCCATGCCCTTTCCTTTCGAAACGAAAGTACCTAAAACCATAAACCACAAACTGTAAGCACAAAGCTTAGTGAGTTCCCTAAATACCATATGCCACACATACCAATCGAACCATAAATAACATTCAGATCAATGAGCCATACATAGCATACATATACCACAATCAATAAAGGTGCTATGTGCTATCCATAGTCTTGCCATTATGCCATGAGCCGACTCGTGGTCTTCCTTGCCACGTCGGGGGCCAAAACCCTGGGTCTTACAGACAAGTGTTAGGAGCCACCTTCGGGTCTTCCATGCAAGCATCATAAAGACAACTAGCATACAATCTACACTACTTAACTAGTTAACTGCTAGAGTTCAGACTCTGGTCTTGCATACAGTTTTCCAGGAGCCGCCTCCTGGTCTTTCATACAAACTACCAAGGTTACCCCTGTGTCTTCCTATAATATATAAACCAAATAGTCCAACATTGGTGCCTTTGAACCATAGAACAGTGATGGGGCTCACCTCGAATGCAGAAGCTCACAACAAGAAATCCTTAGCTGTTGCCGTGACGACACCTCCGAGCTATCAGATCAAAATAACACCCAATTAGCAATTGGGTACCATTCTAAATCCCACCATCCATACTTGGGGTAAAATGACCATTTTATCCCTGACCCATCATAAACCAAAACTGAGGCCCAATTCCATTAACCAAATATCCCAAAACCAAAAGATCCACAAAGGCCCACTAATGGCCTAATTTTCAAAATTGGACCCATCCTCATATGGGTCTTATCCTAAGCCCATAATTTCGTTAGGACAATTCAGATTAGCTCAAGGACTCCCCTTAGGATAACTTAGTCCAAGAAAAAAAGTCAAAAAGTCAAGAACAACATTCCATGTTGACCCAACACGCCGAGTTGACCAATCAACTCGCTGTGTTTCTCCATCAACTTAAAACAGGGAAAACCAAGTCAACTTGCCGAGTTGACGAACAAACTCATTGAGTTCGCACAAGAACCAACAACTTAATGCTTAAGTAATACTAGGGGGAGCTCAACAACTTCATCAATCCAAGAGCTCCAAAGCTCAGATCTCGACCAAAATGAGATCAAGAAGGGTAAAGTTTCCAACTTTACCCCTGGGAACCACCTAAATGGGTCCAAAACCAAACCCTAAACTTAAAAGAGTGAGGGCTTATCTATTAAGCACTTAATCATCAAATACAAAACCCTAAAATGCATATCTGACCCCATAAGGCTAGATGGCCACATAAAGTTTCCAACTTTACACTTAAGTATGACTAGGGGGAGCTCAAAAGCTCAAAAAGGGCTAAATGAAAGACTTAATGAACGCATGAAGCCCTTAAATCCATAAAGTTGGCACCTTTATGTCAAAAGAGCTCATGAAGACCTTAGATCTAAAAGAATAATCATTTGGGACGTTCTAATTCCCAACATCCACCCAACCCTAGCTAAAATCATAAAATCTAACCCAATAAGAGGTCTAAGCAAATAATAATCAAGGTGAGAACTAGATACCTCAAAAACTTGGCAAATAAGACAGAGATTCTAGATCCAATACTTCTTCTTCTTCAAGCCAAGCAACTCCTAATTCCTTAGCTCCTTCAACATGCACCAAAAATGAACACTCAAGGCCCTCCTTAAACTCACACACTCAACAATGGAAGATAATGCTTGATTTTAGGGTTTCTAGACAGAGGAGGCTGGTAAGGAGGCCAACCAAAGAAGTTAATGCCTTTAAATAGGGTGCAACACCCTAAAAATTAGGGTTTCTCAATCAGTATCCAACTCGCCGAGTTCACTTCACCAAATTGCCGAGTTGGCTCATAAAAACGCGTGTCCCAAAAGCCTCCAATGCCTCGATTTTCCCACCATCAACTTGTCGTGTTGGTCCCTAGGAAAGGGGATTTAGTTCTACAATTAATCTTCCAGATTTTGGTTGTTACACCAACATTATACCACCGCGATTTCAAATACGGGCCTATGATCGCTATTGAAATTTTAACCGTGATAACTGCACTGGATGCGTGCGTATCTTAGTTGTGGGTTTGTTTTTCGGGAAGTTTGTGATGATCCATTGAGACAAATACGGGTAGGTGTGAAAGGTAATATGGGCCCGTACTATTGAAAGCACATGACCAATATATGTAGCATGGAAGTCACAAACTCCGAGGGTTTAGTCTATCTGTGATGGTATGAATTGTGGCATTTATGATGTATTTTGGTTCATTTTTTTAGTATGGTGTTCACGAAAGGATCTGGAGCGGGTGGCCAGGATAGGCCAAGGTTGACTGACGACCAGATACGGGAGATGATTGCCGCTAAGGTGGCTACTACTGTACGAGGTTCTATCCCATAGCTTTTTAGATCTATCAAGACCGCTATGTTTGAGCTATTTGATTATCACTATGCTGCCCTCATTGAGGCCGTTGCTCCTGCAACTATCATGGTTGTTTCTGCTATGGGGATTCGGAGGGAGAGGTCATTCCATTATAGGGATTTCAACAATACGTGGTCCTCAAAGTCTGATGGGGTCAAGGACCCGATTGTGGTGATGAAGTGGTTGTATGATGTAGAGGGTTTATTCTTTACTTGTTCGTGCATGGATGACCATAATGTCAAGTGCACCCTGAACCTTCTCTAACTAGGGGCGAAGGATTGTTGGAGATTGGTGACTAGTTCTTATACTTCTGAGCAGAGGGTTGTTGTTATATGGGAGCAGTTCTCAAAGATGTTCTGCATGAGATATGTTCCCCTTATAGAGATGGAGAGTTGGCTCAGGAGTACTAGGATCTAAGACAGACGAATGAGATGATGATGAAGATAACCAAGATGTTCACTGAGAGGGCCTTATTCTCTCCCGAGTTTGCTGCTTCGGAGCAGGCTCAGATGGCATGATACTCGAGCATGCTCAAGAATGACATTCAAAAGTTTGTGTATAGTCAATGTGATGGTACCCTCGCTGAGCTTCAAGATGCCGTAAGGAGGAGAGATTTTGAGATAGAGACCCAGACAAGGGAGCAGCATCCGACTCCCGTTCTGTTACAGCCTACAACAAAGCGGTTGAAGCCCGCTGATTTTCGATCTAGGGGACTAAAGGGTCGCACTTATCACAAGTGAGGCAAGGTTGATGATGGTGCTTTTCGATCTTCTTCTAGGTGCCAAAAATGTGGAAATGATGGCCACATTTCTTGGGATTATCGTCACCAAGCCCCGTTAGCAAGCACCAGGATTTGTTACCAGTATGAGCAGGCTGGCCATGTGAATGCCAGTTGTCCCTTGCTTGCTGCAAGACCGACGTAGGCCCCATCACCGGCTACTTTGAGGATCACGGATGGACGCCAGGGTAGGGCGGAACTCCCAAGGGCACGAGGTCATACTTTCCAGCTCATAGCAGAGGAGGTTAGGGCGGTGCCATATGTGGTTACTAGTATGTTTCCATTAATTATTATGTCAAGTTATTTTATGGTATGCTTATGATTATGATTCTACTATGTACCTTCTTAGTCAATTCCCTGTCTGCTCTTCTGCTTTTTGACTCGGGTGCGAGCCGGTCTTGTGTGTCTCACTCCTTCAGTAGGAGTTTTGATATGTCTCTTGGAGAGTTGGAGTGCCTGTTGTGAGTTTCCATCACCAACGAGCAAAAGGTTTTTGCATCGAACATTTACCAGGGTTGTGTTATTGACATTTTCGGGGTGCCTTACCTGATTGATCTGATCCTTATCCCCATGGGGGATGTATTCGTGATAGTAGGGATGGACTGGTTGAGTAGGTTTGGAGTGATGATTGATTGTGGGGTTCATCAGGTGGTAGTTCGAATCCTAAGTGGGAGAGAACTGGTTATTTATGGAGAGGATACCAGGGTTAGATAAGCCATTTGTTCTGCTTTTAGGGCCCGACAGTATCTGCATCATGGGTGTATGGGTTGTCTCGTGTATGCGGTTGAAACTCGAGCCGGGAAGGAGGTTTCAGTTTTAGATGTTCCTGGAGGAATTACCCGGTGTGCCTCCTGAGAGGCAGGTGGAGTTCAGGATCGATTTGGTCCTCGGTGCGACCCCGATTGGTAAAGCACTATACTGATTGGCACAACCAAAGAGGCATGAGTTGTTTCTCAACTTTAGGAGCTGTTGGACAAGCAGTTTATCAGTTCGAGCAGCTCACCATGGGGAGCATTGATTTTGTTTGTGAAGAAGAAGGATGGGTCTCATCGCATGTGTATTGATTATCGAGAGTTGAACAAGTTGACGGTGAAGAACCGTTACCCACTTTTGCAGATTGATGATCTCTTCGATCAGCTGTAGGGTGCGTCTTGGTTCTCTAGGATCGATTTGAGGTTAGGGTATTACCAGATGAGGGGCAGAGAAGAGGACGTGGAGAGGAAAAATTTCAGACTGGATATAGTCATTACGAGTTCGTCGTAATGCCGTTTGGGCTCACCAATGCACCTACAACATTTATGTATTTGATGAATCGAGTGTGTAGGCCGATGCTCGATTGATCAATTATTTTTTTCATCGATGATATCTTGGTTTATTTCAAAACTGGGGAACCGCATGAGGAGCACCTTTGAGAGCTGTTGGGAGTTTTGAGGCGGCAACGGCTGTATGCCAAGTTCTCGAAGTGTGAGTTTTGGTTATGGGAGGTCTAGTTATTAGGACACCTCATTAACCAAAATGGGATTTTGGTCGACCTGTCCAAGGTTTAGGCGGTTATGCCGTGAGAGGTTCCAAAAAGTCTCTCAAAGATCTGGAGTTTTCTAGGATTAGTAGGATATTATCAGAGATTTATTTAGGATTTCTACAAGGTTGCAGTACACCTCACCCATCTGACAAGGAAGGGTGTAACACCCTGTTTATTAAATAAATAAACAAATAAATTAATGAATGTATAGTAGCCCTAAAATCAATAATTATATAGCAAGGTGTTGATTTTGAGGTGATAACTGGCATAATTTAGAAGTTGGGGGTTAAAACTGTAAGTTCCGGATTGATTTTGTAATTATTTGTGATGGCAGAGACTACTTGGTAAATTATTGGGACTTAATTTGAAGAGATGTTGGAAGCTAAGGGGTGAATGGTAAGTATTAGATTAAAGTTGAGAAGATTTTATGGAGGAAGGGGCTAAAAGGTAAGATTTGGGTTTAAATTGGAAAAGATCTGGTGGGAGGTGCTGATATTGTTAAAATGAACATAAGTTTGATGAAACACGGGTTACACCCGTCACCCCCTCATGCAGCCTCCATATATATATATATATATATATATATATATATATATATATATATATATATATATATATATATATATATATATATATATATATATATATATATATATATATATATATATATATATATATATAAGTGCATTAGAAACCCTAACCCTAAAGGATACCAGCCAACCGCCACCTTATACCTCCAAGTCACCGGCTGCTGTCCCCGTCCATCTAGTTCACTTTCCGACCAAATAGAGGCCACCGAATGTCCGCCATTCTTCCTCCTCTTCTCCTTCTCCTTCTTCAGTTGCCGTCATATGAGGCTTCATCCACCACCCGCCACTTTGCAAACCAGAGCGCCACCACTGTCGCATCTCCCTCAGCCTTCGGTGTGTGCTTCATGTGGGAGTTGCGTCCGTTAGGAGGTCGGGAATAGGCGACCAGAGCTGCCGCCGCTGTTGGAGCCTTAAAATCACCAAGAAGCTTCCAATTTCGATGTAGCATTGCCGCTAACACCACTGCCGTCGTAGATCCGATGTTATCGCCGCATTTCTTCTCCTCTTCCGTGAAGATATAACAGTTATCATCGAAAACTGTCGTCTGCTGCCCTTTCGTCGCCACCAACAACCATGGAAGGTGGCTGTGTGCATATTTTACTATGTTTTTAGGTGTGTGTGGTTGTATTTTCCATGGTTAGTGTGTGTTGTGCGTGTTTTGTCTAACTGGAAAATCATGAAATCCACCGCCACCACGTGCCACCGCCGGCCACCACCGGCCACCACTAGGGTGGCTATGTGTGTGTTCATCGTAGTGTGTGCGTTAATTAGAGGGTCCCGAGAAGAGACCCAGTACTTCTGATCATTGGGTGAATGGACAGCATGGCCGAAGTCAGTACAACACGTACGGGAAAGTACACAAGGGAGTTTGTCACTCCAAGGGTTTAGGCTACTACAAGGGTAACGGGGTTGGTCATATCAGCAAAAGGTGATCAAGATTCCCCTAAATGTTGCGGGCATGTCATCTTCTACTGCTACTAGATGGATGTTGGGAGTACGTATCGCTTTGGAATTGTGAGTGAGTTTGGATAAGTCAGATATCGGGTCGGTTTTCTGCTAGTGTCTGGGTTATCAAGGATCATATATGCCATCTTGCATGCCGAAAAGTCCTTGATGAACCCACAAAGGGACGCGTCTGATGGAGTGGGTTCTGTGTGTACTGTTATCATTTCAGATCTTTGCCAAGAACTGTGCAGGAGTATTATTTGGAAGATCCTTGGTTAGGAATTAGTGGGATGGTTCTCAAGTGAAGTCAGAGTTCAGTGGTTCTATCATTTGTTCATATATGGTCGACATTTGCTTATGGAAGAACTTTGGAGTTGAAGGCACTACTGTTGCTAGGAAAGGACTGGTAGCATGAAGATGATGATGTCAGTTGCGGGTGTTAGATGCATAAGTGGTTGGTCATTGGATGTTCAAGAGAACTGCATTTCTCGCATGGGCTGTGTTTGGTCAAAGTTCAGTAGTGCTGTGAGATTCGGAGTGGGAACGAGGATTCGTCAGCCATAGTGAAGAGTAAGGCCTCAAGTTTTCAGCATGGGAGGTGGATTGAGCTGTCAGACTGGACCAGATTTCAAGAGTACTCATCAAGGTTTCTGAGGATGGGCAATCTCAGGGTTTAACTGGTAAGTGATCGCTAGCATTGGTAAGCGCAGGTTGTCATTGGCGGGATATTAGAAAGCGAGAAGGATTGGGAATCCTTCAATTCTCACGTGTCGTGAAGACTTAGTCGAATCTAAGTAGGGGAGAATCGATCAGGTATACAGGAGTAGAAATAGGTGTGAGACTAGGATGAGTTTTGAATCCCCGTCAGGACGGAAGACGGTTGAGTGGTCGTCTTGATTGAGGATTGGGTGAGTTGGGAGTTCAGAAAACATTCCAACATTTGGTTCATGCTTTTCTTTGGCATCAGATAGTAGGTTTTGGAAACCAGGTGAGATATTCAGTTAGGAATCAAGTTCAGTTGAGTGTTAGGTTGAGTGCGTGTTTGAACCGGTTTAGAAAGTGTTGTAAGACTACGGGGGAAGCCGTAGCATTCAATAACAGTCAGATAGTATGGAAAGTGTTGTAAGACTACGGGGGTAGCTGTAGCATTCACTTACAGTCAGTTAGCATGGAAAGTGTTGTAAGAATATGGGGGAAGCCATAGCATTCACTAGCAGCAGATAGTGTTGGAAGTGTTGTTAGTCTGTAGGGGTAACCGTAACATTCACCAAGTTGTCAGATAGCGTTAAAGTGTTATAAGCCTGCGAGGGTTGATGTAGCTTTCACTAGGTTGACAGGTAGTATGGGAGTGATGTCAGATCACAAGGAGAACAGTAGTGCCCACCAGTTCGGGTGCAGCAGTGAGGATATGGAAATCCACAAATTGGATTTCGGAATTTCCTAGATGGATTAGATATGGTGGAGCCAGTGATAAGACTGTAGGGACGTCACTATAGTTATGAGATCAAGGAAGCATTGGAGTGTTTAAGGTCGTTTGAGATATAAGACAATCATTAGTCAAGTAGCAATCACTTTTAGCCTTGGATTAGGTGACGTCAGGATTCGACGCATGGACCCGATCGGATGGTTTAGAAGGTCATTAGAGCCACAGTGGCATGATAACTAGTGGCAACTAGTTCCAGTGATGGATTTCATTCTGAAGTCGTGTGAGTCAAGTATGTGGGAGTCCTTTAGCTCCGCGATCGGGCCGAAACCTGGTATTTCAGATGATTGGTGAATGATATGAGACCAGGGAGGTCTTGGTAGATTTTGGAAAGCAACCATGTGGCAGCATACTGCTTCAGGAAGTTCAATGTTCAGACAGTTTCAACGTTTGGCAGTATTAGTATTTGTGTTTTAGGTTGTAAGTTCGGACGGAATAACAGATTGCTTGGGTTATGCTAAATGTAACATCCTGTATCGGATTGTCCGTGATTAGGGTTCGTGAGCCGCGAGTCGGGCATGAGGAGGTCTAGAGTTGCAGCGAGTTGCCAAAGCGTAGGGCATCTCATCACCTGTCCGTGGATATGAGGATCTTTGGAATCTGAAGATATATCAAAAAAGCTATGATATTTTGGAAGTTATGGAAAGTTGGGTCCTTATTGAGAAATGGGTGGCATCGGGTACGCTGGGCGTAAGTATGGTTACGCTTAGCGTACCTATGAGCGTGGAATGGACGCGAAGACCACCTAGTACGTTGGGCATACCAGAGGGTATGTTGGGCGTACTAGGCACTGAAGGAAAAACCTAATTCAAGTAGTGTCCCAATTTAAAGAATGAGATGGTCTAATTTCTGGCCACCTTACTCAGTCATTAAACCCTCTTAAACCCTAATACCCGTTCTTGAGCTTATGGGTGGCCATGTTGAGCTTATATGTGTTATTGTGGGCTCTTTGGAGTTAAGAAGGAGCATGGAAGAGAATGGAGTTGAAGTCCAGGCCTTAGATCTGATCTTTCTTGGGGATAGAGCATCATTTGAAGGTAAAAAGCTCAAAGCTTTCCCATTCTTTTGATCTATACTTAGTATGGTCCATTTTTAGGGTTTTATGTCCCAAGATTTGAACTTTGTGAGTTGGTGAACTCCAGAGCTAAATAACCTGTCCTTTTAAGCGTTTTTAATGATGGGGAATCATAAAAATGAGACCTTGATCATGAGAATCAACCCACGCATGAGCTATGTGCATTTTGGGTTTAGAAAGTAAGAGTTTCATGTGTGACCTTATCAACCATTCTAGGGCCTAAAGTCGTTAACTTTATGGAGTAAGAGATGTTAGGAAGTCCAGATCTAAGAGATGATTTAAGGTCTTAAACGGATTAAGACCTAGAAACTTGAATAAGCAAAACTGAGGGTACGCGCGACGTAATTCCAGCACGCCCCGCATACTGGGTTGAGGTCCTCGATTAGTTTCTTACGCGCTTGAGTACGCTGAGCGTACCAAGGAGGTACGCCCCGCGTAACTCCTTCTGTGGGCTTTTGGGTTATGTATTGTGTTGGGCCATAAGTGTTGGACCTAGAGTTCGGGCTTCATGCAATAGAGTCTTGGACCAGAGAAGTGTATATATGTGCTTTGGGCCCTTAGGTTGGGCTTACCTTTTAGTTTGGGTTTTGGGCCGTGTGAGGGCCCATTTATTATTGGGCCTTGGTGGGCCTAATGGGTTTAGGGCATTGATGGGCTGGTGGGTGGTCTACCTTTAGACATAGTAAGTGAGAGGTTGGAATTAGTTTCTAATTGAGATTATTGCGGGTTTGGCAGAGATAGAGGCCGATGCGTATCAACAGTGTCTATAGGAGCTGTTCTTCATCCGAGGTGAGTCTTCTCACTATACCTTACCTAGAGTGGTAATTAGAGTTGTGTGACAGAGTACCTTATATGCTATTTGTATGATGTGATACACTGTATTATTTTATGTGATTTATGCTGTGTATGATTCAGAGATTACAGAGTTAGGGCCGGAAGGTCCACATAGTTAGGGTCGGAAGGTCCACAGAGTTAGTGGCAGAGGGTCTATAGAGTTATGGGATTGGACGGTCCCACATAGACACATTGACCAGAGGGTCATATAGGGTTATAGCCTCGAGTGGCTAATATGTGTTGCATGTGGTATTTTGGGGAACTCACTAAGCTTCGTGCTTACCGTGTTATGTGTAAATTGTTTTAGGTTTTCTTCTCAGGATCGCGGTACGACACCGGCTTGATTGTACACACACCATAGAAAGAGTTAGGAGCATCGTGGATTAATAATGTAGTTGTGTTTTGTAATTGAATAAAAGAGATTTTTATATGATATGTTATGAAGAGTATGCATTTTAAAAATGAAAAATTGTTTTAAATTTTCAGGTCATTACACTAAATGACCTACAGGGATAATTGGGTCTGTGATTTCAATTTTCTAGTAGGAGCCTCAAGTTATCAGAACTTGAGTAGTCAGTTGAGGGATAACACAGACTGGATTCAACGATAATGATTCAGTATGAGTGGTCTGTCAGGGATTCAGACCATCTCGAGACAACATATTTCAGACGAAGTAGATGTTATCTTGTTGCGAGGAATTCCTTCACCTGTGGATTTTAGGGCTTTGCGAAGATTGGTCACAGCTACCCTGGGAATGCTAGGGTGTGCCCATGATGGTGACCATGTTACTAGAGTGGTTGGGCAAGTAAGGAATGGTAAGGAAAGATTTCGAGGATAAAATCTAATATAAGTGGGGGAGAGTTGTAACACCCAGTTTATTAAATAATTAAATAAATAAATTAATGAATGTATAGTAGCCCTAAACTCAATAATTATATAGCAAAATGTTGGTTTCGAGGTGATAACAGACATGATTTAGAAGTTGGGGGTTAAATTGGAAAAGGTCTGGTGAGGAGGGGCCGATATTGTTAAAATGGACATAAGTTTGATGAAAAACGGGTCACACCTGTCACCCGCCTCATGCAGCTGTGTGTGTGTGTGTGTGTATATATATATATATATATATATATATATATATATATATATATATATATATATATATATATATATATATATATAAGTGCATTAGAAACCCTAACCATATATGATAACACCCAACTGCCACCTTATACCTCCAAGTCGCCGACCACTGTCCCCGTCTAGTTCACTTTCCGACCAGCTGGCGGCCACCGAACATCCACCATTCTTCCTCCTCTTCTCCTTCTCCTTCTCCTTATTCCGTCGCCGTCATGTGAGGCTTCATCCACCACCCGCCACTTCAAAAACCGGAGTGCCACCACTGTCGCATCTCCCTTAGTCGTTGTTGTGTGCTTCGTGTGGGTGTTGCATCCGTTAGGAGGTCGGGAATAGGCGACAGGAGCTGCCGCCACTATTGGAGCCTTAAGACCACCGAGAAGCCTCCAACACCGATGTAGCGTTGCCGATAACACCACTTCTACCATAGATCCGCTATTGTCGCTGCATTTCTTCTCCTCCTCTGTGAAGATATAACAGTTATCGTCGCAAACTATCGTCTGCTACCCTTTCGTCGCCACCAACCACCGTGGAAGGTGGTTGTGTGCGTATTTTACTATGTGTTTAGGTGTGTGTGTGGTTGTATCTTCCATGGTTAGTGTGTGTTGTGTGTGTTTTGTCTATCCAGAAAATCATGAAAGCCATTGCCACCACGTGTCACCACCAGCTACCACTAGGGTGGCTGTGTGAGTGTGTTTATCATAGCGTGTGTGTTAATTTTAGGGTATTTCATTGTAAAATTGTAATTGGTGATGAAATAATAAAAAGAAACTCATAACCACCACCGTGAGGTGGTGACCGCTGTCGTGAGCCGCCGTTGACCACCCCTACCCGAGGTGGTAGTGGGTGGTTCCCGACTAGTGAAACCCTAACGGGCCTAGTGAAACCCTAATTGATCAAAAGACCTAGCTATTTGGCCTATTGGGCTATGACTGGGTTGGAAACCCTAATTAGGGTTTAGAAAACCCTAATATTAGACATATGGGTTTTGGACTGTTGGGACTTGCATTTTGGATGACTGGATTGGGATTGTGTATTAAGCCCGACCACACCACATGATTGACCCAATAAATTGATGGACTTAATGGATTAAGTTCTTAATGGGTTAAGTGAGAAACACTTAACCCTAATCATCATTTTATGTGAAACCCTAATTTCACTTGGGGCTTTGTGTTGGGCCTTTCTATTAGGCTTTGGTGTTTGGTCCAATAACGGGCCATTCAAGAACAATCATATGGACTAGAATAATTGGATGGGCTTTAGGGTAAGGCCCATATGAGGGGTTGGGCCCATTTTGGAAAATTGGGCCATAGATGAGCCATAATTGGGCCTTTGTGATCATGAGATGTTGGGCCATTAGAAATGCCAAATGTTTGGACTGGACTAAATGGTTGGGCCTTAGAATAAGACCAAGTAAAGGTTGGGCCCAATTTGGAAAATTGCATCATATGTTGGGCTTTGACTCATAGTTGACTATTGGGCCTTGGGCTTGAATCAAGCTAAGATAGGCGTAAAGAAGTCTTTTACCCCAAACATGGACTTATGGGTATATGTTGGAACCCAATTATTAATTGGGTATTGTTTTGATGTTGACAGTTCGGGAATCTATCATCCACCAGTCTAAGTTTTTTACTGCGGGACTTTAGCAGTGTGAGGTGAGTTACCTTCAAGTAGAAGTGGGTCTAAGGCCACAATGCCGACCTACTAGTAGGAGTTGTTTGTTAGATGATTATTTTTGTGATAATTATCTGGTATCCCATTATCTGTTATGTTTGATGCTCTGTGATACATGTTATTAATAGTAGGGGTGAAATAGTCTGTGGATACCAGTTGAAAGATACCGCAGTGGGTCTAAGGCCACAATGCCGACCTACTAGTAGGAGTTGTTTGTTAGATGATTATTTTTGTGATAATTATCTGGTATCCCATTATCTGTTATGTTTGATGCTCTGTGATACATGTTATTAATAGTAGGGGTGAAATAGTCTGTGGATACCAGTTGAAAGATACCGAAGGGGTCGTTACAACCCATGCATGCCTAGTGTAACAACGCGAATTTTCAAAACAATTTTTCATTATTCAAATAACATAAAACTCATTCAATATTCTTAAATCTCAAATTTAAAAAATGCCATCATGATAAAACATATCCCAAGGTCATAAAATAAATCTTCTGCCAGTGTGTACAGATCATGTCGGCATCTTCCCGCGATCATCGCTAGTACCTGAAACACATAACACTCTAAGCATAAATGGTTAGTGAGTTCCCCAAAATACCACATACAACACATACCACTTTCCAGGCCATAACTCTGTGGGATCTTCCGATCCAAGTGTCTTAGGGGACTTCCGTCCCGAATCCCGGTAGACCTTCCGGTCCTACCCGTATCGACCATTCGGTTCGTAACCTCCTGACCTTCCGGTCCATGTCATCTTGACCTTCCGGTCCATACCATCTTGACCTTCCGGTCCTTATCATACATAACATACATAACACATACATATCACATAACATCATATAGCACATACATCTCATAGCATACAAGACCTTCCGGTCACACATAGGTACCCTTCCAAGTATAGTATAGTGAGAAGACTCACCTTTCATGATGTCTAGTAAACCTTCTGGCTTGATAACCTTGATCGAGCCTCCACCTAACACATAAGGCAAACATCTCTAATTAATAATTTCTCTTGTTCTCATCTCTATAGAATGGGTAGAAGACCATTCTACCCCTTCCTGACCTTTCTTGAATTAGTGTGACCAAAACCCTAAGGTCAACTGAAGTCAACTCTAGTCAACGGTCAACTTTGACCAGACTCGTCGAGTGCACTCAGGTGACTTGGCGAGTCCATGCTTGTCCTCTGAATCCTTCTAACGTCTCACTCGACTAGTTGAGTTAACCTTTCACTCGACGGGTTACCACTGGTCATGAATCGTGGGGCTACCCGACTCGAATCGTCGAGTCCCCATATGGACTCGACGAGTTCCCTCCATGGCATCACTCAAATGACCTTCTGAGGTCAGATCTATTTCTCTAACTTATAGATATGACCTTCTTACACCCAAAAATCACATAAAGGTTCAAACTTTAAGCTCATGCAACACTCTTATACCCTTATATGAAGAAATAGCTCCTAAAATGGCAACCTAGATCCATATCTCCAATGGAACAACATAAAGAAGGATGGTTGGGACTCTCTGGAGCTCTTAAGGTCCAGATCTAAGACTTATTCCACCTTGGGACCTCATAAGCTTCGAATCCAAGCTAAAGAAGGAATAAGAAAACCCTAGATTCAAGAAAACCACCAAATACACAAGAATGAGTATAGATTCATACCTCTTACAAGAGTCCCATGCGAAGAGATGCTAGATCCACTGCCCCATCTCGTTCCTTGCTTGAGTCATGCTCTTTTCCTTCCATAAAACCCACCAAATTACCGTATTTCATCATAAGAACTCTCCCAAGGCTCCAAAGGCGATTTAGGGTTTCTCACAGGAGATATGAGGTGCATCCAAGGTCATAAGTTCCTTTAAATAGGCTCCAACCCCGGAACTTAGGGTTTTCTCAGCCCAGCACCTACTCGGCGAGTCCATACTTGGATTCGTCGAGTACTTTCATTAAATACCCGCAATCAACTGGACGTGAATCGGCGAGTTAGACTCTCGACTCATCGAGTCCCTCCTAAATCCTCCAAATTGAAACACAAACTAACATACCCGAAATCCCGGATGTTACAATTCTCCCCCACTTAAATTAGATTTCTCCCTCGAAATCGCTCCTCCACATACAGATCGAATCCAATAACCAAATGGCACCATCGATAGGATCTCATGCCACACAACTTCCATCCTCTCTGGAAACCTAGATCCCAACAGGGATTCCCAATCCCGGAGGAAAACCAACCCTTCAGATTCTCTCCAGACATAATCCAACAATCGGTTACCGATCCCTCATACCAAACATATCAACCATCCGAATCACGACCCAAGAAACGGAAGGGTTCACGTCCCAGCAGGGCTCATCCATTGAACTGCTAACAGAACGCAATCGAACAAAGAATTATCAACTCTCTGCCCTCAAACCCAAAAGAATAATCATGCTCGCTCTGAAGTGTCCCCAGTCATCTAAAAATCATAAGCCTCAGCTCCATTCCTCGTATCCCTTTTTAACACTGAGTACCAGGTATGATCTCGACCCAATAGTTGAACCTCCAGGGTCATCCGTTGCATTATCCCAGCCGTCTCCATGGTTTCCTTATTACTATAACCACATCGGCCAAAAGTGACTGATGCGACATCGACCTCCGGCGGCTCCCCTAGTCTTCTGCTGCGGCGGAGATCTGCTAGTCACAATCAGAGAGATGCGTTAGAGCCGTCCCAGGGACTGTGCCCCGGGAGCGGACTCCGACGATCAAGTTCGATCAACTGATAGATCTGAGATGGTCCTCCATCGCTGGAGAGAAGCATCTTGGTGCTGGTGGTGGTGTATGGTGGCTAATGGTGGCGGGCGGCGGCTGAGCCACCTAGCCGGAGTATAGTGGCGACTGAGTTATGGGGAAGATCCCAAGGGAAAGGTCCATCTCCATGGAGGAGGTACTATTCATTATATAGGGGACAATTAGGTCAAGGGGAATAAGGTCAGGCCTTGGGCCAGCCCAATTCAGGCCCAACTAGCAAGGAGCTGGACGAGGCCGCCCGGAGGCGCACTGGTGGGCGCGCCCCATGCAAGGTTGGCGGGCACGCACCAGGAAAGGCTGTCAAGGGAGCGCCAGGCCGGGCCGGCGGGAGAGTCCCCAGCAGGGCTGGCAAGGGAGAGCCAGGCCAGGCCGACGGGAGAGTCCCCATCAAGGCTGGCAAGGGAGTCCCCAGCAAGGCTTGGCAAGGGAACGCCAAGCAGGTCTGGTAGGAGCGCGCCAGGCTAGGATGGTGCGCTGGAGCAGTCTAGGCCATGCTAGTGGACCATATATCGTCAAGTCCCCCCAGTCTGGTGTTATTGGTACGCGGCCAATGACATCGGACTGGACTAGTCATAGAAACTATCAAGAGAGTCCCCAGCGAGGCTGGCAAGGGAGTCCCCGACAAGGTTGGCAGGAGCGTGCCAGGCCAGGCTGGCGCGCTAGAGCGGTCTGGGCCATGATAATGGACCATATATCATCAGTGACATTCAAGTAATGAAGTCCGCTTAACGCTAAGCGAATGCTACCTTCCCAAATGAAGATCAACTCAACCCTGACCTTTGTCATCTGTTACTTATAGTTCCATGCAACTTGCGGTACCTACCGTACCCGAGTACTGACCCACACAAGTCTAAGAAATCAGATGACAAACAATACTACTCAACATGGAACCCACCTCAGAATCCAGAACCTCATCTCGCCTATCCAATGCACCACCAGAGCCAAACTCAAACTCGACAGTTTGGTTCGACCCATAGTTGGAACCACTCGTCCCAATGAAGCACTCAACTCAGAACTCATTTCCGCAACCCATGCGTACCTCACTTATCCCATTCTTTTGAATTGCAATGACCACACCTTACTCAGAACATAATGATCCCCTAACATTGAGGAGACCCCAATCTCGCCCCTGGTCCAACCACCAGGTTCCGACAAACTCATAAATTAGGGCCACCCCATGCCTAAAAGACTTCTATGCCATGCTCTGATCAAAGAGTACTTTATCATAACAACTTCTCGCTAACTAGTGTGTACTACGTCTTCCCGTAGCACCACATCAACCTCTCACTGACTGGTGAGTACTACAGCTTCCCGCAGTATCACCACAACCTCTAACTAACTGGTGAGTACTACGGATTCCTGCAGTATCACCACAACCTCTCACTAATGAGTACTACGACTTCCCGTAGCATCACAATAACCTCTGACTAGTGAGTACTATGGCTTCCCGTAGCATCACAACAACCTCTGACTAGTGAGTACTATGACTTCCCGTAGCATCACAACAACCTCTGACTAGTGAGTACTACGGCTTCCCGTAGCATCACAACAACCTCTAACTGTCTCACACACTCTACGGACCAATCATATATAGGTGCATGCACTTACCCAAATTATGCATCACTATATTTGGCAGCAATCGCCATAATAAAACATCCTTCTCTGCTGAAATTCCATATTCTTGGACAATCTCACTTTATGTCATTAACCAAAAGGACTCCCAGTGGAATCATAAATGCTTGACCTACCACTTTCCGTCTCCACTAAAGACTCAAAATTATCCTAAATCCAATGCATTAAATTCAGATACCTCAATACACCACCATAGAACCTCACGACATCTCGTCTCATCCACTGATCTTCTTGTTCCACAACCTGAAATTGGTTGTCTCATCTTCTGCCCTTCCCAAGCTGAATAACAACCCCATCATTGAACCAGAATTTCTCAACCATCGAACTCACCCAATGAGCCAACCATCTCGAATTCACCATTTTGACCTCGAAGAATTTCCCTTCACCCCAAGGTCTCCGACCAACGACCAATTGCTGTGGAGACACTCATCCTTTTCAAACATAACACATTCATTATCTCACTCTGCAACTCATCTCAATCACCAATAACCCTGGGCTCATGGGTTCGCACTGCCGATCTCTCCGTATCCAGATCTCTAACCATTCTCAATCGAATCTCTAATCCCCTCAATAAAATACCCGGTTCTCCCCCACTTAGGGTTCGAACCAACCCCAATCGGTGCACCAACAATCTATCTCATAGACTGTTTCCACTAGTAACATCACACCGACTCTTGGAAGGTGCTACACAACGCTCGATGATCTCCTGATAGATATCGAGCAACTCCAATGCCCCGAAACTTAGATGAAATCCTCAGAACTTCCTACCATGATTGCCTTTTGTCATTCAGAATCTCACACCATTCCATCACCGGACCTCCCAACTGTCTAGTATTAACCCTGACTCTTAATCTGGAAGTGATGATCTGTTGTACTCCTCATCATCGATTCCTCAATCCAACGTTCCATCACGTCACTTATCATAAGAGCAGAAACTATATTTCCACTCTTAATACCCATAAAAGACAATAAGGGCCACCGCCCTGATATACTCCTCTTGATCGTCTGACGTTGCAGCTAACACATGCCCTACTATACTTAATTAGGGTGGCTCCTGGTCCTTGACCATCTCAGTCCCCACTGACGACCTGTTCAAGCTATATCTTTACCTCGCGGCAGACCTACTGCCACATACTCTGGTTGAAGATCACTATCCGTGCAATCCCACAGGGTTCACCCCAAACTCAAAACCGAAATCTCAACACCTCTTATGTCTACCACAAGAAACAGATTTAGCACCACTCGAGTCACAGAAAGTGACCTCTCCACTATCGGTCGGTCGCCCAGCCCAGACTGTATTCTCCCATAACGCACCATCCCTACTTATCCCTGAGTCTTGCGACTCCAACTGGCATATCACCCACAATCCCTCGGAGCTCACTCGATTTCCCCTTTCAAGGGATGCTCCACTAAAACTTGTTCATCATGGCCTTCTGGCCCCACACTCATTCACCTTGATCTCTGTAAGTCCCCAATCTTGCTTATGTATCAATCAAATCCGTTTGATGGTGCGGAATCCCAATCAAACGGATGATGTCAGATCAAATAGAAGAGAAGGAGAAGAAGAAGATGATGAATCTTGTATGTATTGAAATGAATGAAGATCTAGATACAAGATACACACACACTAACACACACTCTCTTTTGTCTCTCTCTAGAACACCTTCAAATGCACACACTTAAGCTCCTCTAGTGTTCATCCCTCTCTTCCTCACACCCCTCACCCCTATATATATACACACGAGAAACATGGGCCGTAAACACCCCCTTAGCCATAAACTTGACCGTAAACACATAAGATATTACATAAAAATACAATTTCCTAGAAAAGTAAAGTATAAATCAAAATATTGACCCAACAATCTCCCCCTTGGTTTATAGCTTTCTTTTCTTTTCTTAAGTGACCCAACAAGCTCCCCCTAAAAAGTAGCTGGCTTTTCTTGTTAATCTTCATTGGGAACTTGGCTTCAGCATTAATCTTCAAATTCTTCACGACTTCAAGATGAACTTGATGAATCTTCAATGAATGACTTCATCTTGAGAGGTTGGGCTTTTTCTTCAGAATTTGGCATGGAACGCACATTGGGTGAGGAGGCTTGATGTACTGATTCTTGAAAATTGGTGCTTTCAGCTTGAGAATCTTCAGAGAGAACATCAGAAAGAGCAAATCTTCTGGATCACTTCTGCAGGTACAACGATAGCAGCAGACTGATTGAGGAGGCTTCAATGCAATCCATCACATAATCTTCAATTTCTGCTTCACCTTGCTTCTGGGGTTGAAGGATTGAATGTTGAAAGAATAATCTTCATTTCTTGCTCCTTCGAATGCGAATTCGTCGATGCTCACAGACGAGGCTTTGGCTCAGAAGTCTTCAACACAAACTCCATGAGTCTTATCTATACTTGAAATCACTTTTTAATACAAAACAAAACTTAAAGAAAACTTAGCACACAATATTTTTGGGTTTTTCATATTTTCTGAACAAGAAATAAAACAGAAATAACACTATTTTTGATTTTGAATTTTCTGATTTTTGTTTTTTTTTTTGTTTTTTTTTGTTTTTTGTTTTTTGTTTTTTTAATTCTTCCCCTTATATTTAAATTAGAAGAACACTATGAACAGACTTAACAAAAATAAAATGATATCTAACTTTAAGAGTGTTTTGGGATCAAAGTTGTTGGACAACCTTGTTCCACTTGTCGGTACCCTTATCTTCACATCTTCGTCTGATCGATCGCCAGTATTGTTGTCCACTTTAACACGAAAAATTGTGACTTATTTAGGACATACTAATTGATACAAGACAAGGTGAACTTAAGTTCCTAAAAATTATATATGATCCTAATTTCTTAGATACTATATCTTAAGGACCATTCATCTGACGAAGACCAGGGATATTGGTGTCCACCTAAATTGAGCAACGAGATCTATAGACAATCTGTATGTGTTCAATTTTAAGTGCACTAGAACGTGTTTCCCGCTTCCTAATATGCCTCAGCCATCAAGAACTTCCAGAGTACTCTGTACACCGGGTGAGCAGACAACCATTCAGAGAGAGGATAGATTCAGAATTCTATTACTTATTACTTCAGAGGGGTTAAGAAGTAGAAGGTTGCATATGCTGTGTACCAGGTCAGATTAGAATTCACACGAAGGAGACATCATATGGCTAACAGATAAGAAGTATTTCACATATATAACATGCAGAGAAATAGAGTTGCATATGTTGTGTACCAGCTCGGATTGGAAGTCACACAAAGGAGACAACAAATGACTAACAGACGGAAAGAAAGAAAATGATATTCTATAGACCTAATTTATCGGAATTTACCAATCGCCCCATCCAACCGGAATTAAGGACATAATCCGCACATCGAGGAAAAGTTAAACCACGGTTCCAAGTACAGGTTCAATTAATGTCACGAGTAGATTCCCATCTATATCTCCCTGCTCAACCTATCCGAGCGTCGTATTGTCAGGCTGAATGGATCTAACTAGGTCAAGATTTGTCAAGTCTATACATTTCCTAAGTTCAACTCTGCCTAGTCATGTCCATTTAAAATTTTTCGTGCCTACCGACGCATCAAACCAGAGCATAGACCCTTCAACTTTGGGTACGTTACGCAGACTCAGGTTGCCTATTATCACTTGATAATATCACTTCCTAGAACATCTCCCTCAAGCACATTTCATAACCAACATATGTTTTTGATTTTTTTGATTTTCTAATGTGTTTGGATTTTTTTAAAATTTTAAAATTTTTGTTTTGTTTTTATTTCTCCCCCTAAATTTGTGCATAGGAGAGAAATGAAAGTAGATGCGCAAATTTAAACTATCCGAAAACAAAAATTAGTCTTTAAAGCGAATCAGCTTAAGAAAAAAAAACTCAGGAGTATAGAGAAGAAAACTCAAATCGTAAGTCACCGATTGAATTTGCATCTAGAAGGTCTGAGAGCAGCATGCGTAAACTCAGAACAGATCTAAAAATTCTTCATGTCATTAAGCACTAACCCCATTTGTGATCTCTTCCTTTCTTCCTTGCTCGCAAAAGGACACATACTCTCAACAAAGGTCTAAATGTTGTACAGTTGAGAGATGTCCCCAATCATATGCTAGGAGCAGCCACTACCAACAAACCGATGTCTGATAATATACCTCCATAGCTGTTCCAGCACAGAGCGGGATCAGTTGGTCTTTAGAACCCAGTCCATTTTGAAACTGGGTCGACCTTTGTCATCAACACACAATACTTTCTCTCATGACATGTCCTGCTTATCACAAACAGAAGATGTAGAAATATTAGAGTCGTTAGTTGATTTGGGAGATTGAACCTTTGGAACCCATTTGTAGTTGGGTTTAATCCATTTATTTTTCGATCTGATGGGTGGCTCAGTACTTTCTTTGGAACTTAATTTCGATTGTTGAGATGACTTTGATTTTGGCTTCACGGTAGCATCTCTTGGATTTGGCTTCTTGGCCGACATTCCCTTCTTGTCCTTGGGATTTTGATTCTTGGCCTTGTGGATTTGATTCTTGGCCTTCTGGGCGTTCCAGTCATCATGGTCTGAACGTGACCTTGAGGGGTTTCTTTTGGTGTATCTCCCTCTTGGCGCGTTCTGCCAGCCTTGTGCATAGTAAGGAACGTATGCGTGATTTGGACAATTTCGGGCAATGTGAACAGGTGTTCCAAAGTGAAAACAAGCCTTTTTCTTCACTGGGAAATTGTTTTTTCCTGCCCCTGGTGGCGTATCTTTGCCTTGTCTCTTGTTGTTCCCACATGCACACTTGCCACAAGAACTCTGTTGTGTTGGAATTGGTGGCCTATATTTCTCAACGGCAGGTTGATCAGAAGCAGTTGAGTTCGAAGAAAAAGATTCAGAGTTCAAGGAGATGTTGGTTTGTTTAATGGTTTTCTCCTTGTTCTCATCCTCTGCTACTTTACCTGCACATGAAGTAGCAACATTAGTATCTTCAACATTAATAACTCCTCCTGACACAAATCCAGCTCGTTTGCCATATCGAAGATGTGCCTCCCTGTCAATTTTGTCCTGTGTCATAGGGATGGATGTGTAGTTATGATTGAAAGGTGGAGGAACACTATCATACCCTAGACCCTTGTTTTGATTTTCTTTGAATTTTAATTGGGTTTCATATAAGGACTCGACTGTATGACTTGACGCAGTATAATTTTTAAAACTAACGTCTGTTTTTCCACACTTAATTTTTAAAGCGTCAAGTTCTTTAGTTAAAGCAGCAAGTTGTCTCTTAATATAGTTATAATTTTCACACTTGTTGCAATACTCTTCCCGAAGTTTCCTAAAGTCTTTGGTTTTTGCTTCTAATTCAGCCTTCAGGGGTTTCTATCCTTTCCTGAGTTGATATCCTTTATATCTCAGGTGCTGAACATCCTTTTTTAATAAATCAATTTGTTCCCGAAGAAATTTAATCGCATCTTCACAAACTCGAGTACATGTAACTTCAGTGACCGGAATGTTTTTAGAACTCATTGTTTTTCTACACTTTAAAGCATCAAGTTCTTGAATTACATCAGCAAGACTAAGATGATTGAGATTTTTTGTCTTCTTGATGATAGCCACGTTCATATCCCACGATTTCGGAAGTGAATTCAGTAGCTTTTTTTTAATCTCAGATTTGGACAAGAAGATCCCAGCTATATTCATCTCGGTAGTAAGTGTAGTAAATTGCTGCAACTTAGTTTCAAGGATTTCTCCAGGGATATAATTGAACATGTTGAAGTTTTGTCTTAACATCTCCTGACGACTCTCTTTCATGTTTTCAATTCCCTCGTAAACTTCAAAAACAAAACAATTAAAAAACACAACTAGAAGTTAAAAGCAAACTTAAAAGTCAAACTATAAAAAAATTGTTCTTTAACTATAAACTTCAAAAGTCAACCTTAAAAGTCAAATTTAAAAAGTCAAACTTGAAAAGTCAAACTTAAAAGTCAAACCGAAAATCTAAATTTGAAAATTTAAAAGTCAAACGAGAAAGTCAAAGTTTAAAGTCAAAGGTCAAACTTTAAAAGTCAAAGTCAAAATTTTAAGTAAAAAGTTAAAAATAAAAATTTTAAATTTAAAAACTAAAATTTTGGTTGAAAATGAAATTTAAAAAATGAAAGAAATTGATTTTTGGGCTGAATTTGACAAAATTGCGAAAATGGAACCGAGAGGGACACTTTATGAATTAATTTTCGGAGTAATAAAGCAAGTTGTCAGCTAGACGAGGTGGTAAAGCGCTGTGATGTTCAACCAGAGGTTCCGGGTTCGATCCCCGGCAACCCCCAAATCTGTTCCCCCTTTTTTTTATTGAAGCGCGCTGACGATCAAAGATACCCTGCTGAGTCAAGCCATCTTCCAATCCGTGATCCACCGAGTTGTTCTGCCGTGCCGAGGTCGCACACCGCCGCCGTAAACCGCCGCCACAAACCTCCTCCGGCCGTGAACACGTTTCCGGACGTAAACTCCGGCCCGTAAACCATTCAAAGAACGTAAACTCTCCTTCAAAGACCGTAAACTCTTCAGAAATCGCTGTTTTTGACGAAAAACAGCGTTTTTTTCACCCTTTTTGCTCCAAAACTCGAACAAAAACTCGTTTTTAGGAAAAACGCGAAGAACAAACCCCCTTATTTTTGCGAGATCTATCAAAAAAACGCAAAAATCTCTTCAAAATAAGATCAAATAAGCTCCATATCTGAAAAAATTGATTGATACAACCAAGCTTTGATACCAATTGTAAGTCCCCAATCTTGCTTGTGTATCAATCAAATCCGTTTGATGGTGCGGAATCCCAATCAAACGGATGATTTCAGATCAAATAGAAGAGAAGGAGAAGAAGATGATGAATCTTGTATGTATTGATATGAATGAAGATCCGGATACAAGATTCACACACACTAACACACACTCTCTTTTCTCTCTCTCTAGAACACCTTCAAATGCACACACTTAAGCTCCTCAAGTGTTCATCCCCCTCTTCCTCACACCCCTCACCCATATATATATATATATATATATATATATATATATATATATATATATATATATATATATATATATATATATGTACACGGGAAACATGGGCCATAAACACCCCCTTGGCCATAAACTTGACCGTAAACACATAAGATATTACATAAAAAATACAATTTCCTAGAAAAGCAAAGTATAAACCAAAATATTGACCCAACAATCTCAGTCTAGACAATCCCCACGGAATAACTAGTAGAACCAGAAACACTAACCGCCACATGTCATGATACTCAAACCGTGTGGTCACCTCTCGATCTACATGGTACGTATACCATGTTATCTCCTCTTAATCTTCTTCGAATCATGGTACTCGAACCACATTCCCTCTTCTCAATCCACCTCAAATCATGGCACTCGAATCATGACCTCAACTCTCGACCTGCTACAACTCATGGGACTCGACCCATGACATCATGTAACGACCCAATTTTCATGTCCAAAAATTTCATTTTAATTAACTGACTCATAAAAACATTCACAAGAAAATATTGTGAAATCACATCATCTCATAAAACAATGTATCATGTCTGAAAACCCAAGTCATAAAATTTGTAACATGCCAGAGTACAATCCCAGAATATCCAGAGTGCGGAATACAAAGAGTGTGTGTATGATGTGGCGCTACCACACCAGCTCCTTCCCCTTCGCTGAAGAGGTACCTGAAACCAAAACTATAAACTGTAAGCATGAAGCTTAGTGAGTCCCCCTATCGTACCACATACCATACAATCACATAGCATACATACTATCGGGCAATTCTCGAGTGCCCGACCTACCCGGTACGACCATTATTGGGTGCCAACCTACCCATACGGCCATTCTGGGGTGCCGAACTACCCATGCGGCCATTCTGGGGTGTCGTCCTACCCGTGTCAAGCCATTCTGGGATTCTGACCTACCCATGTCAAGCCATTCTGGGGTTGTAACATCCCGAAATTCAGGTAAAGCTATTTAACCCTTCTCTTTTGTCAAGTTGTCAAGTTTAGCCCTTGAGTGAATTTTGTGGTAAATGTCACACCCCCGAACCAGACGGCGGAAACGTCCGGGGGCTGTCGTGACTCAATTGAATACCATAACATTGTATATATATGAAACATAACAACATTCGTCACCATTCATTAACATAGTACAACCAGTAGCGTTTACATATCATACATTGTTTAAACATTACATTCCCCAAAAATTAATTTGTTCAATTCATACAAAAATAAACTGCAACCGTCACTGAATATGATTACCCTTGATTCACTGGTTCCCTAAGAATACAAGTATTTTGAAAAACGTCAACATATGAAATGTTGGTGAGTTCATAAGTAGTGTTTGAAATCGAATGTTTGTATTGTTTGAAAAACCACCAGAAAATCCGATATTTTCTGAAAAGAAAAGCTTCTGAAAACGTTTGTGAAGATCCATAGGTATGCTTGTTTGTTTCTATACTTGTAAAAAAAATGTTCATTAAAAATGTATGCATTTCAAATCTGTATGTATTGAAAACCCTAGGAGAACCCGATGTTCTCCTAGTTCCTTGAATTACATGAAGTTACATTGAAACCGTTGCATAGCGTATAGTGTCAGTCCCAGGCGACGTTGGAAGGTTCTCGAGCAGGATTATTTACTACAACCCGCGTTACACAAACGCCCATTTTATAGTTATACTAACGATCCCGAAGGCGTCGTCAGTACTAATCGCGTTATCCAATCGCCCTGACTAGGTGTAGTCCCACATCCGAAGAGTAAGAGGACACGAAGGCCTCGATGACTCTATTAATCGGTTGGGGATAATATGCGTGCGAGGGGTCCCTGACCCGCCTCGTAAAATATGCAGACTCTTCTAGCAATACCAAGGACCCTTGGGGACCAGTGGTATACAAGCCATTGAAAGTCCCTCTACGTTGTGCCGAGTCGTTGAAACTCAACACTTCGTAGAAAATATGCGTCCTCGGGCCTTAAGATCAGGTCATTGGGCTAGCTAGGCCCAACAAGCAAGATTTTACACTTTTGGGGCCCGAAGATGGTGCGTAGACGTCTGTGCACACTCGTATGTATATGTATTACCAAACGTTACTTGTATGAATCGTAGTGTCGTAGTGTTAGTAGTTGTAGATTTCTATTGGTTCGAGACCGAGCCAATTCGTTTAACAACGACTTTTGGTATTGTAATGTATTGTCTTTCGTCGATAGCCACGGTGCCATTATTTGATCAAATTGTACATATTGAATTAGCCTTGAAATATTTATGTTATCAGCCCCTCATTGTTTGTAAAATTTACATTTTCAACCCTTTTATTAAATACTTCCCGGTTTGGTCCTTGAACTAATTTTCTTGACATTTTAACACCAAAAATTATTGAAATTAATATTTTTCAGCATATTTTTCATAGAAAACAGTTTAAGTCCCTGAAAATGCAGTTTTCTCGGTTTTAATCCCTTCTTTTCGCAACTTTGACAATTTTGGCCCAAATTGGAAAATTTTTGCAACTTTGGTCCTTTTTAAATTTAGAAAGCATTTTAAACCTTTGAAAAGGGTTTGGAACACTTATAGTCCACTGTTTTACCGAAAATCACAGTTTTGGCCCTCCAAAGCAGAAAAATTCGCATAATGGGCCTCATTGGGCCGAAATTTTCATTTTTAGCCCATTAAGCTTGAAATTTATGTTTTTAATCCCCTAAATAAATGTATTTCCAGAAATTGATTTATGGAAACTGTTTTAGCACACTTCATCCATCAGAATCTGTGAAATGTCAATTTGGGCCCTTAATTTTGTATTTTTCACATTTTTGGCCCAAAATTTGTGTTTTTAACCCAAAGAAAATTATTACTAAACCACTTAGCCATTTTTCTTGAAACACTTTGTATGTAGAAAGGTATTTGAAGCTAAAATCATAAAACATAAGTTATATCTCGGTTTTGAGGGATTTTATGGCTAGATCCAACATTAAAACACATAAAAGCATACATATAAGCATGGAAATCATACAAGGCATACAAACACATATAGATCTACACTTTCACTTGTATTCCCCCCCCCCACAAAACTCATAAAAACAGAAAATAGGGGGTATGAAGCTCACCTTGGGTGTTGATTCGGTTTTTGAAGAAAGATTGGAAGAAATGAAGTGATTTTTGGCCTTTGCACTCCTTGATGAACTTTTTCGAGATTATGGGGTTTCTAGAGTGCAAGATCATGATTTTTGCATGGATTAGGAAGAGATTTTTGATAAATAAGGAATACAAGTCATAGATCCAAGCAAAACCTTACCTTAGATGATGATTTTTGTGGAAGAACCTTCTTGAATGCTTCCTAATTTTCGAGATTTTGGATGGAGAAGAGGAAGAAGTCTTGAGTGAATTTTAGAGAGAGTTTGTGAGTGTTTTGTGTGTGTGTGGTGTTGCTCTCGGCCAAGTTCAAGAAGAGAGAGAGAGAGATGTAGACATGAAGTGATGTGCATGGATACATGGAATGGATTTGCATGGAGATCCACAAGACAATAAGGAGGTGGCACACTAAGGTCAACCCTCTTCTTGGGCTTGAGCTTTTGGGCCGAGAATAATGGAGGAAATGAGGGTGTTTGGGCCTTAAATACTTAAGCCCAATTTTCATGGTTAAGTTGAGTGATTTTTGGTCCAAATAAATTTAAATGTGATTTTTGTAACTTGTTAGGGTCAAATTAGGTTAATTATGGATCAAAGCTTTCAATTCATTTCATTCTAGGCCCAATATGACCCATAATATTGAAATAAATTAGTGTGGGTCCAAATAGAGCCCAATTAGGGTTCTAAGCCCATGATAGTCTAATTGGAAGCTTATTGGTCCATTTGAATCCAATAAGGAAGTTCTAGTCTAAAATAGACTTAACAAGAACTTCTAAGGTTTTCCAATTGTTTGATGACTATTTGTAGTACTTGCATGATGTATTTGATTGAAGTTTTTGATTCACATTAACTTGAATGTATAGATTACATGGCTCAAAATTTTCAGTTGTGACAGTAAATGAGTACGTTGGGCATACTGGGGAGTACACTGCACGTACTTATATGCCTAATTTAGACGCGGACTCGCCTAGGTATGCTGGGCGTACCCAGGGTTACGCTGGGCGTAGAAGGCCCAAATGAAAACCCAAATATTTGGCTTGTGCACTATATAAGGAATGCTAAGGCTTCATCCTAAACTACCATATCAGAGAGTGAAACCCTAAGAGAGCCTTTTCTTTGTCCTTAAGCTTGTGTGTGAGTGTTTTGAGCTAAAAGTGCCTTGGTGTTAGTGAAGAAGAAGGAGAGGAGCTTGTTGAGGCTAGGGCTTGAAGTGCAAATTTGGATCCGAGATCTTCAGAGGAAGGAGCTTCATGTAGAGGTATAAAGCTCAAAACTTTCCTCTTTATTTTGGTATGGTGTTGCATGGACCGTTTCTAGGGTTAAAAGTCCCAAAGGTGGAGACTTTATGAGTCTAAGGGACTCCATGGACCTAGATCTGCCCCCATTTCAGTGATATATGTGTTGTAGATCCATAAAAATCCCAACTTGGTCGTTGTTATGGGGCCATGCTTAAGTTAAGAGCTTTTCTAGGGTTGGAAGTGGAATGTTATGGGTGTTGGTGACTATTACAGCCATGCAAATGCTTAAAGTCACCAATTATATGGATTAAGAGGCTTAGGGATGGCCAGATGTGCAAGTTGGACGTTTGTCTTAACTGTTTAAGACCCCAAAGCTTAGGAGTCTGAAACTGGGAGTTACGTGGGGCGTAATCCTAGTACGCGCGGCGTAAGGGGTCGCGTTCCCTGTTTTTGTGAGGTCGCTGGGTACGCCCAGCGTAACCCGGAGGGTTGACTTTTGTTGACTTTTAGGGTTTGGTCAACTTTAGGGTGTTTGAGCCATGAGAGGGGTAAAATGGTCTCTTACCCTTCTGAGAGTGCTAAGAGAGGGAATAGTCTAGCCTTGAGAGTTGTATTGATTAGAGTGCCTATTCCATGTGATTAGGCGGAGGCTAGACCGGATATTTACCGGGATCGAGATTACCGAGTTACCCGAGGTGAGTCTTCTCACTATACTTCACCAAAGATTGATAATTAGAGTTATGTGTGTAACATCCCAAAAATCAAGACCAAAAATTTCATTTTTAATTAGATTGTTACATAAAATCAGAGTGTGAATAATCAAAATATAATATTATGAAACCATATTAGAGTATAATCCCAAGGATCTCGTGTGCGGAAAACATAGTGTGATGCGTTGCGACCAAGCCGACTCCTTTCCTTTGAAACAAAGTACCTGAAACCAAAACTATAAACCGTAAGCACGAAGCTTAGTGAGTTCCCCCATCATACCACATACCACATAATACCATCAGTATCTTTCAATTGGTAACTGTCATCGGTATCTTTCAACCGGTAACCGCGGACTATTTCACCCTATCACTATCACATAATAATATGTCGTAAACATACTGATCACGTACTAACATCATAAACATGCTGATCACATACTAACATATCACAAATATATTGATCACATACTTACATGTCATAAACACACAGATAAGCATTGCATGGGTTCTGTATACCCCTTCGGTATCTTTCAACCGGTAACTGCCATTGGTATCTTTCAACCGGTATCTGCCATCGGTATCTTTCAACCGGTATCCACCATCGGTATCTTTCAACCGGTAACCGGGGACTATTTCACCCCCTACTGGAAGGTACTCACCTCACACTGCTGAAGTCCCGTAGACACACTCCCACACTGCTAAAGTCCTGCAGACTCAACCCCAGTTGCTGGATGACAGATTCCCGAACTGTCAATACCAAAATAACACACAATTAATAATCGGGTTCCACTACATATCCATAACACATACTTGGATAATTACTACATTACCCAAAGCTTGGCGTATTCAAGCCCAAGGCCCAATCCATAGGCCCAAAGTCAACTAGGAATCAAAGCCCAGCATATCGCCCAATTTTCCAAATTGGGCCCAGGCCTATAGATGGTCTTATTCTAAGGCCCAATATCATATAATCATTAAGGCCCAACTATGGCCTAATTTTCCAAATTGGGCCCAACCCCTTACATGGGACTTACCCTAGGCCCATTAAATTATTTTAGTCAATATAATTATTCTTGGATGGCTCGTTAATAATCCAATCATCAAGGCCCAATAGAAAGGCCCAACAGTAAACCCAAGAGAAGTTAGGGTTTCACATAAAATGCCGATTAGGGTTAAGTTTCCTACTTAACCCATTAAGGACTTAATCCACTAAGGGCTTAATCCATTAAGTCAAATATGCATAGATTAATTTCTTCCAATGATTAATAGTTAATATCTCCAGTTATTAAATAATTCTCATATGTCCCGATTAATTCCCCAAATTAGGCTTTTATTGACATAAGGGTTTTCCAATCCAAATACAAGCCCCTTTATCACTTTGTTGGGCTTGCAGGTCAATTGGGGTTTTATTGGGCCTATTAGGCCCACTAGAATATCATTAAGTCCATTAGGGTTTTCACTAAGCCCATTAGGCTTCATTGGGCCCATTAGGGTTTCTAGCACCCCAAACGAATCAATCACAACAAGGCAAAGCACACCGCCACCCGACACGGCGGCCGGTGGCGGCAGCCACCACCCTAAGGTGGTGGTTTTCAATTTCTTTTATTCCATTTTTGGTTACAATTTACAACACCAATCCGATTAACACACGCACACACACTAATCTAATTAAACACACCCACACAGCTACCTAATGGTGGCCGGTGGTGGCGGTTCTTCAATTTCTAGGCAACCAACTATTACATACAATATTACACTCATCAAAATGCTTATACACACACTAAAACGCACCTACACGACGACATATGGTGGCAGCCACCACCTCATGGTGGTGGCAGTGGTATCTTTTGGCTTCTAATCACGCAACAACACAACACACGAACTTGAAGCTGAAACACACACCGCCCAAACCCGCAATCGTTAATCACGACACCAAAACTCGAAAAGAACGAAGGAATAGGAAAAATAAACGACATATGACCCTACCAGTGGCTTCTCGGCAGTTCGCGACTCGAGCAGCAAAGAAAACAACGTATTCCTCATTCCTCGGTGGTTCTCCGAGTTGTTCCTGACGTCTCCGGCTGACAACAGCGTCGCGGCGGCGCTCTAGTGACGAAATGGTCGCTGGCGGCCTCGACTGATCAGAAAACGCACAAGAAGGAGAAAGAGATTGCGGCTAAACTCGGCTTCACACTTCGTCTCCGGTAGCAGGGGTCGTCGTGGCTCACACAGGCGAGCCAGCATGCGAACGGTGGAGCTCAAATCAACGGGAAGTGGCGGCCTAGGAGCTCTCATGGCGGCGGCTGGAGCGGAGAGGAGATGAGGGTGGCTGCTGGAGGTCTTTCGATGATGGCGGCTGCCTTCATGCTAGGGTTAGGGTTAACATGTGATGGGTTTTATATTCCCATAGCCCATCAAACGTTTCTCCATAAAACCACCTTTGGTCCCTCCCTTTTCTTATTCTTTCAAAAGGAGGCCATATTTTACCCTTTCTACCGTAACCTCGGAAATCCTTTTCAAATTCGACCCAAAAATTACAAAATAGCCCCCAATGTCTTAATTACAACATAATCAACCCCTCCACCTCATTTCCTTTTAAATTAATTCCAAGTAATTACCACGGAGCCCCTGCCTTCATAAATATTGATAAAATGGTTCCCAAACACACACTATTAACCCCCGACATATAGAAATGTGGCAATTAACTCCTCGAACCCAACACCCTGCATATATAATTATTTATTTTAGGGTACCATTCGTTGTTTAATTTATTTATTTAACTAATAAGTAAACGGGTGTTACAATGTGACAGAGTACCTTGTATGTTTTGTATGATGTGATTTCTATGTGATTTGTGCTATGTATGATTCAGAGTTTACAGAGTTAGGACCGAAAGGTCCACAGGGTTAGGACCAAAGGGTCCATAGAGTTATGGGAGTGGAGGGTCCCACTGGGAAACATTGACCAGAGGGTCAAACAGAGTTATAGCTTCAAGTGGCTAATATGAGTTGTATGTGGTATTTTGGGGAACTCACTAAGCATTTATGCTTACAATGTTGTGTTATGTGTTTCAGATACCAATGAGGATCACGGGAAGGCGCCGACATGATCAATACACACATGAGGAGTTTTTTACACATTATGATCTTGGGTTGTGTTTTTATGAATTGAGATGTGATACAATGACATTTTTATAATATTTGCCAATGAAAGTGTGTTTTAAATTGTGAAAAATTATTTGCAAATATGGGTGTTACAAGTTGGTATCAGAGCCTCGGTTTGAGGGATTCGGGTGCACCTTTGGGCGTATCTGAATTCAAACTGAGGACTTGAGCGATTTTAAAAAATAAAATCACAAAATTTTTCTCAAGGAGTAAAAAGTTTTTGAAAGAGCAGAGCAGAGCAGTGTGTACGATCAGCCAACGCCCGAACGATGATTTCCCAAAATACCATTACATTATGAGTTATGGGATATGTTATGATATGATATGCATGCTAGAGTAGGCTAGGTATTCTTATTAGGACTAGAGTGGCCTGATTTGTGATGCCTTAGCTTAGGGGTTTTGCTGCTAGGAGATGCTTGAGAGTGAATAGATAGTAGCGAGGAGCTTATGAGGGATCTGCTAAAGAGTAGACTATGCTTAGAGAGAGTAGAGTACTTGGGACTTGGGATCTTAGGAGGAGGACTTGGGGTGAATACTGATGCGGTGTGGACGGTAGTATTGGGCCCGTACTACCAAAAGCACCAGATCAGTGCGCAGCCCAAGTAAGAATCCTTAGGGTACCAGGGAGCAAGTAGGGATGGGATATCGAGTGTGTGTACACTCGAGGAAGTCTCTGATATTTTGTGTTGTATTTCAGAGAGACATCATGGCTGCTGCCATCCGATCTGAGATACCAGAGATGTTTGGGTCTATCAAGACCACCCTGATTGAGACTTTTGACGAGCGTTACGCTGCTCTTACCGATGATGCTGTTGTTGCAGCCACCGCAGCCGTTGCTGCTGCGAGGCCATAGGGGGTGACTCGTTGCTGTAACAAGAGTTCAGCAACACGAAGCCACCAGAGTTTGATGGTACGCGAGATCTGATCGCTGCGATGAGATGGATTTCTGATATTGAGGGATGCTTCTATACGTGTTCTTGTCCGGAGCATCTGAGAGTTCGGTTCGCGCTGAACTCGCTTCGCTTGGGAGCGAAGGACCGGTGGATGTTTGTGACAGCGCACTATTCTTCTACAGAGCTTGCCACGGTGACCTGGGAGAGGTTCACCGCTATGTTTTGTGATGACTACGTTCCCCCGGTGGAAAGGGAACGTTTGGCCAATGAGTTCTTGACCCTCAAGCAGGGTACTGAGTCTGTTACAATGATCATTAGGATGTTCCATAAGAGGGAGATGTTCTGCCCTGATCACGTGTCTTCCGAGCAGGCACGCATGAGCAGATATTTGAGCATTTTGAGGAGAGACATCCGCGAGTTTGTGGAGAACTCGAAATACCGGACATTTTCTGAGCTTCAGGAAAATGCCCGGAAGAGGGAGATTGAGCTAGAGACTCAGGCCAGGGAGGAAGCAGAGTCTCAGGGGAGGGATTAGTGAACAACACAGTCCCAACTGGCTGCCAAGCGGGCTAAGCCTGCCGATTCGAGATTAGGGAACCAGAAAGGTCGCACTTGTGGCAAGTACGGAAAGAGTCATGAGGGAGTGTGTAGGGCAGGGTCTGCTACAAGTGTGGCAAGGAGGGGCACATGGCCAAGGATTGCCCCAAGGGGTTTGCAATTTGTTTTTAGTACAACCAGACCGGACACCGGAAGGCCGAGTGCCGGCAGTTGTGAGGGTCAGCTCAGGGAGCTTCGCAGGGATCTACCCCTGCTGCCGTACGAGCTGCGGAGAGTCGGCCGGTGAAGGCCGAGGCGCCAAAGGCTCGCGGGGGAGCCTTCCAGATGATAGCGGAGGAGGTCCACGCAGCACCCGATGTTGTGGCTGGTATGTATTCTTTCATCTATTTATTTTGAGTTTGTGGTGTTATGCTTATATTATGATATGCGTAGGTACATTTCTTGTGAGTTTTGTACCTACTTTGGTGTTATTTGACTCGGGTGTGATTCGGTCTTTTGTGTCGTTGGCCTTTAGTCAGCACATCAGTATCTGTCGAGAGGCATTGAGTCGACCTTTGCGAGTTTCCATAGCTGCCGAGAGAGTGGTGTATGCCACTGATGTGATTCGAGGATGTGTACTCGAGATCTTCGGCGTTGATTTCCCGATTGATTTGGTCCCGATTGCTATGGGAGATGTCTGTGTCATCGTGAGCATGGATTGGTTGAGCATATTTGGAGCGGTTATCGATTACGAGCGACAGATTGTGACCATACGAGACCCTAGTGGGGGAGTTCATACGATTTATGGCGAGGGTACCGATGTTGGGTCAGCATTTTGTTCGGCTGCTAGGGCGAGGCAGAGTCTACAACAGGGTTGTAGTGGGTTTGTGGCTTATGTGGTGGATACGAGAGTAGGTGTAGAGAGACCGAGGTCGGTCGATGAGGTCCCGATAGTACGTGAGTTCATGAATGTTTTCCCCGCGGAGTTACCGGGTGTGCCTCCCGAGAGGCAGGTGGAGTTCCGTATTGATTTTGTTCTGGGGGTAGCGCCTATCGCCTTGCACCTCCAGAGATGCAGGAGTTATCCTTGCAGCTTCAGGAGCAGCTGGGAAAGGGGTTTATATGGCCGAGAAGCTCGCCGTGGGGAGCACCGATCCTTTTTGTCAAGAAGAAGGATGGTTCACACCGGATGTACATTGATTACCAGGAGTTAAACAAGCTGATGGTCAAGAACCCTTACCCCTTACCGAGGATCGATGATTTGTTCGATCAGTTGCAGGGAGCGTCTTGGTTCTCCAAGATTGATTTGAGGTCTGGATATCATCAGATGAGGGTGCATGATGAGGATATCCAGAAGACAGCGTCCATGACTCGTTACGGGCATTACGAGTTCGTGGTGATGCCTTTCGGGCTCACCAATGCACCGACGACGTTCATGGATCTCATGAACAGGGTGTGTAGGCCGATGTTGGATCGTTCGATGATCGTGTTCATTGATGATATATTGGTGTATTCAGGATCCAGAGAGCAGCATGAGGAGCATTTGAGGGAGATCCTCGAAGTTCTGAGATCGGAGAGGCTTTACGCCAAATTCTCCAAGTGCGATTTCTGGTTATGAGAGGTCCATTTTCTAGGACACCTTGTCAACCAGAATGGGATATTGGTTGATCCGGCCAAGATTGAGGCGGAGATGAGTTGGGAGGTGTCGAAATCCCCTTCAAAGATCAGGAGTTTCCTGGGGTTGGCCGGTTATTATCGGAGATTCATCTAGGATTTCTCCAGGATTGATGTTCCTCTCACCACACTGACCCGGAAGGGCGTGGCTTTCATTGGCCGGTTATTATGACCTTCCAGGGCCGGATTTGGGTGCCATTTGAGGGTGGGGCACGTACCATATTGATGGAGGAGGCGCACAGGTCAAGGTTTTCGACCATCCCAGGCCCACTAAGATGTATTTGGACTTGAAAAGAGACTATTGGTGTCCCTGTATGAAGAGGGGTGTGGCGTGGTTTGTAGAGAGGTGCTTGACCTGTTGCAAGGTTATGGCCGAGCACCAGTGTCCACATGGCAAGTTGCAGCCACTTGAGGTTCCCCAGTAGAAGTGGGAACAGATTTCCATGGATTTTATCACCAAATTGCCAAGGATTGCGAGAGGTGTCGATGCAATTTGGGTGATCGTTGACCGGCTGACAAAGAGCGCTCATTTTCTTGCTATCAGTGAGAGCTCTTCCGCAGAGAGGCTGGCAGAGGTGTATGTGAGAGAGGTGGTATCGCGGCATGGTGTACCGATCTTGATTGTGTCAGATCGAGATGTGCGTTTCACTTCCAGGTTCTGGAAGAAGTTCCATGAGGAGTTGGGTACTAGGCTGCATTTCAGTACCGCTTACCACCCACACACGGACGGACAGAGTGAGCGGACGATTCAGACCTCGAGGACATGCTTCAAGCATGTGTGTTGGACTTCGGAGGGGGTTGAGACACGTATCTGCCATTGGCTGAGTTTTCTTATAACAACAGCCACCATTCGAGCATTGGTATGCATCCCTTCGAGTTGTTGTATAGGAGGAGGTGTCAGACTCCCATCTATTAAGGAGAGGTAGGGCAGCGAGTGATGGGTAGCACTGAGATGGTGCTTCGTACGACAGAGCAGATACAGCAGGTTAGACAGAGGTTGCTGACGGCCCAGAGTCACCAGAAGAGTTACACGGATAGGCGACGAACCGAGCTTGAGTTTTAGGTTGGAGATTTTGTACTCCTGAAGGTGTCTCCTTGGAAAGGAGTGATCCGATTCAAGAAAAGGGGCAAGTTGGGGCCTCGGTACATTGGACCGTTTAGGGTGATCGCAAGGGTGGGAAAGGTAGCATATCGGTTGGAGCTACCTGCGGAGTTGAGCCAGATTCATGATACCTTCCACGTGTCTCAGCTGAGGAAGTGTATAGCCGACGAGTTGGCAGTGGTGCCGTTGGAGGATATCCAGGTGGACGCGAGTCTGAACTATGTTGAGAGACCGAACGCGATCTTGGATCGGAAGGTCAAGGTTTTGAGAAACAAGGAGGTGCCTCTGGTCAAGGTCCAGTGGCAGCATTGGAGGGGGTCCGAGCTGACTTGGGAGCCGGAGTTAGAGATGCGGGAGCAGCTTCCGGAGTTGTTTTCGACATGAGACTTCGACGACGAAGTTTGGTTCTAGTTGGGGATAATTGTAACATCCCGGAATTCAAGTAAAGCTATTTAACCCTTCTCTTTTGTCAAGTTGTCGAGTTTATCCCTTGAGTGAATTTTGTGGCAAATGAGTACGCTGGGTGTACTGGGGAGTACGCTGCATGTACTCATGTGCTTAATTTGGATGCGGACTCGCCTAGGTACGCTGGGCGTACCCAGGGTTACGCTGGGCGTAGAGGGCCCAGATGCAAACCCTAATATTTGGCTTGTGCACTATATAAGGAATGCTAAGGCTTCATCCTCAGCCACCATATCAGAGAGTGAAACCCTAAGAGAGCCTTTTCTTCGTACTTAAGCTTGTGTGTGAGTGTTTTGAGCTAAAAGTGCCTTGGTGTGTTAGTGAAGAAGAAGGAGAGGAGCTTGTGGAGGCTAGGGCTTGAAGTGCAAGTTTGGATCTGAGATCTTCAAAGGAAGGAGCTTCATCTAGAGGTATCAAACTCAAAACATTCCTCTTTGTTTTGGTATGGTGTTGGATGGACCATTTATAGGGTTAAAAGTCCCAAAGGTGGAGACTTTATGAGTGTAAGGGACTCCATGGACCTAGATATGTCCCATTTCAGTGATATATGTGTTGTAGATCCATAAAAATCCCAACTTGGTCGTTGTTATGGGGTCATGCTTGAGTTAAGAGCTTTTCTAGGGTTGGAAATGGAATGTTATGGGTGTTGGTGACTATTACAGCCATGCAAAGGCTTAAAGTCACCAACTTTATGGATTAAGATGCTTAGGGATGGCCAGATCTGGAAGTTGGACGTTTGTCTTAACTGTTTAAGACCGCAAAGCTTAGGAGTCTGAAACTGGGAGTTACACGGGGCATAATCCCAGTACGCGCGACGTAAGGGGTCGCGTTCCCTGTTTCTGTAAGATCGCCGGGTACGCCCAGTGTACAGGTTTGGTACGCGCAGCGTAACCCGGAGGGTTGACTTTTGTTGACTTTTAGGGTTTGGTCAACTTTAGGGTTTTTGAGCCATGAGAGGGGTAAAATGGTCTTTTACCCTTCCGAGAGTGCTAAGAGAGGGAATAGTCCAGCCTTGAGAGTTGTGTTGATTAGAGTGCTTATTCCATGTGATTAGCGGAGGCTAGACCAGATTTTTACCGGGATTGAGATTACCGAGTTACCCGAGGTGAGTCTTCTCACTATACTTCACCAAAGAGTGATAATTAGAGTTATGTGACAGAGTACCTTGTATGTTTTGTATGATGTGATTTCTATGTGATTTGTGCTATGTATGATTCAGAGTTTACAGAGTTAGGACCGAAAGGTCCACAGGGTTAGAACCAGAGGGTCCATTGAGTTATGGGACTAGAGGGTCCCACTAAGACACATTGACCAGAGGGTCAAATAGAGTTATAGCCTCAAGTGGCTAATATGATTTGTATGTGGTATTTTGGGGAACTCACTAAGCATTTATGCTTACAGTGTTGTGTTATGTGTTTCAGGTACTAGTGAGGATCGCGGGAAGTCGCCGGCATGATCAATACACACATGAGGAGTTTTTTTACACATTATGATATTGGGTTGTGTTTTTATGAATTGAGATGTGATACAATGACATTTTTATAATATTTGTGAATGAAAGTCTGTTTTTAAATTGTGAAAAATTATTTGAAAATATGGGTGTTACAGGGGTGCTAACCTACCCATCAGTCCTAACAACCGATCCTCGGGGACTATTCCACCCCGACTACTATTATCACATATATCATAACATAAACATACTATCAGACATATATGGGGTGTCCGAACTACCCTTCGGTCCTAACAACTGAACTTGGGGACTATTCCCCTCCTACTACCAGTATCACATATAACATATCATGCCAGCATATAAACATATCATCACATACTGTCAGACATATCTGGGGTGTCTGACCTACCCTTCGGTCCTAAGAACCGAACTCTACTACTATCACATATAACATATCATGCTAGCATATAACATATCAGGTAGTAGCAAACCTAGATGATATCACAAAGACAATCATCTAACATATAACTCCAACTGGTGGGCCGGCATTGTGGCCATAGAACCACTGCTAATGGAAGGTAACTCACATTGTACAAGTAGATGCTGATAATCTGTGCGGGAAAACTTTGTCTGCTGCTTCTCCGGAAATCCTCCGGCTATAATCCCCACAAAACACTCAGTCAGAATCTGATATCTACTCTTAGGGTAAAATGACTAATTTACCCCCAACCAACTCCAAGTCAAAGTCAACTTCCTATTGGCTTGACTCGCCGAGTTGGGTCGTCAACTCGTCGAGTCCCTAACCCTTTACCCGTCCTTAACCATGAATTTACTCGTCAAGTTTGGCAATGACTTGAAGAGTTCCTCCTCTACATGAACATCGAATGAACCATCATCCGACTCGCCGAGTTGTATGAACAACTCGTTGAGTTCACCTTCATCTAATGAATAAGTCCTGTCCTTGACTCGCCGAGTTGTATGAACAACTCGTCGAGTTCGTCGTCATGTGTTGGAAGATTGCTTTGGACTCGCCAAGTCTGTTTTAGCACTCGTCAAGTCCCATGAACTCCAAGTCTAAGGCTAAGTCCAATACGTGGGGTCACTCCTTCGGACCTTCTACAACCCTTCTAACACCCAACTGAGTTCTTTTGACCCTCAACAGATATGGAATTTTATGCCTTGGACTCGGCGAGTCCTAAGAACGGACTCGCCGAGTCGATAACGTCCATGCCCTATTTCCTCGATTTCTGATGTACAACCTTTGACCAAATGATAGATCCAAGCCCCTAAGCTCGATCTAGAACATAAAGTTACGAACTTTACGTGCATGCATGGGACTTTTGAGCCTAAAAGGCTCTAAAATGGCTATTATGTTGCATGGGACCTTCTTTGAGTACAAAAGCAACCCAAATCTACCTTGTGACCCCTCCTAAGACTTGGATCCGAGGTCTTGACCCCAACCATGTTTGCAATCATGGTTGGCCACCTCATATGGCTTAAAAAGCCCTAAATCTTACCCAAAAGGGGATATAAAAAATGAACAATCAATGTACAGACTTTATACCTTTGAAAGACTGCAAATGATGTACCAAACTCGAATCCTTCAGTCTCCTCTTGATCCTTCTATGCTCTTCCTTCTTCCTTGAGGTCAAAACCCACAAAAGTCACTCAAAAGCCTTAGATCTTGCACCAAAACACTTAGGGTTTGCTATGGATGGTTTCTGGGAGCAATAGGGATGAGTGGTGGCTGAAAGAGATGATTAAATAGGGTGTGAACCCTCACATTAGGGCATTTGTCCAGTCAGAGCGTACCCGTCGAGTCCAGGAGTCGACTCGACAAGTCTAATACTTAAATCCCGCATCCCATCCCACTTCCACTCGGCGAGTTGGTCCTTCAACTCGCCGAGTCCCAGGCCAAAAATGCAAAACAGTTAAATAATATACATACCAAGAACAAGGTGCTACAAATTTCCCCCACTTATTTTAGACTTTGTCCTTCAAGTCTGTTGCTCGTTCCTGGAACAGCTCTGGGTAATGCTCCATCATCTCTTCCACCGGCTCCCAGGTCCATTCCAAGCCCTTCGGGTGTTTCCATTGTACCTTCACGAGCTCCACCCGCTTGTTCCTCAGTTCCTTCGACTTCCGGTCGAGGATTGCTACAGGTCGCTCGATGTAATTCAGGCTGTCATCGACCTGAATATCCTCTAAGGGTACCACTACTGAGTCGTCCACCAGGCACTTCCATAGCTGGGAGACGTGGAAAGTGTTGTGGATCTAGCTGAGTTCGGCTGGCAGATCCAACCTGTATGCCATCTTGCCCACCGGGGCTAAGACCCTAAACGGTCCAATGTACCTGGGGCTCAACATGCCCCGTTTCCAGAATCGGATGACGCCCTTCCATGGAGACACCTTCAGGAGAACCATATCCCCGACCAGGAACTCCAGGTCTGATCGGTGCTTATCGGCATAACTTTTCTGCCGACTCTGAGCAGTCTGAAGCCTGTTCCAGACCTGCTGAATCCTCTTTGTCATCTTGAGCACTACTTTGGTGCTCCCCATTACCCTCTGGCCAACCTTGCCCCAACATATCGGGGTCATGTACCTCCTCCCATACAACATCTCGAAGGGAGGGCGGTTAATGATCACATGATAACTATTGTTATAGGAGAACTCTACCAATGGAAGGTAGGTATCCCAACAACCTCCGAAGTGTAACATGAATGCTCACAGCATATCCTCCAGAGTCTGGATGGTCCGCTCACTCTGACCATCCGTCTGTGGGTGAAAGGCGGTGCTAAAATGCAGACGAGTACCCAGCTCGTCATGAAACTTCTTCCAAAACCTGGAAGTGAACCGCACATCCCTGTCTGAAATCACCGATACTGGCATCCCGTGTCGCGCCACTACCTCCCTGATATAGATATCGTCTAACCTTTCGGCCAAAATACTCTCCTGAATCGGGATAAAATGGGCACTCTTGGTCAATCGATCGACGATGACCCAAATCGAATCCACTTCCCGTGCGGTCCTGGGAAGCTTTGTGATAAAATACATCATAATGTCTTCCCATTTCCATAGCGGAATATCCAACGACTGCATCTTGCCGTGTGGCCAATGGTGCTCGGCCTTGAAATGCCATTGGGTATGCACCCTGGCTACATATGCCTAGGGTACGCACACAAGGCTAAAATTATGGAAATGCCATTGGGGACCTATATTGCAAACAATCATAATCCAAGGGACAAAAAAGGAATAACTTGAAAAATTAGATGTTACACTTAACTTCAGAGTTCTTATGGAATCTACTGACCTCATGGCTTTAAAACGTGTTGTGATAAGGAAGGTATCTACACTCCTTATAAGGAATGCTTAGTTCTCCTTCCCAACTGATGTGAGATCAGGTGCAAGTAGTATCCCATCTTAACCACCATTATAGGGTTCGATGTCCCTGTCGGGCACATATACTTGTGCTCTAGCTCTAATACCATTTGTAACATATTGTCTGCTTTGGGATCCTAGCAAGAAAACTTCCCAGAGGCTTACCCATCTCTAAATTTCTCATTCAACGACATTCCAGGAAGGAAACGATAACTCTGAAAGTCATCAAGCACCACTCCCTCCTCTAGAAGACTCAGAGATTCGAAGGAATGACGAACCTAAAGGTTACTGCAAGTATAAGGACTTCACTACTTGCAAGTTTTCATCATTTAAAGGGAAAGAGGATCCAATTAGATTGATGGACTAGATCTCTAAAATGGAACTAACTTTCATCACATGCGGTTACACTAGAAAATTGCAAACCACCTACGTTGTGAGACAATTCAAGGTGCAACGATCCATTAGTGGAATACGTTGGAAAATACATTAAGTCCTAACAAGTTGCTGCAAATCACGTGGTAAGAGTTCCTGACCCACTTTAAGTGCAAATTCTACTCTGGTGAAGACATGTTGAAGTTGGATAATCAACTCCTAACATTGAAAAAAGGAAGCATGACATTTGACGAGTACACCAGTGCTTCTACTGACAAAATGGAGATCTCACTAGATCTATGGAAGACGTGATCAAGAGAAGAACCACCAAGAAGACTTCAGTTGACGAGAAGAGGAAAAATTAAGGACTCCCAAACTCCTATAAGAAGAGTAAATTCTCAAAGTATGACCCTGATAACAAGTGATATGGGGATAACGTTGAAGCAAAATGGTGTGATAAGTGCAGGAAGAAGCACTTTGGAAAATGAAACCTGGAAATGACCTTTTATAAGTGTGTAAGGGTTGGTCACTATTCCCAAGATTGTATGTTCAAAGGCAAAATATGTTACAAATGTGGAGATAGGGGCATATTTCGAAGGCTTGCTCAAATAAAAACGAAACAGCAAGTCCAAATGTGCCACCAAAAAGAAATGCAAGAGCATTCCATATTATCCTTGATCGAGCAGATGACGCTACAGAAGAACAAGAATATGGAGCTGCTTGTCCGAAGTATAAGATATGAAGAAGATGTCTTATATAGATAGTAATAGGATGTGTAACCTAATATAAGAGGCATAAAGTATAATAGACTTTGAATATGATTGTAATGTTTTACTATCCAACGCTTAAAGTTGCTATGTGATTTTTCTTGGATGGTGACTTGGGGAGCGTGAGACAATTTTTAGGATGAGTATGATTAGATGTGAAAGATAGTAGAGGCCTATACTACTAGAAGCACATTACTTTCACTTGTGGTGTTTGTCAATGCCAACAAAATTAAAACCCTAAATCTTTTATATTAAAATAGTGTATAGTGGTAAAAAGGTCGAAATTGAGGAGATTGGTTAAATTTTATAACTCTATGAAAATCTCTTTGTAAAAATACTTGTAAGATGACAATAAAAGTAAGATTTAAATTGACAATTCAAAAAAAACAAGAGTTTGATGTAAAATCAATAAGAGAAAGATGATTAACATAAGTTTTCCTCACTTGAATATTTGATGAACATATCATTAGAATCCAATGGTGCAATATTTGTTTTAAATCTTAAATTTGACCATAGTTATGACATCCCCATTTTCACAATCATTTTAAAAAATTTATTTATGCTTATTTGAAAATCAGAGTATTCATTTTAAAGAATAATATTGCAGAATTTGTTCCCATAAAACATGATAAATATATTATTTCTGAAGAAATGTATTTTGTTTATATGAAAACTATGGGATGTCATTGTATATACAGAAACATAAGCATAAACAGACCTTACATTCATTTACACTAGTGATCTACATCTCTTTTAATCTCTCAGTGTAATGTAGCTTCGTATCGACACTTGTGATACAAACAAGCTGAGTGGGTCAGGTTGGGAAACCTGGTGAGTAAATAGGGTTTTCAACCCACAATAATATAATTATTATTTTTAATCATTAAACAATTAACCCAATTCCCCATCCCCATTATCTTCTTTAATCTTAAGGATCTACCCTAAGAATTATCTATCATTCACTCATTCATTGCTAAGGATTCTCCTAAGGAATAGGCATGAAGTTCATCGATGTCAATGGCACAACTGTCAATGTTATCTATTAGGCACAACTGCTAATATTATCATTTAGGCGCAACTGCCAAGATTATGATGTTCTCTATTAGGCGCAGCTGCCAAGATATTTAAAGTACATTTGGTGACCACGTAAATCAAAAACACATACGGGTTATGGCACAACTACCAATATTCATCTATATCATCTTTCATCCCTCATTATTTATCTACCCATGTTCTACTCAACATATTCGTAGATATAAAATACATATACAGTTTAATCATTTAAAACATGTATAAAATGTTCATTCAGCATAGATATCACGTAAAGAGATAACATCCACGCACAAAGCATGTAATTTATATAAAATACTTCATATCTATGTGTATGTAACGCCCGTGTTTCTGGGCTTGCCATTTTTAGCAATGTAATAGTCTAGGTTAACCTTTGTAACCCCAATTTGAAATAATAAAATGTATTATTTGTGAATTTGTGAATTATGTGAGTTATGTGTTTATTTGCTTAATTATGTGATATAATTAAATTAAGAATAAAATAAGCGTCAAAATTAAAGTGTGAGATAAGCCCGATATCTTTGCATAAAGTTGTAGTGGTTAAAACAAGGATTCCGGAGATATAAGGAATGCCAAAATCCGAGTTATAACGAAGAAGTTATGACTTGTCGAAGTTTCGCGACAGAACCGACACGACGCCGAGTGACGTAAAAAGATGAATTTAAGATAGAGCAATATTTAGCCTTAGCGAACTAAACGAAAGTCGTAGATTTCATTAAACCGAGAGCATGCATAAAAGGAACGCCCAAATCTGACTTCGTATGAGGAAGTTATGATTTTCTGAAGTTTCGACTGGGCAGTATGCAGCCCGAATACTCGATTTGAGATCGAGCGGTTTTTAGCCAAAACAATCTAAACGAGAATCGAAGATCTCGTTGTTAGTAGCAAAACGATGAAAAGTTAGGCGAGAACGGACGTCAGACGAAGAAGTTATGAATTTATAACGAAGTTTTTCTGTCCCGGCCTTCTAAAAATATATAATAAAAATAAAAGTCAAAATTAGCCGACGGAGTCTAAATGAAAGTTGTAGAGTATGGTCTGACCTTCGCGTGGATATAAAGAACGTCAAAAACGGAGCTCGTATGCGAAAGTTAGGCAATTTAGAAGTTCGACGAGTCAATTACGCCCAGCGTAATTTGAGTACGCCCCGCGTACTCAGGCGGATGCAAGTTGCCTGACCAATACTCGAGTGCCATAGATCGACGCATGCAGTGACGTCAAAGTACGCCCCGCGTAACCAAGTTACGCCCTGCGTAATTTGAGATTACGCCCCGCGTAATCCCAGACCCTCAGCCTATAAATAGAACTCGAAATCAGCCATTTTCTCTTGTTTAAACTCTTCCCTCTCTCTAATTTTTGCCTCGATTTGTGTGCCAATCATATCCCGAAGCCCCCGTATCATTCCCGAGCCCCGAAGCAAGATCCGAAGCCCCGAGGATCCCGAAGAGTGTTATTCCCGAGCCGAAGCTCTGCCCGCGAGGAGTTCGATTTTGGTGGAGATCTTCCAGATCTATCGAAGTATACTACTTCTATAAGCCGTAGTGCTGTCGGATCATCTTCTGATCAAGTGAGTGTATAGTCCCTTTTCAATACACGATATTATACAAGTAATTGTTGAATGTATTTGAGAATACGGGAAGTATTATATATAAAATACTTGCTATGTGTATATATTTGCTGTTATATGTGTGAATGTATATTCATTCTCTTCTATCTCATAGATATGATATATTCTCTATGAAATACGTGTTATGTGTGTATGCCTCATCTGTTATGTGGAATATGTATTGATTAAAGCATGCTATACAGGTTTTTAAACAATGTATAAAAATGTATATTTTTATCTACTAATATGTTGGGTAGAACATGGGTAGATAATGGGTGTGAAATAAAAAGATGAGAGGCCTCGGTGTTATTGGTGTTATTCTAGTTATTCAGCAGAGTATGGATGACGACCATGGACTATTCTAGATTGTCCTGTGGAACACTAGCAGGCTCATTACCTGTAGGTGTTGTGAACGACGTGTTCACCGGTGTACTCTATCCCCCACATGGTTGCCTTTAGGATACTTATTGTTGAGGAATTCCCTCTGCAGTAATGTCCGTCCCGATGAAAATCCTGAATTAGGTTCCTTATAATAGAAGTTATTTTAGGGACGTAAAGTTAGGATAACGGGAATGGGTAATCGGGTTTTATTGTGGATTGGTGAAATTAAATATAATTATTTATTGTGGGTTGAAAACTCTATATGCTCACCAGGCTCCCAAGCCGGACCCACTTAGTTGATTTGTATTACAGGAAGTGGCACAAGAGCTTAAGATGGGCGAATCATCAAGTTGTTTTTGTTTACAAGTCTGTATATATATATATATATATATATATATATATATATATATATATATATATATATATATATATATATATATATTTGTTGAACGACTTGTAATGTTATCGTTTATGCTTTGTAATCTGTATCGGAACATGACATCCCGACTTTTGATTATGAAATGAAATCATATTTCTATATGAAATGTTTTGATAAAATTCTATTTTATCATGTTTTGTTTTTGGGAACAAATTCCGCATCTCTTTTAAAATAAAAAAAGGATTTACTCTGAAAATGTTTAAAAAGCATAAATGAAAACGGTCTTTTCTGGCCGAGATTTTGGGGATGTCACAGTGTAAGATGAAATTAACTATACACTCACATTAGTAGCGTGATTTGATAGAATTTAACTAGAAACTGTCGGTGGTTGATGATCGCCAGGTTCGGGACACATAACGTCTTCAGTAAACGAGAGAGAGGAAAGAAGGTCTGGTGTAAGGAGAGAAAGGGTCTCACTTGCTATTTATAGGATGTTTTGGCCCATTCACGTCGTGTACTTGATGTTCACATCATGGCATATGGATGAATCACTTTGTAGGCTTGTCATATGCGTTCTAGGGTCGACAGTTCCACGTCATGGCCTTTATGTCCACGTCGTGGGATCTTAACACATAACTACCATAGACTTAGCACATGGTTTTCTAGCCTCGATTAGTGTTCTTGACTAATTTCACATTGTGGACTTAAAGTTCACGTCGTGGACTTGAGGCGGCTAGGGTTTCTGCCACGTGTCAAGCCCTCAGACAGCTACATCTTCGGAAGGTCATAACTTTTGCATACGAGCTCTGTTTTTGACGTTCTTTATATCCACGCGTAGGTGGAGATGTACTCTAAAACTTTAGTTTATGTCACTAAGGCCAAAAATGTTACACCCCCAAACTAGAGCGGCAGAAACGTTCTGTAACACCTAGTATCAGAACGGCCAACAAAGGAAAGGAAAACCCTAAGTTAAAGGGGGGTCAACTCGTCGAGTCTAGGGAAGAACTCGACGATTCGGAGTGGGATCCGTGTGCATGATTAAGTGACCGACTCGATGAGTCGGCAAGTGGACTCAGCGAGTCAAGTCTGGGTTAGGAAGCCCCAATTACGGGAGTTGGTACCCTATTTAAGCATCTTATTCTCTTCCCTAGGGTTCATTTGCAACCTCTCTCGTCCAGAACCTAAAACCCTAGCCACCCAACTCCATTGTTTGAGCTTTTGAGAAGATTAAGGGCCTTTAGAGTGCGTCTTAGAATCTGTGAGAGAAATGAGCAAGGGAGGAAGAGTAGATCCAGCCTCCACATTGACTTGGCAACTGTTAGGAGGTAAAAAGCCTGAACCTTGAGCTTTCAATTGATAGATCCCCTTTCTATCTTGTCTTTTTGTCACAATTGGATCATTTCCAAGTAGAATCCGAGTATTATGCCTTTGAGGATGGATTGGACAACAGATCTGTACACTCTTGAGCTTTTGAAGCTCAAAGTTGTTGGCTTTATCCAGCTATGGTCCCATTTCATGACCTAGGCCTTCTTTGAAGCTTGGATTAAGTGTTTTAGCCTCATGACACCTTGCATGCATGTAAAGTTAGCAACTTTACGCGCAATGCTAGCATTAGAATTCCAGATGTATGGATTGAAGGTGTTGGAATGGACTGTAATCGACAGAGTAGAGATGTCACAACTTACAAGGTGGACTCGGCAAGTCAGTTCATGGACTCGGCGAGTCAGGTCGCAAGCCCAAACCCTTCTGTTGTGATTCGGATCAGTGAGTGGAGTTAATAAAACCAGTTTGGGTCTGTAAGGGACCTGAAGATCATAGTACTTGACGAGTTGGAGAGGAACTCAGCAAGTCCAAGGCAATCTTCTTAGCTATGAAGATGAACTCAGCGAGTCAGTTGAAGATAGTCCCGAAGTGTTAGATGAAGGAAAACTCATCGAGTTCTCGCTAGACTCCACGAGTGGAGTCGGGGTTGTTTGGGATTTGAGGAGCATGGACTCGACGAGTTGGCAGAACAACTCGACGAGTCGAGTTAACCACAAGGTTGACTTTGACCAGAACCTTGACCTTGAGAAGGACTTTGACCAGATTTGACTTAGTTGACTTCTTGAGGACAGTTAGGCTAAATCTTACTATTGGTATTGGTAGCTCGGGGAGCTAGAGGAGCAGCGGTTCGGAGAGTTGTCAGATAGCAGCCAGAGGGTTATCAGCAGAGTTCAGCAATGCAGGTGAGTTTTCCCTTTGTGTGGATGTGTCTATGGCCTCAATGCCGGCTCATGTAGTTGTGAGTAGGAAGACCCGGGGTTTAGCCTTAGGCACTATATGCTAGTATGATATTCAGTACCAAGGTGCAATGTTAGCAGGTGGGTGCCCAAGGAACGGTTTACATGATAATCTATACTTGTTGTCTGTGTGATACATGTATGTGACTGATAGGGAGGTGAGTGTGGGCGAGGTCCCGTATCTCACCAATAGCAGAGTGTGGACGGTGTTCCATATCCCATTAGCAGCAGAGAAGGGGCGATGCCCAAGGTAGGAAGGAAGTGAGTGTGGGTTGGGCCCATATCTCACTATCAGTAGGAGCGTGGACGGAGTTCCATGACTCATCAGTAGCAAGACAGGGGCGGGGCCCAGGATAGGCGACGCCTTAGAACATGAATCCAGTAGTATATGTTCAATTTATGTGTTATGATATGATTGTATGTGAGGATAAATTAGCAGGAGGGGCCCAGAGATAGGCAAGGCCTAAGAGAAACAGATATGTACACCGAGCAGGGCTCGAAGCCAGGCGGGCCTGTTGTAGCGGGCGAGGCCCGAAGTAGCGGGAATGGCCCAATGCTTGCAGTATGTGATTATGTATGGTATGTGGTAGATTGGGGAACTCACTAAGCTTCGTGCTTACAGTTTTCAGTTTTGGTTTCAGGTACTTCCGGTAGCGGAGGGAAGAGCTCAGGATGATCGCATGACACACACCATAGTTAGTTAGCATGGGATGTTTTACTCTGATAATAAGAATATTTTTTGAGTTAACACTCTGATTTTATGTTATGATTATGTTATGGTTTGACGAAATGTGATTTAAGTAACGTTTTAAAAATGAAATTTTATGTTATAGTTTTTGGGTCGTTACACATTCCGGGGCGGATGACATCATGTACAATATCATAACAATGGAGTAACAGTAAAGAAAGAAACAAAACCATCATTGATTTAATTTAAAAGGTTACATTGTTTCACGAGTTACACATTTCCAAATAAATTACAATATGATGACAAAATGAGTTTTAACTGACGCCTTAGTGTCCCATCCTCCAATGCTGATGGTTACATATTTTAGTGATTTCCTGAGAATACAAGTAGTTTTGAAAAAGTGTCAACAATTAACTTGGTGATTTCATAAGAGTTTGTATGAATGTAAACCTTTCCATGTAAACTAATCATGTTTGTTTCCATAAAATGAGTTGTAAGCCGTTTTTTCGAAAAAAATGATAGTATTTGTTACAGAAAATCCAATATCTTCTATAGAAAGGAATTGTAGTATTAAATGTTCCAAGACCGAAATGTATAAGTTTTCTGTATTTAAAGTTTGTAATAATGTAGTTTTAATTTACATAAAACCATTTAAATGTATGTTAGCCCCGTAAACCAAAATGTATTGTTAATACCCCATGTGAGTTATTATAACCATGCTAGTGATTAGTTGGCCTGTGACGACGTTCTTCAGGCGTCGGAATGTTATGACATTTGTCATCCCATACATGCCAGTCTAATTGTAGCTATGTAACGACCCAATTTTCGAGTCCAAAAATTTCATTTTAATTAACTGACTCATGAAAACATTCATAAGAAAATATTGTGAAATCACATCATCTCATAAAACAATGTATCGTGTCTGAAAACCCAAATCATAAAAATAGTAACATGTCAGAGTACAATCCCAGAATATCCATAGTGCGGAAAACAATGAGTGTGTGTATGATGTGCCGCTACCGCGCCAGCTCCTTCCCCTTCACTGAAGAGGTACCTGAAACCAAAATTGTAAACTCTAAGCACGAAGCTTAGCGAGTTCCCCCATCGTACCACATACCATACAATCATATAGCATACCTACTGCCGAGCAATTCTAGGGTGCCCGACCTACCCGTTACGGCCATTTTGGGTTGCCGAACTACCCGTACGGCCATTCTGGGGTGCCGACCTACCCATGTGGCCATTATGGGGTGTCGTCCTACCCGTTTTAAGCCATTCTGGCCTTATGGGGTGTTGACCTACCCATGTCAAACCATTCTGGGGTGTTGACCTACCCGTCGGTCCTAACAATCGACCCTCGGGGACTATTCCACCCCCAACTGCTACTATCACATATATCATAACATAAACATACTATCAGACATATCTGGGGTGTCAGAACTACCCTTCGGTCCTAACAACCGAACTTAGGGACTATTCCCCTCCTACTACCACTATCACATATAACATATCATGCCAGCATATAAACATATCATCACATACTGTCAGACATATCCGGGGTGTCTGACCTACCCTTCGGTCCTAACAACCGAACTCTACTACTATCACATATAATATATCATGCCAGCATATAACATATCAGGTAGTAGCAAACTTAGATGATATCACAAAGACAATCATCTAACATACAACTCCTACTGGTGGGCCGGCATTGTGGTCGTAGACCCACCGCTACTGGAAGGTAACTCACCTCGTACGAGTAGCTGCTGATAATGTGTGCGGGAAACCTCTGTCTGCTGCTGCACCGGAAATCCTCCGGCTATAATCCCCACAAAACACTCAGTCAGAATCTGATATCTACTCTTAGGGTAAAATGACTATTTTACCCCCAACCAAGTCCAATTCAAAGTCAACTTCTAGTTGACCCGACTCGTCGAGTTGGGCCGTCAACTCATCGAGTCCCTAACCCTTTACCCGTCCATATCCACGACTCAACTCGTCAAGTTTGGCAACGACTCGACGAGTTCCTCTTCGATATGAACATCGAATGAACCTTCATCCAACTTGCCGAGTTGAATGAACAACTTGTCTAGTTCACCTTCATCTGATGAACAAGTCCTGTCCTTGACTCACCAATTTGTATGAACAACTCGTCGAGTTCGTCTTCATGTTTTGGGAGATTGCCTTGGACTCGTCGAGTCTGTTCTAGCACTCGTCGAGTCCCATGAGCTCTAGGTCTAAGGCTAAGTCCAGTACGTTGGGTCACTCCTTCGGACCTTTTATAACCCTTCTAACACCCAACTGAGTTCTTTTGACCCTCAACAGGTATGGGACTTTATGCCTTGGACTCGTCGAGTCCCAAGAACGGACTCGCCGAGTCGATAACGTCCACGTCCTAATTCCTCGATTTCTGATGTACAACCTTTGACCAAATGATAGATCCAAGCCCCTAAGCTCGATCTAGCACGTAAAGTTACGAACTTTACGTGCATGCATGGGACTTTTGAGCCAAAAATGCTCTAAAATGGCTCTTATGTTGCATGAGACCTTCCTTGAGTGCAAAAGCAACCCAAATCTGCCTTGTGACTCCCCCCAAGACTTGGATCCGAGGTCTTGACCCCAACCATGTTTGTAATCATGGCTGGCCACCTCATATAACTTAAAAAGCCCTAAATCTTCCCCAAAAAAGGGATCTAACAAATGAACAAGCAAGGTATAGACTTTATACCTTTCAAAGACTGCAAATTATGTACCAAACTCGAATCCTTCAGTCTCCTCTTGATCCTTCTATTCTCTTCCTTCTTCATTGAGCTCAAAACCCACAAAAATCACTCAACAGCCTTAGATCTTGCACCAAAACACTTAAGGTTTGCTATGGAGGGTTTCTGGGAGCAATAGGGACGAGTGGTGGTGGCTGAAAGAGATGATTAAATAGGGTGCGAACCCTCAAATTTGGGTTTTTGTCCAGTTAGAGTCTACTCGTCGATTCCGGGACCCGACTCGACGAGTCTAATACTTAAATCCCGCATCCCATCCCGCTTCTACTCGATGAGTTGGTCCTTCAACTCGCCGAGTCCCAGGACAAAAATTCAAAACACTTAAATAAAATACATACCAAGAACCAGGTGCTACACATCACTTCTCAATCTGCTACATATCATGGTACTCGAACCATGACATCACTTCTCAATGCTCAAATACCAGCTCATGCGTGCCTGCTCAGACGACACGTGCTCAGGGCAAAACAACGCCCTCTTGTAAAACATCCGTGTAATCACAGTCACGGACTCCGTCCCTTGCTTGAGGGACAAGAACTCCTATGCCAACCGTTCCCGCTCCACCGGGGGAACATACTCGTCTCTGGACATGGTGGTAAACCTCTCCCAGGTCACCTCCGAAATATCTGCAAGAGTGAAGTTCTCCTCCACGAACTTCCACCAGTCCTTTGCCCCCAAGCGAAACTGGTTCAGTGCAAACCGAACCCTCAGATGCTCCGGACACGAACATGTGTAGAAGCATCACTCGATATCAGAAACCCATCTCATCGCAGCAATCGGATCCTGTGTCCCATCAAACTCCGGTGGCTTCGTGTTGCTGAACTCCCGGAATAGCATCGAATCACCCCCGGAGGCCTAGCAGCGGCCACAGCTGCAGAAACTGCAGCAGCCGCAGCCTCAGCAACCGCTGCGTATCTCTCGTCAAACATCTCAATCAAAGTGGTCTTGATAGACCCAAACATCCCTGGTATCTCTACACGGATAGCCGCAACCCCCTCGTCGTGGATCATCTGACGAAGCTCCTCGTCATTCACGCCACTGGTCTCTAGTCTATGGCGTGTCCCAACCATGATTTCTCCGAAACATAAAATATCATAGACTCACTCGAGTGTACTCGCACTCGATTACTCAGCCCTATTTATTCCTTAGTACCCTAAGGATTCTTACTTGGAATGTGCACTGATCCGATGTTTTCAGTAGTATGGGCCCGATACTACTTCCACACCGCATCAACATTCATTCCAAGTCCTCTTCCTAGGATTCCAGATCACAAGTAATCTACATCTCGCTAAACATAGGCTACCCTTCGGTAGACTTCTCATAAGCTCCTCACTACTACCTACTCACTCTCAAAGCATCTCATAGAAGCAGTAATCTCCTAGGCTAAGGCATCACAAATCAGGCCACTCTAGTCCTAATATGAATACATATCCTACTCTAGCATGCATAACATATCATATCATATCTCATAACACATAATGTAAGGGTATTTTGGGAAATCACTATTCGGGCGCTGGCTGATCGTACACACTGCTCCGTTCTGCCTCTCTCAAAATCTTTTACTCTTTTAGAAAAATTGTTTCCTTTCTGAATTTTTTTGCTCAAATCCTCAGTTTGAGTTCATATACGCCCGAAGATGCATCCGAATCCCTCAAACCAAGGCTCTAATACCAACCTGTAACAACGTGAATTTTCAAAACAAATTTTCATTTTTCAAATAACATAAAACTCATTCAATATTCTCAAATCTCAAATTTAACAAATACCATCATGATAAAACATATCCCAAGATCATAAAATAAATCTTCTGCCAGTGTGTACGGATCCTGCCAACGCCTTACCGCGATCATCGCTAGTACCTGAAACACATAACACATAACACTCTATGCATAAATGCTTAGTGAGTTCCTCAAAATACCACATACAACACATACACCTTTACAGGCCATAACTCTGTGGGATCTTCCGATCCAAGTGTCTCAGGGGACTTCCGTCCCGAATCCCGGTAGACCTTCCGATCCGTAACCTCATGACCTTCCGGTCCATGTCATGTTGACCTTCCGGTCCATACTATCTTGACCTTCCGGTCCTTATCGTACCTAACATGCATATCACATAACAGGATATAGCACATACATCTCATAGCATACAAGACCTTCTGGTCACACATAGGTACCCTTCCAGGTATAGTATAGTGAGAAGACTCGCCTCTCATGATGTCTAGTAAAGCTTCTGGCTTGATAACCTCGATCGAGCCTCCTCCTAACTCAGAAGGCAAACATCTCTAATTAATACTTTCTCTTGTCCTCATCTCTATAGAATGGGTTGAAGACCATTCTACCCCTTCCTGACCTTTCTTGAATCAGTTTGACCAAAACCCTAAGGTCAACTGAAGTCAACTCTAGTCAACGGTCAACTTTGACCATACTCGTCGAGTTCACTCAGGTGGCTCAGCGAGTCCATGCTTGTCCTCTGAATCCTCCTAAGGTCTCACTTGACTCGTCAAGTTAACCTTTCACTCTACGGGTTACCACTGGTCACGAATCGCGGGGAACCCGACTCGACTCGTCGAGTCCCCATATGGACTCGGCGAGTTTCCTCCATGGCATCACTCAAATGACCTTCTGAGGTCATATATGTTTCTCTAACTTATAGATCTGACCTTCTTACACCCAAAAATCACATAAAGGTTCAAACTTTAAGCTCATGCAACACTCTTATGCCCTTATATGAGGCGCATCCAAGGTCATAAGTTCCTTTAAATAGGCTCCAACCCCAGAACTTAGGGTTTTCTCAGCCCAGCACCTACTCGGCGAGTCCATACTTGGACTCGTCGAGTCCTTTCATTAAATACCCGCAATCAACTCGACGTGACTCGGAAAGTCAGACTCTCGACTCGTCGAGTCCCTCCTAAATCCTCCAAATTGAAACACAAACTAACATACCCGAAATCCCGGATGTTACACCTAGCAGTACGCTATGTTTGGATATTGTGTGGTAGTGGTAGGGGTGAAATAGTCCCGATTACCGGTTGAAAGATACCGAAGGGGAGGTCAGCTCCCGGGTACCGGTTGAAAGATACTGAAGGGGTAGGTCGGGTACCCAGATATGCCTGACAGTATATTTATGTATGTTATGCTATGTTATTATGTGGTAGTGGTAGGGGTAAAATAGTCCCCGTTATCTAGTTGAAAGAGGCCGAAGGGGAGGCCAGCACCCATATATGCTAAGCACTTATCCGGTTGAAATAGACCGAAGGGGACGCCGACACCCAGATATGCTTGGCTATGTATGTTACTGTATGGTATGTGGTATGATGGGGGAACTCACTAAGCTTCGTGCTTATGATTTTCAGTTTTGGTTTCAGATACTTTGTTTTCAAAGGAAAGGAGTCGGCGATCGTAGCACATCACACTATGATTTTCCGCACATGACATCTTTGGGATTACACTCTGATATTATTTTATGATAACATGTTTTGATTATGGACACTTTGGTCTTGACATGTGATGTTATTATGAATGTTTTTATACTAGTTTTTTTTATAATAACTTAATTAAAAACGAAATTTTTGGTCTTGAATTTTGGGATGTTACAAAGGGCATGGATTTTTGATGGGGGCCTGAGCAGCAAGCTGCATTCGGGACATTCAGACAGAAGTTATGTGAGGCCCCAGTACTAACCCTTTCTATTGGTGTTGAGGATTTTGTTGTTTGTTATGATGCTTCCATCGTTGGTCTGGGGGCAGTTCTTATGTAGCGAAGAAGGGTTATTGTGTATGCTTCTAGGTAGTTGAAGTCGCATGAGGTTTGGTATCCGATGCATGATTTGGAGTTGGGATCAGCGGTGTTTGCTCAAAAGATTTGGCAACATTATTTGTATGGGGTCCGATGTACCATCAACACGGATCAAAAGAGTTTGAGGTATCTCATGGATTAGTCAAATGTGAACATGAGACAACATAGGTGGCTTGACGTAGTCAGGGATTATGACCATGATATTTTGTACCACCCGGGGAAAGAGAAGGTGGTCGCTGATGCTTTGAGCTGCAAGTCGGTTGGTTCTTCTGTTGGTAGCTTATGCATGAAGATTTCGATTGTTTCACCACTATTGGATTTTATTTGCGAGGCTCAGGCCGAGGGAGTTAAGACGGAGAATTGGAAATAGTAGCGAATTAGGGGTGAGGTAGATAGGTTTTTTTCCGATAGTCGTGGACTCTTGTCCTGGTGCGGTTGGGTTTGGGTACCAGATTTTTGTGGGATTAGGAAGACTGCGTTGGAGGATTCACATAAGTCCAAATTTTCGATACATCATGGAGCCACCAAGATGTATCAGGATTTGAGACTCAGTTATTGGTGCCCATGTATGAAGAGGGAGATAGCCTGGTATGTTTAGAGGTGCTTGACATGTTGGATGGTCAAAGTCGAGCACTAGAGGCCTCATGGAAAGCTTCAGCCTTTGGAGGTTCCCATGTGGAAATGGGAACAAATCACCATGGATTTCATCACCAACTTAGCTCTGACGACTAAGGAATTTGATGTGATTTGGGTTATAGTGGATCATATGACCAGGATTGCCCACTTTTTAGCTATTCGGGAGAGCTCTGAAATTGGCCAATGTTTACGTGTGCGAGATCGTCGCCCGAGATGGTGTTCCTATTTCTATTGTATCAGATCGAGATGTTTGATTCACTTCACAATTTTGGTAGAGGTTCCACAAGGAACTGGGTATGAGGTTGAACTTTAGCGCTGCTTATCATCTACAGACCAACGGCTAGAGCGAGAGGGCCATTCATACACTTGAGGATATGTTGAGAGCTTGTATCATAGATTTTGGTGGGAATTGGGACTCCTACCTTCCCCTGGCTGAGTTTTCATACAACAATAGTTATCACTCCAGTATCGATGTATCACCTTTTAATCTTCTTTATGGGAGGAAGTGTCGTACCCCAGTATGTTGGGGAGATGTCAACCATAGGGTCATGGGAAAGACCAAAGTAGTCCTTCAGATAACAAATCTTACTCAACAAATCAGACAGAGATTATAGACAACCCGGAGTTAGAAAAAAGTTTTTGTAACGTCCCAAAATTCAAGACTAAATTTTTTTTAGTAAAACATTACTTTAAGCAAATTCATCATTTCAAAACATAAACAGAGTATTAGTTTCCAAAATACATATTCGTTATCAGAGTAAACATTCCCAGGCTGACTAAACTATGGTGTGTGCCATGCGATCACCCCGAGCTCTTCCCTCCGCTACCGGAAGTACCTGAAACCAAAACTGAAAACCGTAAGCACGAAGCATAGTGAGCTCCCCACCCTACCACATACCATGCACAACCACATACTGCACATACTGGGCCACGCCCGCTATCCTGGGCCTCGCCCCCTACCTCGGGCCTCGCCCGCTACAACGGCCCCGCCGCTCCAGGCCCCGCCTGGCTTCGAGCCTCGGTCGGATACAGATCTGTTTCACTTAGGCCTCGCCTGTCACAGGGCCTCGCCCACTAACATATAATAGCACGTAAACATATCACATCACATCAGATAATCTAAACACATACTAACAGATCTTGTCCTAAGGCCTCGCCTATCTCTGGGCCCCGCCCTTGTCCTGCTACTGATGAGTCATGGAACCCCGTCCGTACTCCTGTTGAAAGTGAGGTACCGGCCCATCCCACCCTCACTCCTTCCCTAACTTGGGCCTTGCCCCTGCTCTGCTACTACTGAGATGTGGAACACCATCCACACTATGCTATTGGTGAGATACGGGACCTCACCCACACTCACCTCCCTACCAGGCACATACAAGTATCACACAGACAATAAGTATAAACTATCACATAAACCATTCCTTGGGCACCCGCCCTATATCATTGGACCTCGTCCCGAATATCATACTAACATACTGTGCCTAGGGCTAACCCCCGGGTCTTCTACTCATAACTACATGATTCATACAAAGGGAAACTAACCTGCACTGGCTGAACTGGCTGATGAACCCACTAGCTGCTGCCCGGCAACTCTCTAAACTCCTGCTCCACTCGCTCCCCGAGCTACCAATATCAATGCAACACTGAGTCTAACTGACCCCCGAAAGACAACCAAGTCAACTCTGGTCAAAGTCAAAGTCTTGGTCAAAGTCAACCTCCCCGGTTAAAACCCTACTCGCCGAGTCACCCTATTGACTCGCCGAGTTCATATGTTCAGAGTCCTTCTATTCGCGACTCGACTCACCGAGTCAGTCCATGATTCGCCGAGTCTACCGATTAACGAGTCCTGACCTGTCCAACTCACCGAGTCTCCATTCGACTCACTGATTCGAGTCTCAACTCGAAGGGTTTGGGGTTTCGCGACCTGACTCGCCGAGTCCAATATAACCTTCAATAGACTCGCCGAGTTCCTACCCAACTTCATCTGACTCGACGAGTTGTTCATCCCACTCGTCGAGTTCCTCCTCATCTTCATGCTACTCGCCGAGTCCATTCAGATCTCCACACATGCAGAGGACTTTTGAGTCATGCAGGGACTCCAAACCATAGATCCATACTTCCAAAGCTCAATCCCCACGTAAAGTTGCAAACTTTACATATAACTAAAGAGATCTAGGCTCAAAACATACTGGGGTTTGGTTTAAGGACAAAAGGGCTTCACCAAGTACTCATCTCCTGATGCTTTATGACATATTGGACCATCCCAACACTAGATCTGAAGTGGCAACAACATCTCTAAGCCCCTAACTCGAATTGGGTCTCAATCAACCATAAAACCCCCAAATCTCATAACAAAAATAGATCTAGATGCAAAGAAGGGAAAATGGCAGCTTAATACCTCCAAGATGAACACAAATTGAAGTAGATCTCGGATATACACCTCTCCTTTGAAGCAACCTTCTTGATCTTCAAGTTCCTTTCCAAAATTTCCTTCCTCCATAGCTATTTCTCTCAAATGATGGAAGCTCACACGAAATCTAGGGTTTACAGGTTCTCTAGGATGATATGGAGGCTGAGGGAGGGACATAACACCCTTTATATAGGATAAAACTCCCGGAATTAGGGTTTTCCTCGCACAGACCAGACTCGCCGAGTCTCCTTGGCCGACTTGCCGAGCCGGTCACTTACACCTCGACCCGGATCCCGCTCGGACTCGTCGAGTTCCTCATTGGACTCGCCGAGTCTCCCCTTGAAATTAGGGTTTTTCTTTCCTTTCTTGGCCTTCAAAACTTTGGGTGTTACAGTTTTGTTGGCAGGCGCCGATCTGATCTGGGGTTCCAATTCGGTGATATGGTTTTACTGAATGTATCACCCTAGAAGGGTGTAATACGCTTCAGGAAGATGGGAAATTTGGGGCCCCAATATATTGGGCCGTTTAGAGTGATTTCCAGGGTTTGCTGGGTAGCTTATTGGTTGGATTTTCCTGAGGAGCTTAGTCAGATTCATAACAACTTCCATGTTTCTTAGCCTTGGAAGTGTGTGGCTGATGATTCATCGGCTGCTTTTTGAATGATATTGAGGTTGATGATTGCCTATAATTTGTTGAGAGACCAGTGGTGATTATGGATAGGAAGATGAAGGCCTTGCGCAACAAGGTGGTATCTTTGGTCAAGGTCTGATGACAACATGCTAAGAGTTCCGGTTGGACTTGAGAACCTGAGGGGGAGATGAAAGAGCACTACCCTGAGTTATTCGTAGTAGCGGACTTGGAGGATGAAGTCTGATTTAAGTGGGGATAGAATTGTAACATTCATCATTAAGGTAATTTACATTTTTGACCCTTAATATGAAATTTTATTGCAAAGTTGGTCCCATGGTTCATTAATAAGAAATGCTTCACTTTGATGTATATGTTGGGCGTATGGGGCAGAGTGAAAAACATAATTTTTAGGGTTTGAGCATTATTTAAGCATCAATAACTCTCCCAGATTCCTTCCCTCATCAGCCTCCAAACCCATTTTGTATCTTGCAAACCCTAATCCATCTTTGTGAGCATTTTGAGCCTTAGAGTGTGTTGTTCGTGCTCTTGAAGGAGTAAGAAGGAAGTGGATTCACCTTAGAAACTCAAGACCATCTTGATCTAGAAGTATCTTTCCGTCAAACAGCCTTTGTAGGTATAAAGTTCATATCTTAATATTTATTTTCTTTGGATCTTGTTAGCTCTTAAGCTTTATTCTTTTTGGTCCCATTGCTTGGTGTTCATGAGTATGGATTACTCCAACCTAAAAGGAATGTCCTTCATTGCATTTTTAGGTGCTTAGAACCATAAAATGTGACCTTGGTTCCATTCGTTTCTTTATGCATGAGATATGAGGTGTTGGTTTATGCAATAAGTTAGGGTTTAGTTATTGGACCCTTTCTAGCCTTGGAAAGTCATAAAGTTGGAAATTTATGACTTAGGCATTATTTGGAATTGGAGATGGGTTTTGGACAAAGTGTCTTAATAGATTAAGCACTTATTAGAGAGGAAAGTTGGCATACACATTCGCTGGGTGTACATGATGGTATGCTGCACGTACATGGTCAGGTCCCCGAAATCTGGTCAAGTAGCGGACTACACCAGACGTAGTAGCTGAGTACACCGAGCGTACCCAAGCTAAGTCAAATCGATTGACTTGTGACCTTTAACCTTGACCATGATTTTTACCAAGTTGACCTACGGGTATTTTGGGTATATTGAGCTGTGAATTGAGTCTTGGTTACTGTTTGTTGCATAGGTGACTTGTAGAGTTGGTATTTCGAGCAACGTGTTGTTCAACTATTTGTGAGACTGTGAAGTGAGTTTTCCTCACTGTACTTGTGGAGCAACGTCTTGTTCAACTATTTGACTCCGGAGACATCTCCGAGTCTCTTCTAATGGTTGGATCACGTTATTCGCCAACCATTGATACCTCGGCTAGAACGACAAACATCTTGAGACCATTGCATGAACTTACTTCTGATCTTTGCTAGGACAGCATCAAAGCGGATGTAGGTCAAACCTTCGTGAACATACTTCCATTCCATACTAGGACTGTATCATAGGGATGGAGGTCGAACCTTAGAGAACATACTTCTATTCTTTACATGAGCGATCAATCTACGTTTAGATTAACCATTTTCGCTCACAATAGCGTTTCCTTCCGTGTAACAGAATCATGTCATCCAAGAAAGACGATCAGCCCATCAACCAAACACCAACTCTTTAGATTGATGCAGCTACCTTTCAAGCTATAGTCTCGGCTGCCGTGCCAGCCATTCTGAACCATCTGAACGCTAACAACGCAAGTGTTAGCGGGATTGTTAACAACTATTCCCATCCAAGTAACAATCCAATACCCCAGCGAGCAACAAACTACCACGATACCCCGAGTCCTAAGACCAAGAGTATCAAACGAAAGTCTTGGACTAACTCTAAGGACAAGTCGCTTCGAAGGGCGAACATGAAACAACCACCAGTAACAACCTTCACAGCTACGACCTCAGTACCTCCTACTACCATCCCTTCGGGCGTCCCAATGGTCCCCAAACCAACCAAACTTTATGGTGGAAGTCTCCCAAAATGCATTAAATGTAGTTTTCACCACCATGGACCTTGTAGGGAGATGCAGGGCTCACACTGCAACAGGAAGGGGCATACAGCCCGTTACTGCAAGATTCCAACAGCTCAGCCTGCTCAAGTGCCAAACACCAGCGTGAACCAAACTTGCTACGGTTGTGGCAAGGTAGGTCATTACAAAAGGAACTGCCCAGAGGCAGCAAATGCTGGCATACACGGCAGTATGCTACCGACCACCGCCGCAGGAGAGTCTACTCTGGACCCCTGTTAATGTGATTTAGGCGTTTCGTTGTAACAGACTTATGAACCATCCCAAAACTAGTGCAATGGGAGTCTTATCTTTTGTGGGATCCCGTCCGTTTAGGGATGCTCGTGCTGCGTATACTTGTCTTTTGTAGTATACCTTGTTCGCAACAATAGTCTTGTAGTAAATCCTAAGTACGTAACTCTGTAAATGGTTGCACTGTTGTGTTTTGTCTGTAACGCCCTATGTTCAATTCTAATGTCTTTAGTTTCCATATGTTTCCGACTTTATCATACGACTCGAGTAAATCTGATCCTCGCAATACCAACTCCATACGTGCATCTCTCCTCAGAAATCGTCTTTTAGCAAAGCCGTTATATCAGAACACCGAAGTACTCATACAAGGAGTACCTTATAGTTCTTTTCCTTTCCGAAGGAATCCCCACAGTATTACTCGTGCAGTACGTCAAGTTCAATTCCAGGATTCATACGGTTGATCTATCACTGAAGAATGTATACATGAGAGTGATATATAATCAATGTTCTACAGGTTTAGAATTGATGATTCCACTTAAATTCTTTTCCCTCGATGTGATGTGAGATTAAGGAAGAATCAGTTATTCGACTACCTTTTCAGTCTTAATTATATATGACTCGTGTACACAAAATTGTGATCATTGAATCACGTATGAATTCTAATATGAACTTTAGGACGGAGACTATCCAGTAGTACGAGTAGTTGCATTGGCATAGGAAAAAACATAGAACCCAGTATGACTCTTATAACTAGATCGCCTTACAGTCTAAACACCTATGGGAGATACAAGAACAGCCCGGACAACATAGCAAACTACTCAACAATAGAATTAGAAGACCAGGCTTCTCACCCTTGAGAGCTCCGGTCTTATTTTTACCAGAAGTCGACGGAGTGCATTTTATGTACCTTGACGACCGGAGACTTCATTAAGACTTCCTTTAGAAATCGTTGTCTCTGCCTCGCATAGACGAATTGATTGGGCAAACACAGGGAAAGAATTTCTTCAGAAATGGACCTGAGATCCGAATATCACCAGTTCGAGTGTTAGGGAAGGATGTCCTACAGACTACCCTCCGAACTCGATGCGGACACTTCGAGTCCATAGTGATACCCCTCGGATAGGACCAATACGCCCATAGTATGCATGAGCTGAATAAGTGGAGTACGCCTTTCTTACTGGGATCAGTTCGTCATTTCTCCGTATAATGACAACTTATCCACCCTCGTAGTAAGAAAGAACCCATAGAAACATTACCCTCGGAGATACTTTCCGCAAAGTTCTCTGAACAAGAGTTTTGGAATTTAGAGTCAAATTTCCTGAGACACACTTTTAGTGTTGTGGGGATTCTTGAGTACTCTGTCAAATTATCCAAAACCGTAGGGAATTTGTCGGCACCATAGTCACCGACGGAAAATTCGCGAAATTCTAGGTCTTACAGACCTACTATCATAGTCCATTTGGAACTCCCCGTAAACTTCAGGAACCCTTTCGAATTTGATCCAGCAAGGGATGGCCCTTGACTGGGTAGTAAGCGTGAGGAAGAACATTTGGAATCCCAAGTGAGAGACCAAATTCTTTAGGAAACCTCACTCTAGGAATGGCTTAATACGCTATGTAAAGTGTGGAAAGCTAAAATCCAATATAGTTAGGACCTCCGGGATTCTTACCAGAATCGGTCCTGCATTTCACAAACTAGACCTACTCCGCGAACTCAGTAACGTACATTTTCCCTTTCGCTTCTCGAACTTGAAACAATATCCTTCCATTAGGACTTTCGTAATCCTTCTCGACGAGATCGAGATTTACGAGACCCTTGCCTTCGTATTAGAACCGTAGTGAACCTCTACCGAGAGGTCAAGAGGACGAAGCAACACCGTCGCCCGTTAGTGAAGGTTCGTTGGGATACCAACCGAGAGCCCGATTTCACTTAGGAGTGCGAGAACCAATCGATTAGGAAGTTCACATAACGACTCGATCATTCGTACGTACTTACTTGTCTAAATTCTAATTTTGGGACGAAATTGTTGGAATAGTGTCTAAGGCTGTAACTATATTCGGTTGTGCATGGTCCTTTTGGGTTGCCTTCACCATAGCAACTTGATAGGATGATTTATTAAGAGAGAATAAATATTATTAATATATTATGGGAATAATATAATGAATAATATATTTGTTATTTGATTAATATAAGTCATAGAATTAATTAGAATTAATTTGGTGACTTAGAGAGATTAATTAAATAAAGGGGTATAAACTGTCAATTGTTTGATAGTTAAGCTTTAGACTGTAAATCCATTTGGATAAGCTATGGACGAATTCTAAGAGGATTAGGATAGCTAAAATCGTCCATTAGAGTTATCTAGGAATGGATTTGGATAGCCTTAAGAGAAGATTATCTGATAGGGACTTATCTGTAATCCTTAAGGAATCTACAAGTATAAATAGACCCCATGGCATAGGGAATTCGACACTTCTGAAAAAGCAAGAGAACTCTGGTCGAATTCCTCCCCTCTCCTCTCTCCCAAATCATCCTCCTTGCTTTGGTGTTTGTAAGCCATTAGAGGAGTGACATTTGTGACTCTAGAAGCTCCAAGACCTCAAGATCAACAAGGAATTCAAAGGTATGATTCTAGATCTGTTTTAATGTTCTTGTTTAACCTAATTAGTAATTAGAAGTCTTGGATTCAAAGCATGTTTATTAGAAAGCCTAGATCCAAGCATTAGGGTTTTGCATGCGCACATAGGAAAGTTCTTATGGCTAAAACCCATCAGTGGTATCAGAGCCTAGCTTGGTTTTCTGTAAATTGTTGCTTGATTAACTGAAACAAACCTGCAAAATTCGAATTTTTGGTTTCTGAGTCATGGACTCGGCGAGTCTCAAAGTGGACTCGGCGAGTAGGCCTGACTCGGCGAGTCCATTTGTGCACTCGGCGAGTCCAAGCGTCAGGAATGGCCAGATTCGGGATTTCTTTGTGTTTATCTTATCTTAACTTACCATAAACTAATTAGATCAACATTAATTCGTTTTTCTGATAAATATAACTATTATCTTGATCTAGTTAAAGGTAATTATCAACTAATTAAATATTTAATTTCCTTATATGATAATTAATTAATTATTTTAATTATTTTGGTAATTATCTTAAAAGAAATCTTGAATAAATCAAATATAGATAATTAGGATATTAATTGTTAATTGGAATTATTTGTTATTTGATCCTCCATGTTTTAAATGTTTAAAAACCTACCCTCATGTTTTGAAATTTACTTTTGTGATTAAAAGTTTTAATTTAGACAACTTAAATTTCAAACCCTAGATTTTAAAAGTTTTAAAATACAACCCTATACTAATATGATATTACTAGAATAATATATATATGTATAACTAAATGCTAGTCTTACCGTTAGTAGGCCTCATTCACGAAGCCGATCTATAAGGTGGGTATAAGGTTGCGGCCTATAAAATGGCGCTTAATGGGTGTACACTCACACCCACCGCTTGCTTGATTGGTGGAGGGTCGTTAGCCGAACGGGTAGGATAGGGCAACCTCATCCTCTCATTAAAAGTATAATAAGAAATACAAGTAACTACACATATTTCAAAATTTCCCAATCCTAGTTACTTTAGGAAAAGTGAATTGATGCAATCCCATGAAATTACACTTTGCACCTTGCTAAGATGTTAGTGGAGCGTGTGTGGTTTACCGGCACACTAATTGGTTCTAACCGAAGGTGGCAAAGGGTGATTCGTTGTTTATCATAGTTCGATGGAGCGTGTGTGGTTTACCGGCACATTGAATAGGTGATTGTTACAATGAAGGCGCCATGTGAATTTGCATGGTAATTCACACCCGCTTTGTGATCCTCGGCATCCCAGTCACAAACAAGAGGGGCATATCGAGATTTAAACATGCCATTGAATAGTTTCAATGAATCTCATCCGAACCTAGGAATTTTAAAAAAAAAAAAAAAAACACTTAGGACTAATAGTTTAAGTTTCGTGATGGAGAATTAGTGAATCGTCATTCACTTACCTTCAATTTATTTGCATGTTAGATTACGGCATCCCTTTTCTAGTATGTAAATGTTATTGTTGGATCCTAGCCCTAATTTTCTTATTGGGTGATAATTAGGGATTCTTATTCTAATCTATCTTTGTCCTTTTCTAATTATAGATGTCAAACGCAAACAACGCTGCTGCTAGTTCTTTCACATTGATGAGCCTTTGCCAAAAGGTCACCTTCGATGGAACGAACTTTAGCGAATGGATAAGATACATTCGCACCATTGCTCGCTATGAGGATAAGGAGTATGTCCTCGATGAGAAGCTCGAGAAAATCAACCCCGAAATTGCTACTCCCGCCGAAATCACCGCCTTTGAAACTCATGAGCGAGATGCAACGAAGGTACATTGCATCATGATCGCCACCATGAACTTCGAATTCCAAAAGTCCTACGAGGACATGTACCCGTACGAGATGCATCAAGACTTATTGGAGAGGTATCACCAAAACGCGAGACAAGAGAGGTACGAGATTTTCACTAACATGATTTCCGCGAAGATGGGTCATGGAGAATCTCTTACCGTGCACTTGCAAAAGATGCAAAGGTATGTTGACCGCCTCCGCAAGTTAAATGTTGACTTCGGTGAAGACTTGGCGATCGACATGGTGCTTCACTCTTTGCCTCCGATGTACAATCAATTTAGGATGACCTACCACATGAACAAAGAAGAGGTCACCCTAAGCAAGCTCCAAGGTCTCTTGAGGGTTGCTGAGAGCAATTTCAAAGACAAGTCTGTTGCACCTACTCCCAATCCGCCCGCTGCTCCTGTCTTGGCTATTGGACAAGGGAAGGGAAAGAAGAGGAAAGCTTCATCGAAGAACTATCGCAAGGTGAAAGCCCGAGATGGTGCCTCTTCTAGTGGGACCAAAGTTGATCCCGCCAAGCCCTGCTCTAACCCGAAGGAGGCAGAGTGTCACCACTGCCACAAGATAGGACATTGGAAGAGAAGCTGCCCGGATTACCTGCAAGCAATCAAAGAAGGAAAGATCAAGCCATCTTTCGCAGGTATATATACAATCAAATCTAACGATTCTAATCATGCTATTTCTTGGGTTCTTGATACCGGTTGTGGTTATCACATTTGTTCTAATGTGCAGGGACTAAGAAGAAGTAGGGATGTGGAGCAAGGAAGGATCAATCTAATCATGGGGAACAGAAGATCGTCACCTGTGACCAAGATTGGAGTGTACTCCTTAGTGCTTAGGAATAGTTTAGTTTTAGATTTGAACAATTGTTGCTATTCGCCAGAAATGGCAAGAAACATCATTTCATTTCATGGTTTATATAGACAAGGATTTAGATTTTCTTTTAATAATGAGAATGGTTCTATTTTGGCTTATCTAAATGGTGTCTTTTACTTTGAAGCTATACCATGTAATGGAATATATGAAACTGTTATGATTGTTGATGACTTTGGAAATGATGTTTTGAATATTGATTCTTCCACTAGTATGGATAAAGCTTCCTTGTGGCATTGTCGTCTTGGACATGTCAACAAGAAACGCATAGCCCAACTCCAAAAGGATGGAGTGTTGGAGTCATTCGACCTTAGGGAAGATGACACATGCGAGTCTTGTTTGCTTGGAAAGATGACTAAGTCGCCCTTCACAAGCACTTGTGAAAGGGGCGAGGGTCTATTGGACCTAATACATACCGATGTATGTGGACCGTTTAGATCAACCACGAAGGATGGGAACCGCTTCTATGTGACTTTTACCGATGACTATAGTAGGTATGGGTATATCTACTTAATCAAGCAAAAGTCAGACACCTTTGAAAAGTTCAAAGAGTTCAAGAATGAAGTGGAGAATCAACTGGGCAGGAAAATCAAGATGCTTCGATCCGATCGAGGAGGAGAGTACCTAAGTCTTGAATTCCATGATTATCTCAAGGAGTGTGGAATAGTTTCGCAATTGACGCCTCCTAGGACACCGCAGTTGAATGGTGTGGCAGAAAGGCGTAATCGAACCTTATTGGATATGGTTCGCTCCATGATGAGTCGTGCTTCACTACCAATCTCTTTTTGGGGGTATGCCTTAGAGACTGCCGCCCATATCCTTAACCGAGTCCCTACTAAGAAGGTTGCCAAAACACCTCACGAGATGTGGACAGGGAAAGCTCCCTCGTTGGCACATATCAAGGTTTGGGGTTGCGAGGCTTTCGTAAGACGAGATACTCACGACAAGCTTGAACCTCGAAGTGAGCGATGTATTTTCATCGGCTACCCACAGACATCCTTTGGATATCTCTTCTATAGACCGAAGGACAATGTTGTCTTCGTTGCGATGAGAGGAGTTTTCCGAGAGCGAGAACTCATAAGCCAAGGAGACAGTGGGAGGCAAATCGAACTTGAAGAGATTCAAGAGTCGATGGATGAAGGAACCTCTACCGCTGGCACTCAACCCGAGGAGGAAACTCCGGTTGAACCAATTGACGAATCCTTACCTCTTAGACGTTCCGATAGAGTTAGAGTTCATCCCCAGTTCTATGGCTTTCATATTACTACCAAAGGGGACACGTATATTAGTGATGGTACACTAGTAAATCTTGATGAACCTAATAGCTACAAGGAAGCCATGGCAGGCCCGGAGTCTGTAAAGTGGAAAGAGGCAATGGATAGCGAGATCCAATCCATGTATGATAACCAAGTTTGGAATTTGGTTGATTACGTGCCCGGACGTAAGACCGTTGGGTGCAAATGGATCTTCAAGAAGAAGACCGACGTGGACGGGAACGTACACACATATAAAGCGCGATTGGTCGCGAAGGGCTTTACTCAAACTCCCGGAGTTGACTATGATGAGACCTTCTCACCAGTTGCGAAGATTAAATCTATTAGAGTGATGTTAGCAATTGCAGCATTTCATGATTATGAGATTTGGCAAATGGATGTCAAGACCGCTTTCCTTAACGGAAAGTTGGCTGAGGATGTTTACATGGCTCAGCCAGAGGGGTTTGTGGATCCGAAGCATCCGGATAGAGTGTGTAAGCTTGAGAAGTCCATTTATGGACTTAAGCAAGCATCTCGCAGATGGAATCTTTGTTTCGATGAGAAAGTCAAAGAGTTTGGATTTGTACGAAGCGAAGACGAATCTTGTGTATATGTCAAAGCCAGTGGGAGTATAGTAAGCTTCCTCGTTCTATATGTCGATGACATATTACTCATAGGAAACGACATCCCGACTCTGCAGGAAGTTAAGTCCTGGCTCGGGAAGTGCTTCGCTATGAAGGACCTCGGAGAAGCCTCTTACATTTTGGGAATAAGGATAATAAGAGAAAGAAGTAAGAGACTAATTGGACTTAGTCAGAATACTTACTTAGAGAAGGTACTAAAACGTTTTAGTATGGAAAACTCAAAGAAGGGAGAACTACCAATACAAAGTAATGCCAAATTGAGTAAGACTCAAAGTCCGAGTACCGAAGCTGAGATAGCAGAAATGAGCCAAATACCATATGCTTCCGCAGTTGGCTCAATCATGTACGCTATGACTTGTACTCGCCCTGATGTAGCCTTCGCTTTGAGCATGGTTAGCAGATATCAAGGGAATCCTGGCAAAGCACATTGGATTGCGGTGAAGAATATCCTTAAGTACCTTCGGAGGACGAAGGAATGGTTCTTAGTCCTCGGAGGGAGTGATGACTTGAAGGTGCGAGGGTATAGTGACGCCAGTTTTCAGACCGACAGGGACAGCTATCGTTCGCAGTCGGGCTGGGTCTTTACCCTAAATGGAGGAGCAGTGACATGGAAAAGTTCCAAGCAGGAAACCGTAGCTGATTCAACGTGCGAATCAGAGTACATTGCAGCGAGCGAAGCGTCGAAGGAGGCAATATGGCTAAAGAACTTCATTGGTGATCTTGGAGTCGTACCTGCCATAAAGGAGCCAATGGAGATTTTCTGTGATAACGAAGGTGCGGTTGCCTTAACCAAGGAACCGAGGGATCATGGTAGATCAAGACACATCGACAGAAAGTATCACTTCATTAGACATCATGTAGAAGAAGGACAACTCGTAGTGAAGAGGATATCATCAGAAGATAACCCAACAGATCCGCTTACGAAGGGACTGAGTAGGGTTAAGCACTTGCAGCATGCTAGGAGTATTGGGCTGAAGGATGATATTAGCATAGATTAGATAGTATTAGAAACATGTAATAGATAAATGTAATTGACATTTGATGATTAAATAAAGGAGTTTTATTTATGAGTAATGTTACTATCTTATGTTAATTGTTTAGCTATTGTTTCACTTTGCATGTTTTGACTTCCAGAATAATTGAGGTTATTAGGAATAATCAAATTATTCAAATGGTCCACAATCGTTCATATGTTGGAAGTAGATATGAAAGAAGATTGTCGTGAATTGGTGTGTAGAATGTCTAAATGATATTAGACATAGCAAAGGATTGCTGCAACGTTCATGAGTGCTTATGAACTAGTTTTGAGCATTGGAATAAACCCGCGCTTGCTGGAATCACCTTATGGAATAAGATATAAAAGGTGATCGCAAGACGATAATATCATATAGTCTTAAAACCTAGATATATGGTTTATTATTTGTTAATTGATTGTACATTGATAATACGAAAACGCATTAGTAACTTGGTGTTATAAAACGTATTGTTGTGTATAGTTGGTAAATGAATAAGTAAATGCATATAAGTCGAAGTTTATCTGTAACTTTTATCTAATAAGGTAAAAGCGATATCTCGGCCGCTCGATGATTTGATTTGACTTATGTGCCGGGCCCGGTCAAGAACTGAATTGATGTGTTCGATTAAGTTCTATGTCAAATAAATCAGAGATCGAGAAACCTAAATGCTTGACTAACCATTCCATAGGATTGTCAGCATGATATCTAACAGAGGACTGTACGTTCCCTTATCTAAAGGACAAGATTGATTAGATCAGAGTTGACAGCGTCTTTGAGAGCTACGATTGCAAACCGAATTGTACTTGTATAGTTACTAGACTTATCCAAGTGGGAGACTGTTGGAATAGTGTCTAAGGCTGTAACTATATTCGGTTGTGCATGGTCCTTTTGGGTTGCCTTCACCATAGCAACTTGATAGGATGATTTATTAAGAGAGAATACATATTATTAATATATTATGGGAATAATATAATGAATAATATATTTGTTATTTGATTAATATAAGTCATAGAATTAATTAGAATTAATTTGGTGACTTAGAGAGATTAATTAAATAAAGTGGTATAAACTGTCAATTGTTTGATAGTTAAGCTTTAGACTGTAAATCCATTTGGATAAGCTATGGACGAATTCTAAGAGGATTAGGATAGCTAAAATCGTCCATTAGAGTTATCTAGGAATGGATTTGGATAGCCTTAAGAGAAGATTATCTGATAGGGACTTATCTGTAATCCTTAAGGAATCTACAAGTATAAATAGACCCCATGGCATAGGGAATTCGACACTTCTGAAAAAGCAAGAGAACTCTGGTCGAATTCCTCCCCTCTCCTCTCTCCCAAATCATCCTCCTTGCTTTGGTGTTTGTAAGCCATTAGAGGAGTGACATTTGTGACTCTAGAAGCTCCAAGACCTCAAGATCAACAAGGAATTCAAAGGTATGATTCTAGATCTGTTTTAATGTTCTTGTTTAACCTAATTAGTAATTAGAAGTCTTGGATTCAAAGCATGTTTATTAGAAAGCCTAGATCCAAGCATTAGGGTTTTGCATGCGCACATAGGAAAGTTCTTATGGCTAAAACCCATCAGAAATTCCCTTTAACAGGGGGATGATGTGACAACCCGAAATTTCCATTCTGAACAAACCATATCAAGACAATAGAGCATAGAACAGTTTCAGTGAAATTCCAGACTTCGGGTATAAGTTTGGCAGTTTTTCAGGATTTACACTTTAGGAGATATCAGGAGAGTGGTTGCACTAGGGTTTTTTGCAACACTGTTATTCCGACACTCTGTTATATGAGAAATCATTTCAAGAATAAAAATATTTTCTGCCAAAAATATCTCAGGACTATAAATAGAATTCTGAACCAAATTTATTCATTATTCGCATTTCCAACTAGAGAAAAGTCATTTTCTCTCTCATGGATCTTCGGGTTTCCATCCCAAATCGTGAGTACCTCTTTCTAGTAGTGTTAGAAAGCTTTATATGTAGTTATAACATGATTTAGAAGGCTAAATCACTAGATTTAGGAGTTTACTCCCCAAGGTGTTCTTGGGCGGTAAACTCCCGAAACAAAGCCGAGACCGACCCTTGTGTTATGCTACTGCCTTAGACTCATTTATAAGTGTGTTAGGGACATAAAATCAAGCAAAATCCACCCAAGTTTGGGAGTTCAAGGACCAAGAGTTTCTTAGGCCGTAAACTCCAAATTCAAGCTCCAAATGGTGCTTTTAAGGCACCTACAGCATTGGACATTTACTAGGAATTGTTCCCAGTTAATTGTAGGACAAAAACACATCAAAATCACCTCTTAAAGTGAGTTTATGGCCCTGGTAAACTCCTAGGCTGTAAACAATAAACAAGGGAACCAAAGTGTGCCTAGGGTCCTCATTAGCTTTAAACAAATGTTTAGAACCTATCGTTCATATGCAAGAGACTTGAAAACAACGAAAACACCATTCCAAGGGAGCTTACGGCCATAAACTCCAAAGGAAATGGCCTTGGGGCCGTAAACTCCTTTAGGGAGTGTTTCTAGGCCTTAAACCCTTCCAATGACTTAACCACCAAGTTGGAATCATATGCAAGAGACTTGAAAACAACGAAAACACCATTCCAAGGGAGCTTACGGCCATAAACTCCAAAGGAAATGGCCTTGGGGCCGTAAACTCCTTTAGGGAGTGTTTCTAGGCCTTAAACCCTTCCAATGACTTAACCACCAAGTTGGAATAATTCTAGGGATTATTTAACACCTTAAAACAACCAAAGACATTGCGTCTTGGAGTTTACAGTCGTAAAATCAAGAGTTTACAATCGTAAACTCCATGTGTGTTGGTATATGAGGAGTAAACTCATATATGGGGTCCTTTGGAACCCTAAACACAAGTGCCTTGTCCCACAATAGCTTAGATGCAATCCTTAGGGCATAAAACACTTATATAAAGTGTTTATTATGTCTAGGATGTCTTAACTTTATCAATTAGTGATTTGAGACTAATTGAGTGCATATATGTGTGATTATATGTTCATTAGGATCGTAGTGTGTGTACAAGTCCTCACTTGACGCCTAACAATCCTACACCGTCTAGTTCATCTAAACTACCAACAACAGGTGACTTCAGACCCCTTAATCAATGTTTTAAATGATTTTAAATGATTTAATGGGGGGGGGGGGGAAATACAAGTAGAAAATAGTATGTTATTAAATCAATCTTATGTATTTTATAATTGTGTTTTCACTCAGTAGATTTCACATATTTCAAAAAGTGACACATGAAATGGTTTTCTATCTTAAAATACCTTGATAACAAAAGTATTAGTTTTGAAATGTTTATTAAAATGACATCAAGTCACTCTTAATTATTGTTCAAAACTCCTAGATGTCTTGCAAAACCATTATTTTTACCTTCTTGAACAAAACTACACTTATACGCATATGTTCTTATATATGTACTGATGTTATAGTTTCCATCCTTCGTTCAGTTTCCCACACCCTGGTGTATCGAGGGTGCATAATCTACTTGAACAACCAATTACTTTCCAGTTAATTATCATAGGGATAGTTAGAAGATATCAAACATTATTCCTATTACAAGGAATCACACAAGAGTCAGTTCATTCATGAGTCTTTACGAGTACATTACCTGATACATGAGTACCTTTACATATGCTTACATGATACATGAATACGCTTACATGAACACATTACATGAATACCTTTACGTAGATACAATTACCTGTGTATACTTATAGGAATACTTGAAACTCGATTCGTGGAGATGATTTATTAGCATTTTCAGTAAATCACCCAGCCCAGCCCAGTTCAACAGGAGTCAGTTACGGGATTAACCATTCCTGGAACCTACTGTTCGCTACAGAGGTTAATTGGACAATCTTCGAATGTTCATTAGGTTATCTAGTTCGCTTATCGCGATGTAGAGTCAGTTACGGGATTAACCATTCCTGGAACCTACTGTTCGCTACAGAGGTTAATTGGACAATCTTCAGATATTCATTAGGTTATCTAGTTCGCTTATCGCGATGTAGAGTCAGTTACGGGACTAACCATTCTTGGAACCTACTGTTCCCTACAGAGGTTAATTGGACAATCTTCGGATGTTCATTAGGTTGTTATTACATATATTAGGAGACAGTTACGGGACTAACCATTCCTGGAACCTACCGTTCGCTACAGAGGTTAATTGAACAATCTTCGGATGTTCATTAGGTTATTTACTTCGACTACAGTGATGTAAAATCACTTACGGGACTAACCATTCCTGGAACCTACTGTTCGCCACAGAGGTTAATTGAACAATCTTCGGATGTTCATTAGGTTATACCTTTCGCTTCAGTGATGTCGTGTTTGTCCTGGTAACCCAAGATAATAACACTTACATGATTATATTTTTCCTGTTTACTTTATTTTGTGATATATTCACATAAACGATGAGTTAGACTAAGTACTCTTAGTACTAGTCAATAGAAAGGAAAAACTACCATTTTACTTACAGAACATTAGGGTCTTGGTAGAAGACTATCATATCATTTTCCTATTTTACTTGATTTTGTGATATATTCACATAAACGATGAGTTAGACTAAGTACTCTTAGTACTAGTCGATAGAAAGGAAAAACTATCATTTTACTTACAAAACGTTTAGGTCTTGGTAGAAGACTATCATATCATTTCCCTATTTTACTTTATTTTGTGATGTATTCACATAAACGATGAGTTAGACTAAGTACTCTTAGTACTAGTCAATAGAAAGGAAAACCTATCATTTTACTTTGTCATAACAAAACATTCGGGTCTTGGTAGAAGACCACATTTCATACTTATATCAACTATTCTATTTATGGATTTATACGACATTCTTAACAACATTCCAAAACAGGACAATAACACATAAATACTTATGAATTCACCAGCTTTAAAGCTGATACTCGCTTTCAAAATAACTTGTATTCTCAGGTTATCAGTTAGACAGGTGCGATGGCCATGTTTTTGAGTAGATGGAGCACAGATAAGACTCGCCTTATTTTGATTATTCATTTTATTTTCGTACATTATGAAAGAACACACATGTATTAAAACTCTACTTATAATGCAATGGATGATGTTGTTGCTTGTTTATTATATTACACTGTTGTGATACTGTACATGACGTCCTCCACCCCTGAATGTTTCTTCCGTTCGTGGTTTTGGGGTGTGATAGATTGGTATCAGAGTATTGTTTATAGTGAATAAAGTATATCAACCCATAAAAGATATACTAACTATAAATACATCGGGATTAAAACGCTCTGTCTAAGAGTTATACTTTTAAATAATAAAATATTTAACAAAGTATACGTGCCTGCATTCATACTAAAATCAGTGTCATAATGACAAGAACAAAAGTATTACGATTGTTGAATATCACAAGTAAGCCTGGGGATGTATGGTCAGTCTTGGGAATGACATAGCCTGATCAACTATGTTGTTCCAAGGAGTGACTAGCACATGCCCAAGAATGGTTGTGATATGGAAACAAGTCTAAAAACTTACCAACATTACCACAATGAGAACATTATAACAGAACCTAAGTCTAAAATACCATAGGGGTGTTTTGTGTTACTATATGTACTTTATACTTGAGAACTAAAATGGAATCTTCATTCCTAAGTTGATAATTGCTAAGTGGGTACGCTAAAGTTATATGTAACTAGGATGTTATAGACTTAGAATCGGTGAAATTTTTGCTTTACCCTTATTCCTTGTGAATTTGGAGTTGAGGTCACTTATTCGAAGGCCTATCCTGTGTCGATTACATATAACTGGTATGTATTTTACAAATAGCGATGGAACTAATGAAGAATTCCTAAATAATTATCTAGATAGTTCGTCTAATAATTATTTTCTTACCCCAAATTCTCGCGTAGATAACATGGCTGGATTCCATCCCCACGACAACCTGTTCCTTCCGAACGCAGTTATTGCTGGATGGTTTGGAGAAGAACCAGATAATGATCATCCAATCCCTCTGAATGATCAACATGCTGAAGACCTTTCAGACGATGCCATCTCCGAGCCCGAGGTGGAGAACCTACCTCAGGTAGCTCCCTTTCCGATTCCTAACCCTCGTCCGGCTTTTCATGGCCCGACGCCGGAGTGGGTGGAATGTTTGGAAACATGGAGCCAAGGACAAGATCAGTCCATGCCATTTAATGGTGACCAAACCTGAGCAATGGGGGCTCAGCAGACAGAATCATGCCAATTCTGATCTGAAGAGTTGCCCGAAACGAAATTCAGGGCAGGACAGCTCTACAACGTATCGCAGAAGTCGATACAAATGGGGGAATGCATATGCTTCGCATCAGTCGCCTTGAACATGCTCGTGAGAGGTCTGAAAGAGACCATGAAACCCTGCTGCAAGCACTGGCTGAATCACGAGCCGAAGTCATGGAACTTCGGGTACGCCAGAGTGTGTACGAAAGACACCTACTTGATGTGGAATGCCAACTGGCTGAACTGACAGTTCACCAGAGGGATGATCGTCGCCAGTAGTAGATGCGTTACTTTATATTCCTTGTTAGAAAGGAATCGTGTTCCTGTCTATGCCCGATGTGGCATTTTCTATGAAACTACCTTGTACTGTAAGTACTATAGTTAGGTCTTTTTACTGTAAGGAACCATCTTCTCTGGTTATGATGTAAGACCTTTTACAAGGTCATTTTCCCGAACTTGTACGTCATGAATATCAAAGATATTGACAGTCGGCTAACTTTTGTGTCGTTCTTTATTCGAATACTCTTATCATACTTTCATTAGAGTCTATTTGAAACATGCTCTAGTCAAGTCATTGGACTATAGCAATTTGACTCCGGAGACATCCATGAGTCTCTTCTAATGGTTGGATCACATTATTCGCCAACCATTGACACCTCGGCTAGAACGACAAACATCTTGAGACCATTGCATGAACTTACTTCTGATCTTTGCTAGGACTGCATCATAGGGATGTACGTCAAACCTTCGTGAACATACTTCCATTCCATACTAGGACTGCATCATAGGGATGGAGGTCGAACCTTAGAGAACATACTTCTATTCTTTACATGAGCGATCGATCTAAGTTTAGATTCAACCATTTTCGCTCACAAATTCGTTTCCTTCCGTGTAACAGAATCATGTCATCCAAGAAAGACGATCAGCCCATCAACCAAACACCAACTCTTCAGATTGATGCAACTACCTTTCAAGCTGTAGTCTCGGCTGCCGTGCTAGCCATTCTGAACCATCTGAACGCTAACAATGCAAGTGTTAGCGGGATTGTTAACAACTATTCCCATCCAAGTAACAATCCAATACCCCAGCAAGCAACAAACTACCACGATACCCCGAGTCCTAAGACCAAGAGTATCAAACGAAAGTCTTGGACTAACTCTAAGGACAAGTCGCTTCGAAGGGCGAATAGGAAACAACCACCAGTAACAACCTTCACAGCTACGACCTCAGTACCTCCTACTACCATCCCTTCGGGCGTCACAATGGTCCCCAAACCAGCCAAACTTTATGCTGGAAGTCTCCCAAAATGCATTAAATGCAGTTTTCACCACCATGGACCTTGTAGGGAGATGCAGTGCTCACACTGCAACATGAAGGGGCATACAGCCCGTTACTGCAAGACTCCAACAGCTCAGCCTGCTCAAGTGCCAAACACCAGCGTGAACCAAACTTGCTACGGTTGTGGCAAGGTAGGTCATTACAAAAGGAACTGCCCAGAGGCAGCAAATGCTGGCATACACAGCAGTATGCTACCGACCACCGCCGCAGGAGAGTCTACTCCGGACCCCTGTTAATGTGATTTAGGCGTTTCGTTCTAACAGACTTATGAACCATCCCAAAACTAGTGCAACGAGAGTCTTATCTTTTGCGGGATCCCGTCCGTTTAGGGATGCTCGTGCTGCGTATACTTGTCTTTTGTAGTATACCTTGTTCGCAACAATAGTCTTGTAGTAAATCCTAAGTACGTAACTCTGTAAATGGTTGCACTGTTGTGTTTTGTCTGTAACGCCTTATGTTCAATTCTAATGTCTTTAGTTTCCATATGTTTCCGACTTTATCATACGACTCGAGTAAATTTGATCCTCGCAATACCAGCTCCATACGTGCATCTTTCCTCAGAAATCGTCTTTTAGCAAAGCCGTTATATCAGAACACCGAAGTACTCATACAAGGAGTACCTTATAGTTCTTTTCATTTCCGAAGGAATCCCCACAATATTACTCGTGCAGTACGTCAAGTTCAATTCCAGGATTCATATGGTTGATCTATCACTGAAGAATGTATACATGAGAGTGATATATAATCAATGTTCTACAGGTTTAGAATTGATGATTCCACTTTAACTTCTTTTCCCTCGATGGGATGTGAGATTAAGGAAGAATCAGTTATTCGACTATCTTTTCAGTCTTAATTATATACGACTCGTATACACGAAATTGTGATCATTGAATCACGTATGAATTCTAATATGAACTTCAGGATGGAGACTGTCCAGGAGTACGAGTAATTGCATTGGCATAGGAACAAACTTAGAACCCAGTATGACTCTTATAACCAGATCACCTTACGGTCTAAACACCTATGGGAGATACAAGAACAGCCCGGATAACACAGCGAACTACCCAACAATAGAATTAGAAGACCAGGCTTCTCACCCTTGAGAGCTCCGGTCTTATTTTTACTAGAAGTCGACGGAGTGCATTTTATGTACCTCGACGACCGGAGACTTCATTAAGATTTCCTTTTGAAATCGTTGTCTCTGCCTCGCATAGACGAATTGATTGGGCAAACACAGGGAAATAATTTCTTCAGAAATGGACCTGAGATCCGAATATCACCAGTTCGAGTGTTAGGGAAGGATGTCCTACAGACTACCCTCCGAACTCGATGCGGACACTTCGAGTCCGTAGTGATACCCCTCGGATAGGACCAATACGACCATAGTATTCATGAGCTGAATAAGTGGAGTATGCCTTTCTTACTAGGATCAGTTCATCATTTCTCCATATAATGACTACTTATCCACCGACGGAAAATTCGCCAAATTCTAGGTCTTACAGACCTACTATCATAGTCCATTCGGAACTCCCCATAAACTTCAGGAACCCTTTAGACTTTGACCCAACAAGGGATGGCCCTTGACTGGGAAGTAAGCGAGAGGAAGAACATTTGGAATTCCATGTGAGAGACCAAATTCTTTAGGAAACCTCACTCTGGGAACGGCTTAATACGCTTCGTAAAGCGTGGAAAGCTAAAATCCAATATAGTTAGGACCTCCGAGATTCTTACCAGAATCGGTCCTGCATTTCACAAACTAGACCTACTCCGCGAACTCAATAACGTACATTTTCCCCTTCGCGTCTCGAACTTGAAACAATATCCTTCCATTAGGACTTTTGTAATCCCCCTCGACGAGATCAAGATTTACGAGACCCTTGCCTTCGTATTAGAACCGTAGTGAACCTCTACCGAGAGGTCAAGAGGACGAAGCAACACCGTCGCCCGTTAGTGAAGGTTCGTTGGGATACCAAACGAGAGCCCGATTTCACTTAGGAGTGCGAGAACCAATCGATTAGAAAGTTCACATAACGACTCGATCATTCGTACGTACTTACTTGTCTAAATTCTAATTTCGGGATGAAATTCCCTTTAACAGGGGGATGATGTGACAACCCAAAATTTCCATTCTGAACAAACCATATCAAGACAATAGAGCATAGAACAGTTTCAGTGAAATTCCAGACTTCGGGTATAAGTTTGGCAGTTTTTCAGGATTTACACTTTAAGAGATATCAGGAGAGTGGTTACACTAGGGTTTTGTGCAAAACTGTTATTCCGACACTCTGTTATATGAGAAATCATTTCAAGAATAAAAATATTTTCTGCCAAAAATATCTCAGGACTATAAATAGAATTTTGAACCAAATTCATTCATTATTCGCATTTCCAACTAGAGAAAAGTCATTTTCTCTCTCACGGATCTTCGGGTTTTCATCCCAAATCGTGAGTACCTCTTTCTAGTAGTGTTAGAAAGCTTTATATGTAGTTATAACATGATTTAGAAGGCTAAATCACTAGATTTAGGAGTTTACTCGCCAAGGTGTTCTTGGGCGGTAAACTCCCAAAACAAAACCGAGACCGACCCTTGTGTTATGCTACTGCCTTAGACTCATTTATAAGTGTGTTAGGGACATGAAATCAAGCAAAATCCACCCAATTTTGGGAGTTCACGACCCAAGAGTTTCTTAGGCCGTAAACTCCAAATTCATGCTCCAAATGGTGCTTTTAAGGCACCTAAAGCATTGGACATTTACTAGGAATTGTTCCCAATTAATTGAAGGACAAAAACACATCAAAATCACCTCTTGAAGTGAGTTTACGGCCCTGGTAATGCTCCTAGGCCGTAAACACCAAACAAGGGCACCAAAGTGTGTGTAGGGTCCTCATTAGCTTTAAACAAATGTTTAGAACCTATCCTTCATATGCAAGAGACATTGAGTCTTGGAGTTTACGGCTGTAAACCCAAGATTTTACCATCGTAAACTCCATGTGTATTGGTATATGAGGAGTGAACTCACATATGGGGTCCTTTGGAACCCTAAACACAAGTGCCTTGTCCCACAATAGCTTAGATGCAATCCTTAGGGCTTAAAACACTTATATAAAGTGTTTATTATGTATAGGATGTCTTAACTTTATCAATTAGTGATTTGAGACTAATTGAGTGCCTATATGTGTGATTATATGTTCATTAGGATCGTAGTGTGTGTACAAGTCCTCACTTGACGCCTAACAATCCTACACCGTCTAGTTCATCTAAACTACCAACAACAGGTGAGTTCATACCCCTTAATCAATGTTTTAAATGATTTTAAATGCTTTAATGGGGGGGGGGGGGAATACAAGTAGAAAATAGTATGTTATTAAATCAATCTTATGTATTTTATAACTTTGTTTTCACTCAGTAGATTTCACATATTTCAAAAGGTGACACATGAAATGGTTTTCTATCTTAAAATACCTTGATAACAAAAGTATTAGTTTTGAAATGTTTATTAAAATGACATCAAGTCACTCTTAATTATTGTTCAAAACTCCTAGATATCTTGCAAAACCATTATTTTTACCTTCTTGAACAAAACTACACTTATACGCATATGTTCTTATATATGTACTGATGTTATAGTTTCCATCCTTCGTTCAGTTTCCCACACCCTGGTGTATCGAGGGTGCATAATCTACTTGAACAACCAATTACTTTCCAGTTAATTATCATAGGGATAGTTAGAAGATATCAAACATTATTCCTATTACAAGGAATCACACAAGAGTCAGTTCATTCATGAGTCTTTACGAGTACATTACCTGATACATGAGTACCTTTACATATGCTTACATGATACATGAATACGCTTACATGAACACATTACATGAATACCTTTACGTAGATACAATTACCTGTGTATACTTATAGGAATACTTGAAACTCGATTCGTGGAGATGATTTATTAGTATTTTCAGTAAATCACCCAGCCCAACCTAGTTCAACAGAAGTCAGTTACGGGATTAACCATTCCTGGAACCTACTGTTCGCTACAGAGGTTAATTGGACAATCTTCGGATGTTCATTAGGTTATCTAGTTCGCTTATCATGATGTAGAGTTAGTTACGGGATTAACCATTCCTGGAACCTACTGTTCGCTACAGAGGTTAATTGGACAATCTTCGGTTGTTCATTAGGTTATCTAGTTCGCTTATCGCGATGTAGAGTCAGTTACGGGACTAACCATTCCTGGAACCTACTGTTCGCTACAGAGGTTAATTGGACAATCTTCAGATGTTCATTAGGTTGATATTACATATATTAGGAGACAGTTACGGGACTAACCATTCCTGGAACCTACCGTTCGCTACAGAGGTTAATTGAACAATCTTCGGATGTTCATTAGGTTATTTACTTCAACTACAGCGATGTAAAATCAGTTACGGGACTAACCTTTCCTGGAACCTACTGTTCGCCACAGAGGTTAATTGAACAATCTTCGGATGTTCATTAGGTTATACCTTTCGCTTCAGTGATGTCGTGTTTGTCCTGGTAACCCAAGATAATAACACTTACATGATTATATTTTTCCTGTTTACTTTATTTTGTGATATATTTACATAAACGATGAGTTAGACTAAGTACTCTTAGTACTAGTCAATAGAAAGGAAAAACTACCATTTTACTTACAGAACATTAGGGTCTTGGTAGAAGACTATCATATCATTTTCCTATTTTACTTTATTTTGTGATATATTCACATAAACGATGAGTTAGACTAAGTACTCTTAGTACTAGTCGATAGAAAGGAAAAAAACTATCATTTTACTTACAAAACGTTTAGGTCTTGGTAGAAGACTATCATATCATTTTCCTATTTTACTTTATTTTGTGATATATTCACATAAACGATGAGTTAGACTAAGTACTCTTAGTACTAGTCAATAGAAAGGAAAACCTATCAATTTACTTTGTCATAACAAAACATTCGGGTCTTGGTAGAAGACCACATTTCATACTTATATCAACTGTTCTATTTAAGGATTTATACGACATTCTTAACAACATTCCAAAACAGGACAATAACACATAAATACTTATGAATTCATCAGCTTTAAAGCTGATACTCGCTTTCAAAATAACTTGTATTCTCAGGTCATCAGTTAGATAGGTGCGATGGCCATGTTTTTGAGAAGATGGAGCACAGATAAGACTCGCCTTATTTTGATTATTCATTTTATTTTCGTACATTATGAAAGAACACACATGTATTAAAACTCTACTTATAATGCAATGGATGATGTTGTTGCTTGTTTATTATATTACACTGCTGTGATACTGTACATGACGTCCTCCACCCCTAAACGTTTCCGCCGTTCGTGGTTTTGGGGTGTGACAGATAGTGATCTGTAGATATGCCTATTTGCCTATTGACTGGTTATATATTTATCTTTTGCATATGTCGACATAGTACGGTTTTGGGTTGAGGCTTTACTACTATGTGTGTGAGCCAACATACCGGGGGTATTCTAGGCTAATGGGTATGGACTCGAAGGTATACCTATCCGATTACTGATTGGACCCGCTGCATATTGGTATTCCAGTCCAATGACTGATTGGGCTGACGCATTTCGGTCCGATGACATATTGGGCTTGAGGTAATCCGTCCTGATGACTATGGACCCGAGGATATTCCAGTAGGATAGCTGATTGGACCTAGCATGCATGATTGTATATGTTCTATTGTGTGGGGTACTTTGGGAGAATTTACTAAGCTTTGGCTTACAGTTTTAGTTTTATGTTTCAGGTACATCTGATGAACAGGGGAAAGCGAAGGTATGGTCATGCACATCCTTCTGATTTTATGATATTTGATTTTAGGATACTCTGATTCATAATTTTGTACTTTTAGGAACTATGTTTAGTACACAATTATGGTGTTTGGTTGGATTTTAAAAATAAAATTTTTACCTTGATTTTTGGGATGTTACACCATCGCACTTAGAGTAAAAGATTATTTTACCCTTTCCATACTTGACCCAACTAATCTAGGGCCAAACCCAAAAGAGCCAATGCCCAAAAATGGCCCGCATAGACATTCTGGTGAGTACGCCACGTGTACCACTCTAGTACGCCTGACATACTGCTTGATCGAAGAAAGGGTAACGAGTTGAAACCTGTGACGTGCGACATACCAGGGGTACGCCACTGCTGCCCAAACTCAAATTTAAGCTTCTTAATACCTTAAGACCTAAAGCCTAAAACCCAAATCTAATTCTAAAGGACGTCTTAAGTCATAAAGTTCCTGACGTTATGACTTTGCATGGCTTAATGGAGTCCAAGCCAAAGCCCTAGATTCATAACATCACCAAAAGAACACTAACTCATGTATGGAAGAGATATACCCACCAAGATTCGATTTTTATGACTTAATGACCTCATAAATGGCTAGAAATCATGTTTAAAGGTTCTAGAGTAACTTTTACTCACAAGATCCAAGCCATGGGACCAAAACATGATCAAATCATAACCCAAAACTCGATCTACACTAAGGAGCCATAAAGTTTGAAGCTTTATACCTCCAGAAGAAAGATCAAGATGAACAAGGTCTAGATCTACAAGCTCCAAGCCATCCAACATTTCTCCAATGAGATCATTCTTCTCCAGTATGCACCAAGAACACTTGAAATCACTCAAAGGACTCAAGAATCTCACAAATGGGGCTAGGGTTTCGAGGGAACTGCTTTAGAGGATGGAGCTTGAAGATAAGAAGGGTTTCTAACATGTTAAGGCCTTTAAATAGGGTCCAAGACCCAAAAATTATGGTTTGAAGGAGCCACGCGTACGCCCAACATACTCCAGGTATGCCCAACCTACTAGATGGAATCTTCGCGACCAGCTTAAGCCAAGTATGCCTAGCGAACAGGCCAATACTCATTCACATTTTAACTTACAATGGCCATAACTTATTCATCCAAACTCCATTTTTAGAGTTCTTTATATGCTTGGAAAGGTAATGTAAATCCCTAAAATCCTATCTAGTCTCCTTTGACTTAAAATCTTTTGAACTAAACTCTTTAATTCAAGTAAAGGTCTGAAGCATCACTTTTACGATTATACCCTTGGGCTCCAAAACACAAATTGAAAGCTTGGATTACAAAAAATATATAATCCACACACAAATGGGTCTAAAACCCAAGCTCATTGAAGTCTAGGGACCTAACTTGATCCATTTAATGCCCATAATTCCTGAAATAAGAAGCTTCTCGAAACCAGATGTTACAAACATCGTAAAATATAAAGATAATAAGATAGGATCAGTAAAATATCCTTCCAAGACAGTAAGATAGGATAGGTAAAACATCTTATAAAAAGGTATGATATCTTAACAAAGATAGAAAGGTTTTTCTAAAAAGAAAATGGATTCTTAAAATACAATCTAGTTATGTTCAAGATGTGTGCTTGGTATATTAAACAATGTAATCCCAATTAAATTATAATAAATAAAAGTATGGTTTGTGTTATATTTTTGTGTAACGTTCAATATATCTGTGTGCCTCAATCCAATATCCCTACGTCGCACAGCCCGACGTTTCCGCAGCCTGCCAGGGGTGGGATAGATTGGTATTAGAGCTACAGGTTATAGCAAACTAGTAACTCCTTAGGAACTACGATTATAACTTAGGGAACATACTCCAAATTAGTTAAACCTAATAAAAATATTATTATTAATTACCATAAAAATATACTACTTACAGGAAAGATGACTAGTTTGAACTGTCACTTAGGTTGTTGGATTTCAAAACAACTATATGCTAAAATGGTCCTGCTCTCCGGAACTTCTCACTCAGGAAATCCTTACTTGATAGTTTTGAAGTCCAAAAACATATAAATAATAAAATACCTTATACCTCTAATCAAACACTAATAAGATAAATAGTTATGCAAAATCTTATAAATATACATATATACTATAAAACCATCCATTTAAATGAAAACTTAAGATTTTAGGTCAAAAATGAATCCTAGGGTTAGTCTAGTACTGTGGTCGTACCACAACTAGACCTATAATGCGCAACTAAGTTTTATTATGGTCCGACCAATGCACACCTAAACCTGGATGTCGTAGTTGACAACCTAAATGGATGGGGAATTATGGATTGATAATTTAGTACGATTAGTTAAGAAATTAGGTCAAGACCTATAGCTAGAGGATTTTTGGATCAAAAACCTAGGTTGACTTCCTGAAGACTAGAGCCTTAAATCAAGACCTATTTCAAGAAGCTTCAAAACAAAGTGGAATGGTACGCCTTGAGGATATTCGCATTAGAGACATGTATCCAACATACCCCTCATATAGAGAGTCACCAGAGATACGGTACTATCTACTATATATGTACTTATATTAGGAAATTATATGTATTATATGATTCTCATCTTATCTCTCATAAACATATTTATTTTGATGTATTATGCATGATAATAGAGCAATATGGAGGATGTATTGGGCTGGGTGTTGCGTCCTTACCCGGAAAAAGACCAGGTGGTACTATACACTCCTAAGGAAGAGAGCGATTACGATCTGATGATGCCTGTACCCCTACCCCAATATCAGATGATGATGAGCCACTTGAAGACAAAGAATAGCCCATGAAGGTAGAGGATCAGCATGACGAGGAGTTTGGTGGAGTGCCCACAAATAGTTCAGTTGGATTAGTGTCTAAGCACGTAACTATATTTGGTATGTACTTGACCCGGTTGTGCATGGTCCGTTTGGGTTGCCTTCTCCAAAGCAACTTGACAAGGTAATTTAAGGAGAAAGAGAGAATATTATGGTTTATTAATATATTATAAGAATAATATATTAAAGGAGAAATCGTATTTATTTGATTAGTATTAGTCATAAATTAATTAGGAATTAATTTGGTGACTAAAAGAGACTAACTAAATAAAGGGGTATAAACTGTCAAATGCATGATAGTTGAGTTTTGGGCTGGAGAACCTAATGGACTAAGGGGGAACGAAATCATGATGGGGATCCATCATATTTTCTTCCAAGGGCCCTAATCTAGAAGGTTCTATGGGCTGCTTGGTGATTAAGCTGTCCATTAGGGTTTAGGCTGAAACCCTAGCAGCCAGCAGTATAAATAAGACCCTAGGCTATGAAAATCGGCTACCACTTGATTTTAAGAGAATCCTAGGCTGATTTCTAGCATCTCTCACCCTCTCTCATATTGCCTTCTTGCTTGCGGGGTTTGTGAACCATTAGAGGAGTTACATTTGTGACTCTAAGCTCAAGATCAAGAAGACTACAAGGATTCAAGCCACTTGGAAGAGGTAAACTACTTAGATCTGGTTTTCTTATGGTAATTTCGAATTATATATGATAGATCTAGGTTTGTAAGTTTTGGAATCAAAGCATGTACAATGGAGAAACCTAGATCCAAGCATTAGGGTTTGTATGAGCACATAGGAATGTTTCTTATGCATAAAACTCATCAGTGGTATCAGAGCCATGATTGGTTTCAATTGTATGTGATGCTTAACTGTTTTGTTTGCAAAAAAAATCAAATTTTTTACCTCTGCCCAACTCAACTCGGCGAGTCAGTATCTGGACACTGCGAGTTTGTGCGTCAGACAGAGGGTATTTCGGGATTTATCTGCTGTTTTGACGTGGATTTGATGCCTAAATCGTTTTTTAAAGTTAAAATACAAATTTTATCTTAATTAAATGATTATCCTTGCCAAAACAATAGATAATTTCAAATCTTTTGAATATTAGTTGTTTATATGATAAATATGGATTATTTAAAATTATTTGGTAATTATCTAATGATTAAAATAAGATTAGGTCAAATATAGATAATTATGAAATTAATTTTTTAATATGAATTATTTGTTATTTGATCCCTTGTGTTTTGAAAAGTTCAAAACTTTCCTTCAAGTTATGAAATTTGAATTTTGTGATTAAATGTTTAATTTGGAATAATTTAAATTTCAAACCCTTAGAATTTTACACGTTTAAAATTCAACCCTATACTATTATATATTATTACAAGCTTAATCAATATATACAAATATATATATATATATATATATATATATATATATATATATATATATATATATATATATATATGTATAACTTAAATTGCTAGTCTTACCTTTATTAGGCCTTATTCACGAAGCCAGTCTATAAGGTGGGTATAAGGTTGTTGCCTATAAAATGGCGCTTAATGGGTGTACACTCACACCTACCGCTTGCTTGCTGGTGGAGGGTCATTAGCCGAACGGGTAGGATAGGGCAACCCTCTCCTCATTAAAAGTATAATGTCAGTTACAAAGTAACTACATGTTTTACAAATTCCCAATCTTAGTTACTTTAGGATAAAATGTGAAAATGATGCTAATCCACGGAATTACACTTCGTACCATTGTCAAACGTTGGTGGAGCATGTGTGGTTAACCGACACATCAATTTAGGGATGACATTGGTAGAGAAGGTGACTCGATGTTTGTCATAGATCAATGGAGCGTGTGTGTTTTACCGTCACATTGATTTGGTGATAGAGACATTGAGTGCACCATGTTGATTCTCATGGTTATTCACAATTTGTTTGCGATCCTTGGTATCCCAGTCGCAAATTTGAAGTGAAAATTGAGATTTAAACATGCCATTGAAAAGTTCAATGAATCTCAAAGATCTAGGAGTTTTCAATACATTTAAAACCTAAATTGCTTTTTCGTTTTTCATGGTGAGAATTAGTGAATCGTCATTCACTTACCTTCAAATTATTTCCTTTTAGAGTAGGACATCCCTTTCTAAGCTGTAAGTAATGTTGTTGTATCCTAGCCCTAATTTCTCATTTGGCTGTTTAATTAGGGATTCATTTCTAATCAAACTTTGTTTCTTTCTTTTTCAGATGTCTACAAACAACAACAACAACAACGCTTCTGGGTCATTCTCATTGATGAACCTGTGTCAGAAAGTGATATTTGATGGGTCAAACTTCAACAAGTGGATGAGGTATATTCGCATGATCACACGTTACGAGGACAAAGAATATGTCCTCGATGAAAAGCTTGAAAAGATCATCCTAGATGTTGCTACTCCTAAAGAGTTGGCCGCCTTTGAGGCCCACGAGCATGATGCTACGAAAGTTCAATGCATCATGTTGGCCACCATGAACCTCGAACTCCAAAAGTCCTATGAGGACATGTATCCGTATGAAATGCATCAGGATTTGCTGGACAGGTATCACCAGAGCGCGAGGCAAGAGCGCTATGAGATCATTACTAACATGATCACTGCTAAAATGGGGTATGGAGAATCCCTAACCTCTTATTTGCTGAAAATACAGAGATATGTTGATCGTCTTCTCAAACTTAATGTTAAGTTTGATGAGGATTTGGCTATCGAGATAATCCTCCACTCCTTGCCCTCCTGCTACAACCAATTTAGGATGACCTACCACATGAACAAGGAGGAGGTCTCCTTGAGCAAGCTCCAAGGACTCTTGAGGACTGCTGAGAGCAACCTCAAAGACAAATCCGTTGCACCGTCCCCTGTTGTGACCGCTCCTGTGATGGCAATAGGTCAAGGAAAGGGTAAAAAGAGGAAGGCTCCATGTAAGAGCCACCAAAAGGGGAAGCCCCGAGATGGTTAGTCCTCAAGTGGGACCAAAGTCGGCCCTGCTAAACCCTCTTCCGATCCCAAAGAAGCAGAGTGCTTCTATTGCCACCAAAAGGGCGACTGGAAGCGAAGCTTCCCTCAATATCTGCAAGACATAAGAGATGGGAAGATTAAGCCCACCTTTGCAGGTATGTATTCTATTAAATCTAATAACTCATCATTTGCAACTTCATGGGTTCTTGATACAGGGTGTGGTTACCAGATTTGTTCTAATATGCAGGGCCTAAAAAGAAGTAGGGAGGTGGAACATGGAAAGATGAACCTGATTATGGGAAACAGAAGATCGTCGCATGTGACCAAATTCGGTGTTTATTCTTTAGTGTTGAGCAATGGGTTAGGGATAGATTTAAACAATTGATGTTATTCGCCTAATATGGCAAGAAACATTATTTCATTTCATGGGTTGTTTAGACAATGTTTCAGATATTCTTTTGATAATAGTAATGCTTCTATTAACGTTTATTTGAATGGTGTCTTTTATTTCAATGCATTTCCTTGTAATGGGATTTTTGAATCTGTGATGGTTGTTGATAATTTAGGAAATAATGTTTTGAATATTGATTCGTCTACTAGTCTAGACAAAGCATGCTTGTGGCATTGTCGCCTTGACCATCTCAACAAGAAATGCATAGCCCAACTCCAAAAGGATGGAGTGTTGGAGTCATTCGACCTTAGGGACGATGACACGTGTGAATCTTGTTTACTTGGGAAGATGACCAAGTCACCCTTTATTGGCACTTGTGAGAGGGGTGAGGGTTTATTGGATCTCATACACACCGTTGTGTGTGGGCCCTTTAGATCCACCACAAGGGATGTTTGCCGCTTCTATGTGACTTTTACAGATGATTATAGCAGATATGGATATATCTACTTAATCAAGCAAAAGTCGGAAACCTTTGAAAAGTTCAAAGAGTTTAAGAATGAAGTGGAGAATCAGCTGGGCAGGAAAATAAAGATGCTTCGGTCAGACCGAGGAGGAGAGTACCTAAGTCTTGAGTTTCACGACTATCTAAAATAATGCGGAATTGTTTCGCAATTGATGCCTCCGAGGACGCCACAATTGAATGGTGTGGCTGAGAGACGTAATCGAATCTTGTTGGACATGGTTCGTTCTATGATGAGTCGGACTTCGTTACGAATAGCTTTCTGGGGGTATGCCTTAGAGACTGCCGCCCATATCCTTAACTTAGTTCCCACCAAGAAGGTTTCCAAGACTCCTCACAAGATGCGGACAGGGAAGGCTCCCTCGTTGGCACATATTAAGGTTTGGGGTTGCGAGGCTTTCGTAAGACGTGAGACTCACGACAAGCTCGAACCTCGTAGTGAGAAGTGTTATTTCATCGGCTATCCGCAGAAGTCTTTCGGCTATCTTTTCTGTAGACCGAGTGACAATGTTGTCTTCGTTTCTAGAAGAGGAGTTTTCCGAGAAAGGGAATTGATAAGCCAAGAAGACAGTAGGAGGCAAATTGAACTTGAAGAGATTCAAGATCTAAGCAAATAAGGAACCTCTGACACTGGCACTCAACTTGAGGATGAAACTCCTGTTGAACCTGTTGACGAGTCCTTACCTCTTCGACGTTCCACTAGGGCTAGTGTTCCACCCCAATTTTATGGTTTTCATATTACTACTGAAGGGGATACTGATGGGTTTTGGTCATAAGTGATGGGTTTTGGTCCTAAGAACATCCTATGTGCTCATACAAACCCTAATGCCTGGATCTAGGTTTCTCTATTGTACATGCAATCCAAGACTATAAACCCTAGATCTAGGATATGATAACATATAAATTAGGGTTTAGATCATACCTTGATTGTTATGTAGCAATAACAATCCCAATTCCTCCTTGTATTGACTTTAGAAAGCTTAGAGTCACAAATGTCACTCCTCTAATTGTTCACAAACACCAAGAGCAAAAGGATGAAGAGGAGAGAGGAAGGAGGCTGCCCTAAAACATGTGAAACCCTAGAATAAGTCTTAGCCACGTTTCTGGGTCATAAGGGGTCTATATATATAGGAGGCTATTAGGGTTATCTAACAAGGAAACCCTAATTTGGATGCTTAAGCCCTAAGCAACCCATGGATCCCTTTCCTTAAGGCCTTGGACGATTTCCTTATGGGCTTCCCCAAAGAATTCGTCCACTCCTTAATACAAGGCAATCTATGGCCCAAATTGCAATTATCTTATAATTACAATTCCAGTCCCTTAAGTTTAATTAATCTCTTTTAGTCACAAAACTAATTACCAATTAATTATTGACTAATATTAATTAAACAATATGATTTCTCCTTTAATATATTATTCTCATAATATATTAATAAATCATATTTAATCCTTTCTCTCCATAATTCATCATATCAAGTTGCTTAGGTGAAGGCAACCCAAAAGGACCATGCACCATCGGGTTAAGTACATACCAAAATAGTTATGGACTTAGACACTAATCCAACAGTCTCCCACTTGGATAAGTCTAATAACTATTATGCATATGAATTCAGATCCTGATCAGCAATCGTAGCTTTCCAAAGCCGTTCTCAACTCTGATCCTATCAGATATGCGTGTCCTTTAGATAAGGGATCATATATTCCTCCATTCTAGATATCGTATAAGACATGATTTTTAATCATTCTCTCTGTACCATTTCTCGACTTCTGATTTATGACGACTGAATAATTGAACAAATCAAATTAGTCCTAGCCCGTCCTAACATTTACGTTGGTCATCACTAAATCATCGAGGGGCCCAAAGATATCGCTTTTATCCTTCTTTGGATAAAAGGAACGGATAAACTTTGATTCAATGCTCGCTTGCACTCACTCACCGAATCACACACAACAATATGTTTTCTGACACCAACTTACTGGTGCGTTTACATATTATCAATGTGCAACCGATTTGCAAGATATAACTCACACATCTCGGTTTCAAGAATATAAGATGTTATCGTCTCACCAATCACTCGTGATACCATTCATGGAGTGATCCAAGTGAGCGTGGGTTTGATCAAATGCTTAAATTCATATTCATAAGCACTCATGAACGTTGCAGCAAACATTTGCTTATGTCTAATACTCTTTTAGACATTCCACACACCAATTCATGACAGTCTTCTTTCATATCTACTTCCAACATATGAACGACTGTGTCCCGTTTGAATAATTTGACTATTCTTAACCAATTAAATTATTCTGGAAGTCAAAACATGCAAAGTGAAACACAAGAATAATACTAATCCCATATGGCCTCAACCTTTGAGCATAAATAAAACACCTTTTATTTATCACCATATTGATTACTCATTATTTTTCGTTTCGGTTAATCAACTTCTTACTTGAATTACAACACTTGTCCCATGCTTCTAGCATGCACACAATGTTTACCTATGGTTCTTACTTTGTGAAATAGATCAAATGAACACATTCCCAATCATACTCAATTCACAACTCCTAATCCTTTTCACAAGTGAAAGAATATCAAATTCTTGCCACTTGTGGAATATGTTAGATTCTAACATTTAATGCAATGACCCCTTTTGTAATGTCATAGCACAAAGTTACAATAACTATTTCCAATGATATTACAAAGTCCTCTATCGAATATTGTTACAATACAATTCCTTAGATATGATGTCTCTCACTCAAAGTACATTCCTTTGAACATCCTTTTGCATAAAATTTCTAATGTAGACATAGATTTTCAATATTCAATTCCCAATATGGAAAACTTTCCATACTTATCATATGACAACTCATTCTCAATAGAATCTTATCTATTCATAATAATGTCGATATGGTCCATCCAATACTATACTTCCTACTACTCACAAGCGACCAATCCTAGGCAAACTTTGGATTGTCCTTTGATAGTTGTTTAATTATCTTAGTCAAAACCGATTCTTGTCCTTTTTCCCTCTTAATGCACTAGACATTTGGAAAATTTTAGAATGGTCAAATATTATAGCCTATGCAATCGATCCTATACCAGAAGCGTATGGGACACAACGCATAATGTCTTACATAAAGATTTGATACTTCATCAATCTTCTGCCATAATATTTTATTTGCTATGTTCTCAAAATTCGAATTGTGAAGAGGAATGCCGTAATCATAATCGAAATTTTAGGAACACACTATGTACCTTTGACTAAATTTATTAACATTCCATAACCTAAGCCTTTAGATTTGGAATGAAGCTTAATAGCATAATATTATCTCCCTTAATTATAGCAAAACAACTTTACAACCCTTACGACTTTGCAAGGTATAACTCTTTTTTTCTATAATTAATATTGCCAACTTGCAATACGTGCCTTAATAATCATACAATCATAACATTTATGCTCCCACTATCATGATGATTATTATAAACATAACACTTATGCTCCCACTAGCTTCGACATGTATTCATAAACATCTTATCTTTTAGAAAAAACAATACCTATTGAATTTCTTAAGTCCATGTTTCTAATACTTAATGTTTTGATAACCTTTTATCAAGGCTTTTTGAACTTATACACCATTGCCTTAGATAGTTCATATGTGTGTCTAAACAATTAAGACTAATTGTCAAACCTCACAATTCAAATCATGGAAAGGAATACCGTAACCATGATCGAATTCGAGAATGCAATTTTACAATCACTATCTTCTTAAAATCTTTCTTAGTGAAAGCATTTCCTCACAATCATTTTCATGAAAGAGGAAATCTTATGACACTTAGATTTAAACGGTGTATGTGTTCCTATCCATGTGAATTTGTTAAAACCAAAGTTTATGACAAATTCAAACTCATATGAATCGAACTTTCTTAATCTCAATTTCTTGCCTTATGGTAGCACAGCTGCCCACCATGTCTTCCAAGTAGTTAAGCAGCTCATCTTTTCTTATCAATGTACTTTCCATTGATCAAGGTCCTTGCCCTTTATGCATTCAAATGAGAACTCATAGGACTCACATGCATAATTAACTCGGTTGGATTGGCACAGAAACAAAATAATGTCAACACGATAGGTTGTAAACCTCAACATGTGTGCTAGTGATGATCGATAAGGTTTATTTGATTTGTTCTTTAAACCTTTCAAGACCATTAAGACTCCCACTTACTCCTTGACATATAAGATTCTCTTGTCAATAACCATTTCTTGACAAACAAATATTCAAGAGTTAGCGTAGTTTTTATCAAAACATTTCATAAATTGGTCCTAGTTGGTCTTCGTCTTATCCAAGACATCACAACTTTTCTATATTTGATGAATGATATAAACCTTCTTAATATTTATCACTCAATGTCACAATCTTAACTTTAAGACTTGTTTTGGAACGAAGTATGATTGACCTCTTGATTTAACCATTTCTTCAATTCTTGATTCCTCTTCTTAAACATACAATTGTACTAAGACTCACTTAGAGGATCAATTGAGATATGGTTCTTAATCATTAAGACCTATCATAAAGCATAAAAGCTACTCTCCCTTCTTCTTATAATGGAGAAACTTTTATCTTTCTGCCTACTTGATTCTTCTTATTCGTTTTGCTATTGATTTAAACCTTTTTAATCAATTCCGAATTACACTTAATCTTATAAGTATAATCATATTTACTAAACTTTTAGTAAAACATGACGAATATCTTTGTTACTCTTATGGTGGACTTGATCAACACACAACTTGGTGTACTCGATCTCCTAGTCCTTCACTTGACACTTTGTCAATGAAATAGTCTAATTTCCAAATATTAAATTTCTCATTCATCGTGCAACCAAGTCGCATGATTCCAAGTTTCTGTCCAATTGAAACTTGGGCGATGAGAAACTCTCCCTATTTGGTAACTTCTCGACGTTTCCACAAACAACATAATTAAGAATCAATTCCATTATTGCTAACAATAGAAACATTTTAACATCAATTTTCATACATGCCATTGTAAGGATAAATAAATAAAATTTAAAATCAAAATTTATTTTATTGCGGAAAAATTTGTCCTTACAATGCAATTCATTGAAAAACTATGCTAATACATCTTTCTTAGCAATCTTATTCTAACTCCAAGTAGTAGCTCAATAATCTAATCTTCGAGAAATGCGATCGAAATCCATTCCTTCACGGTTAGATTCTGCTCACTTCTTCCCTTAAGCTTCCTTTCTTTTCTTCGATCCTACAAAACATCAATTGTAATCTTATCACATTATGTATTAAGAATCTAGAATAGAAGCTTAAAAGAGTGAGTTAATTGATTTTACCTATATTAGAGCCATACGTTTCCACTCTCCCATCTCTTAGATCTCTTAGATAAATGGGGCAGCTTCGTCTCCAATGCCCTTTCTCTTGGCAATAAAAGCAAATTGACTATTTTGGAACATGACATGGAACGAATTCAGACATTGCCTTTCTCTTGTGATCAAACTTTTCGATCATAGCATGTCTTTCGTTGCCATTGTCTATATCCATAGAGGTCTTGAAGGCAGATTCACCAATCAACTTTGTTTTTCTATTGCGCGAAACCATTGCTGATTCAGCAGCAATAAGCATATAGGTGAGATCTATAAGGGTCACGTCGCGGTTCATCATATAGTACTCTCTTACGAACTCACTATATGAGTTAGGAAGTGACTGAAGAACCCAATCAACAACCATTTCCTCACAGACAACGGATCCCAACATTCTTAACCTATCAATGTGTGACTTCATCCCTAGGACGTGTGCACACACCAACTTTCCTTCTTTTGTTTACTTATCAAAAGGGCTTGAGTGATCTTGAACTTTTCAAGCCTTTGAACTTGTGGGTTAGGGAGAATAATTGGAGGAGGTGGAGGAAGTGAAGCATGATTTCTTGTTCCTTGATCGAATCGTGGAATATCATCTTCATGTGGAAAGCTTGTTCCACGGGATTTGGGAAGACCATAGTTGTCGAACTTTGACATCTACAAAACGGGAGAAAACGAATTCAAGTTAGTTGATTGATTGAGTCCTTCGTAAATAACCCAAATGAGATACTAAGGCTAGGACCCAACACAATATTCTACAACTCGGGAGAGGGATGCCGTAACCCAAATTATAGAACATTTGAAGGTAAGTGAATGACGATTCACTAATTTCCACCATGAAAGGCGAAAAAGAAATTTAAGTTTTAAATCTATGAAAACTCCTAGATCCTATGAGATTCATTGAACATTTCAATGGCATGTTTAAATCTCGATATGCCCCTCTTGTTTGTGACTGGGATGTCAAGGATCACAAAGAGGGTGTGAATAACCATGCAAACTAAATGGTGCCCCCACATGTTACAGTCACCTATTCGATGTACCGGTAAACCACACACGCTCCACCGAACTATGAAAAACATTGAGTCACCCTTTGCTACCTTTGCTTAGAACCATTTAGTGTGCCGGTAAACCACACACGCTCCACTAACGTCTTCGCAAGGGCACAAAGTGTAATTTCATGGAAATGCATCAATTCACTTTTGCCTAAGTAACTAAGATTGGGAATTTGTAAAACATTTCGTTACTTTTGTACTTCATTATACTTATAATGGAAGGTTTTGTCCTATCCTACCCGTTCGGATAACGACCCTCCACTAGTCAAGAGTGTGGTGGGTAAGAGTGGATACCCATTCAATCGCCATTTTATAGGCAATTTCCTTAAACACCCCTTATAGACCAGCTTCGTGAATGAGGCCTACTAACGGTAAGACTGACTTTTACTCATACATATATATAATGTTAGACTTTTAATGTTATATATAGTATAGGGTGTATTTTACACTTTTAAAATATTAGGTGGTAAAATTTAATAATTATACCTTTAATTCAATTAAATTGTAAACCAAAACTTTTATGGATTTATTTAACCTCTTTTAATTATACACCTTAATTAATTAATAAAACCATAAGGGTGTGATTTGAATTTTTTCAAAACAATAATAGGGTTTTAGAATTTAACATTCCTAATTAAGCTTTTAATCAACTTTTAAATTCCAAAACTTGAGGGCAAGTTTTGAAACATTTCAAAACATTAGGGTTTAGAATTTAAATATACATCAAAATTAAACTATTAATTCAAAATTTACATTCCAAAACATGAGGGCAAGTTTTGAAACCTTTTTCAAAACATTAGGGTTTCAACTATTTAAATTTCAAAACAACAAAACTTTTGGGTTCAAATTTAAACTATAAAACCTAAAAGGGAAAATATGAAACATTTCATAACATAAGGATAAAATAACAAATAATCTAAATTAACAATTAATCACATAATTATCCATATTTAATTTATTTAATGATTTCTTGCAAAACAATTTATCAATTTAATCAAAATAATTAATCAATTATCACATAAGGAAACAAATATTTTATTAATTGATAAATATCTTCAATTAGATCAAGAATATAGTCATATATATCAAAAAATCGGATTTATATTGATCTAATATGAAAAGGCAAGTATCCTCAAGCAAAAACAGCAAGAAATCCCGGTTTTCCCTCTTACTGACTAGCCGACTCGTCGAGTCAGGCATGGACTCGTCGAGTTAGCATGAACTCGGCGAGTTCATCTAAAAAACTTGGCTAGTTCAGCCCCCAGAAACCCAAAAATCGAATTTTTCCAACATACAAAGCATCAATACAATAGAAACCAATCTAGGCTCTGATACCACTGATGGGTTTTGGTCCTAAGAACATCCTATGTGCTCATACAAACCCTAATGCTTGGATCTAGGTTTCTCTATTGTACATGCAAGTTATCCAAGACTATAAACCCTAGATCTAGGATATGATAACATATAAATTAGGGTTTAGATCATACCTTGATTGTTATGTAGCAATAACAATCCCAATTCCTCCTTGTATTGACTTTAGAAAGCTTAGAGTCACAAATGTCACTCCTCTAATGGTTCACAAACACCAAGAGCAAAAGGATGAAGAGGATAGAGGAAGGAGGCTGCCCTAAAACGTGTGAAAACCTAGAATAAGTTTTGGCCACGTTTTTGGGTCATAAGGGGTCTATATATATAGGAGGCTATTAGGGTTATCTAACAAGGAAACCCTAATTTGGATGCTTAAGCCCTAAGCAACCCATGGATCCCTTTCCTTAAGGCCTTGGACGATTTCCTTATGGGCTTCCCCATAGAATTCGTCCACTCCTTAATACAAGGCAATCTATGGCCCAAATTGCAATTATCTTATAATTACAATTCCAGTCCCTTAAGTTTAATTAATCTCTTTTAGTCACAAAACTAATTACCAATTAATTATTGACTAATATTAATTAAACAATATGATTTCTCCTTTAATATATTATTCTCATAATATATTAATAAATCATATTTAATCCTTTCTCTCCATAATTCATCCAATCAAGTTGCTTTGGTGAAGGTAACCCAAAAGGACCATGCACCATCGGGTCAACTACATGCCAAAATAGTCATGGACTTAGACACTAATCCAACAATAAGAACATCCTATGTGCTCATACAAACCCTAAAGCTTGGATCTAGGTTTCTCTAGTGTACATGCAATTTATCCAAGACTATAAACCCTAGATCTAGCATATGATAATCAATACAACATATAATTAGGGTTTAGATCATACCTTGATTGTTATGTAGCAATAACAATCTCAAATCCTCCTTGTAATGACTTTAGAAAGCTTAGAGACACAAATGTCACTCCTCTAATGGTTCACAAATACCAAGAGCAAGAGGATGAAGAAGAGAAGAGAAGGAGGCTCTCAAAAACGTGTGGAAACCCTAGATAACAAGATCACCACGTTTTTGGAGCATAAGGGTTCTATATATAGTGAGGCTATTAGGGTTATCTAACAAGGAAACCCTAATTTGGATGCTTAAGCCCTAAGCAACCCATGGACTCCTTTCCTTAAAGGCCTTGGACGATTTCCAATGGGTTTCCCCATAGAATTCGTCCAACCTTATAATATAAGGCAATCCATAGCCCAATTGCAATTATCTTATAATTACAATTCCAGTCCCTTAAGTTTAATTAATCTCTTTTACTCACAAACTTAATTCTTATTAATTCTTGACTAATATTAATTAAACAATATGACTTCTCCTTTAATATATTATTCCCATAATATATTAATAAATCATATTTAATCCTTTCTCTCCATAATTCATCCTATCAAGTTGCTTTGGTGAAGGCAACCCAAAAGGACCATGCACCATCGGGTCAAGTACATCCCAAAATAATTATGGACTTAGACACTAATCCAACAGTCTCCCACTTGGATAAGTCTAATAACCATTCTGCATATAAATTCAGATCCTGATCTGCAATCGTAGCTTTCCAAATCCATTCTCAACTCTGATCCTATCAGATACGCATGTCCTTTAGATAAGGGATCATATATTCCTCCATTCTAGATATCGTATAAGACATGATTTTTAATCATTCTCTCTGTACCATTTCTCGACTTCCGATTTATGACGACTGACTAATTGAACAAATCAAATTAGTCCTAGCTCATCCTAGCATTTATGTTGGTCATCACTAAATCATTGAAGGGCCCAAAGATATCGCTTTTATCCTTCTTTGGATAAAAGGAACGGATAAACTTTGATTCAATGCTCGCTTGCACTCACTCACCGAATCACACACAACAATATGTTTTTTGACACCAAGTTACTGGTGCGTTTACATATTATCAATGTGCAACCGATTTGCAAGATACAACTCACACATCTCAGTTTCAAGAATATAAGATGTTATCGTCTCACCAATCACTCGTGATACAATTCATGGAGTGATCCAAGTGAGCGGGGGTTTAATCTAATGCTCAAATCATATTCATAAGCACTCATGAACGTTGCAGCAAACATTTGCTTTTGTCTAATAATCTTTAGACAATCTACACACCAATTCATGACAGTCTTTATTCATACCTACTTCCAACATATGAACGACTGTGGCCCGTTCGAAAAATTTGACTGTTCTAAACCAATTAAATTATTCAGGAAGTCAAAAAATGCAAAGTGAAACACAAGAATAATACTAATCCCATATGGCCTCAAACCTTTGAACATAAATAAAACACCTTTTATTTATCACCATATCGATTACTCATTATTTGTTGTTTCGGGTAATCAACTTCTTACTTGAATTATTACACTTGTCCCATGCTCTTATCATGCACACAATGTTTACCTATGGTTCTTACTTTGTGAAATAGATCAAATGAACACATTTCCAATCATACTCATTTCACAACTCCAAATCCTTTTTCATAAGTGAAAGAATATCAAATTCTTGCCACTTATAGAATATGCTAGATTCTAACATTTTATGCAATGATCCTTTCGTAATGTCATAGCACAAAAGTCACAAAGACTATTGCCAACGATATTAAAAAGTCCTATATCGGAGATTGTTACAATACAATTCCTTAGATATGATGTCTCTTACTCAAAGTACATTCCTTTGAACATCCTTTTGCATAAAAGTTTCTAATCTAGACATAGATTTTCAATATTCAATTCCCAATATGGACACATTTCTATATATGACAACTCATTCTTAATAGAATCTTATCTATTCATAATAATGTCGATATGGTCCATTCAATACTATACTTCCGACTACTCACAAGTGACCAATCCTCGGCGAACTTTGGATTGCCCTGTGATAGTTGTTTAATTATCTTAGTCAAAACCGATTATTGTCCTTCTTCCTTCTAAATGTGCTAGACATTTGGAAAATTTTAGAATGGTCAAATATTATAGCATTTGCAATCGATCCCATACCCGAAGCGTATTGGACACGAAGCATAATGTCTTACATGAAGATTTGATACTTTATCAATCTTCTGCCATAATATTTTATGTGCTACATTCTCAAAATTCGAACTATGAAGAGGAATTTCGTAATCATAATTGAATTTTAAGAACGCACTATGTATCATTGACTAATTTTTTTAACATTCTACAACCTAAACCTTTAAATCTGAAATGAAGCATAATATTCTCTCCCTTAATTATAGCAAAACAACTATTCAACCATTGCGACTTTGCAAAGTATAACTCTTGTTTTCTATAATTAATATTGCTAACTTGCAATGCTTTCCATAATAATCATACAATCATAACATTTATGCTCCCACTATCATGATGATTATTATAAACATAACACTTATGCTCCCACTAGCTTTGACATGTATTCAGAAACCAGCTTAACTTCCAGAAAAACAATTATAATTGAATTTCTTAAGTTCATGTTTCTAATACTTAATGCTTTGATAATCCTTTATCTAAGCTTATACACCTTTCCCTTAGATAGCTCATATGTGTGTCTAAACAATTCAGACTAATTGCCAAATCTCACAATTCGAATCATGGAAAGGGATACCGTAACTATAATCGAATTTGAGAATCCAATTTTCACAGTCACTATCTTTTTAAAATCTCTCTTAGTGAAAGCATTTCCTCACAGCCATTTTCATGAAGGAGGGGATCTTATGACACTTAGATTTTAATGGTGTATGTGTTCCTATCCATGTGAATCTGTCAAAACCAAAGTTTACGACAAATTCAAACTCATATGGACCGAACATTCTTAATCTTGACTTCTTGCCTTATGGTAACACAGCTGCCCACCATGTCTTCCAAGTCGTTAAGCAGCTCACCCTTTCCTATCAATGTACTTTCCATTGATCAAGGTGCCTGCCTTTTATGCGTTCAAATGAGAACTCACAGAACTCACATGCATAATTGACTCAATTGGAGTGGCACGGAAACAAAATAGTGTCAATACGATAGGTTGTAAACCTCAACTCGTGTGCTAGTGATAATCGATAAGGTTTATTTTGATTTGTTCTTGAAACCTTTCATGGCCATTAAGACTCCCACTGACTCATTGACATATAAGATTCTCTTGACAATAAACATTTCTTGACAAACAAATATTCAAGAGTTAGTGTAGTTTAAAACACTTCATAAATTGGTCCTAGTTGGTCTTTGTCTTATCCAAGACATCACAACTTTCCACATTTGATGAATGCTATAAACCTTCTTAATACTTTTCACTCAATGTCACAATCTTAACTCTAAGACATGTTTTGGAACGAAGTATGATTGACTTCTTGATTTAACCATTTCTTCAATTCTCGATTCCTCTTCTTAGACATGCAATTGTACTAAGACTCACTGAGATAATCAATTGAGATATGGTTCTTAATCATTAAGACTCATCATAAAACATAATAAAAGGTACTCTCCCTTCTTCTTAGAATGGAGAAACTTTTATCTTTCTGCCTACTTGATTCTTCTTATTCGTTCTGCTATTGATTTAAACTTTTTCAATCAATTCAGAATTATACTTAATTTTATCATATTTACTAAACCTTTTGTAAATCATGACGAATATCTTTCTTACTCTTATGGTGGACTTGATCAACACGCAACTTTGTGTGCTCGATCTCCTAGTCCTTCACTTGACACTTTGTCAATGAATTAGTCTAATTTCCAAATATGAAATTTCTCATTAATCGTGCAACCAAGTTGCATGATTCCAAATTTCTGTCCAACTGAAACTTGGGCGATGAAAAACTCTCCTTATTTCGTAAATTTTCGACATTTCCATAATTAAGAATCAAATCCATTATTGCTAATAATAGAAACATTCAAACATCAATTTTTTCATACACGCCATTGCAAGGATAAATAAATAATATAAAATCAAAATTTATTTTATTGCGGAAAAATCTTGTCCTTACAATGCAATTCATTGAAAAACTATGCTAATGCATATTTATTAGCAATCTAATTCTAACTCTAAGTAGTAGCTCAAGATTCTGCTCACTTCTTCCCTTAAGCTTCCTCTTTTTTCTTCGATCCTACAAAACATCAATTGTAATCTTATCACATTCTGTATTAAGAATCTAGAATAGGAGCTTAAAATAGTTAGTCAATGGATTTTACCTAAAGCAGAGCCATACGTTTTGACTCTCCCATCTCTTAGATCTCTTAGGTAAATAGGGCAGCTTCGTCTCCAATGCCCCTTTTCTTGGCAATAAAAGCAAATTAACTCTTTTGGAACAGGACATGGAACTACTTCAGACATTGCCTTTTTCTTATGATCAAACTTTTCGATCATAACATGTCTTTCGTTGCTGTTGTCTATAACCATAGAGGTCTTGAAGGCAGATTCACCAATCAAGTTTGCTTTTCTATTGCGCCAAACCATTGCTGATTCAGCAGCAATAAGCATATAGGTGAGATCTAAAAGGGTCACGTCGCGGTTCATCATATAATACTCTCTTACGAACTCACTATACGAGTTAGGAAGTGACTGAAGAACCCAATCAACAGCCATCTCCTCACAGAAAACGGATCCCAACATTCTTAAACAATCAATGTGTGACTTCATCCCTAGGACGTGTGCACACACCGACTTTCTCTCTTCATGTTTACTTGCCAAAAGGGCTTGAGTGAGATTGAACTTTTCAAGCCTTCGAACTTGTGGGTTAGGGAGAATAATTGGAGGAGGTGGAGGAAGTGAAGCATGATTTCTTGTTCCTCGATCGAATCGTGGAATATCATCTTCATGTGGAAAGCTTGTTCCACGGGATTTGGGAAGACCATAGTTGTCGTACTTTGACATCTACAAAACGGGAGAAAACAAATTCAAGTTAGTTGATTGATTGAGTCCTTAGTAAATTATCCAAATGAGATACTAAGGTTAGGACCCAACACAATACGCTACAACCTAGAAAAGGGATGCCGTAATCTAGTTGCAGAATATTTGAAGGTAAGTGAATGACGATTCACTAATTTCCACCACGAAAAAACGAAAAAGAAATTTAAGTTTTAAATCTATGAAAACTCCTAGATCCTTTGAGATTCATTGAACATTTCAATGGCATGTTTAAATCTCGATATGCCCCTCTTGTTTGTGACTGGGATGCCGAGGATCACAAAGCGGGTGTGAATAACCATGCAAACTTACATGGTGCCCTCACATGTTACAGTCACCTATTCGTTGTGCCGGTAAACCACACACGCTCCACCGGACTATGACAAACATTGAGTCACCCTTTGCTACCTTTGCTTAGAACCATTTAGTGTGCCGGTAAACGACACACGCTCCACTAACGTCTTCGCAAGGGCACAAAGTGTAATTTCATGGAATTGCATCAATTCACTTTTGCCTAAGTAACTAAGATGGGGAATTTGTAAAACATTTAGTTACTTTTGTACTTCATTATACTTATAATGGAAGGTTTTGTCCTATCCTACCCGTTCGGCTAACGACCCTCCACTAGTCAAGAGTGCGGTGGGTAAGAGTGGATACCCATTCAATCGCCATTTTATAGGCAATTTCCTTAAACACCCCTTATAGACCAGCTTCGTGAATGAGGCCTACTAACGGTAAGACTGACTTTTACTAATACATACATATATATATATATATATATATATATATATATATATATATATATATATATATATATATATATAATGTTAGACTTTTAATGTTAGATATAGTATAGTGTGTATTTTACACTTTTAAAATACTAGGTTGTCAAATTTAACAATTATACTTTTAATTCAATTAAATTGTAAACCAAAACTTTTATGGATTTATTAAACCTATTTTAATTATACACCTTAATTAATTAATAAAACCATAAGGGTGTGATATGAACTTTTTCAAAACACTACTAGGGTTTTAGAATTTAACATTCCTAGATTAAACTTTTAATCAAAATTTAAATTCCAAAACTTGAGGACAAGTTTTGAGACATTTCAAAAACTTAGGGTTTAGAATTTAAATATATATCAAAATTAAACTTTTAATCAAAATTTAAATTCCAAAACTTGAGGACAAGTTTTGAAACATTTTAAAAACATTAGGGTTTCAAGTATTTAAATTTCAAAACTAAACCTTTGAGTTCAAATCTAAACTATAAAACATAAAGGGGAAAATTGAAACTTTTCATAACACAAAGATCAAATAACAAATAATATAAATTAAACAATTAATTTCATCATTATCTATATTTGACCTAATTTTCAATTTCTTGCAAAATAAGTTGCCCAATTAATACAAATAATCAAATTTTTATCATATAAGGAAGTTATTATCTAATCAATTGGTAATTATCTTGTGTTTTGGCAAGGATATTCTTTAAGAAACAATAAAATTCGTATTTTATAGGTTTAAAACGAATATGGTAATTATCCTTAAGCAAAGCAGCAACAAAATATGAAGTTTCCTCTGTTTGACGCTCCGAATCGTCGAGTCACACTCTGGTACTCGCCGAGTAGGGCTGACTCGCCGACTCCAAGTAGTAACTCGCCGAGTGAGGTCGAACAGTGAGCCAGATTTCGATTTTCAGCTACATAATGCATCAATACAATAGAAACCAATCTAGGCTCTGATACCACTGATGGGTTTTGGTCATAAGAACATCCTATGTGCTCATACAAACCCTAATGCTTGGATCTAGGTTTCTCTATTGTACATGCAATTTATCCAAGACTATAAACCCTAGATCTAGCATATGATAATCAATACAACATATAATTAGGTTTTAGATCATACCTTGATTGTTATGTAGCAATAACAATCTCAAATCCTCCCTGTAATGACTTTAGAAAGCTTAGAGTCACAAATGTCACTCCTCTAATGGTTCACAAATACCAAGAGCAAGAGGATGAAGAAGAGAAGAGTAGGAGGCTCTCAAAAACGTGTGGAAACCCTAGATAACAAGATCACCACGTTTTTGGAGCATAAGGTTTCTATATATAGTGAGGCTATTAGGGTTATCTAACAAGGAAACCCTAATTTGGATGCTTAAGCCCTAAGCAACCCATGGACTCCTTTCCTTAAAGGCCTTGGACGATTTCCAATGGGTTTCCCCATAGAATTCGTCCAACCTTATAATATAAGGCAATCCATAGCCCAATTGCAATTATCTTATAATTACAATTCCAGTCCCTTAAGTTTAATTAATCTCTTTTACTCACAAACTTAATTCTTATTAATTCTTGACTAATATTAATTAAACAATATGACTTCTCCTTTAATATATCATTCCCATAATATATATTAATAAATCATATTTAATCCTTTCTCTCCATAATTCATCCTATCAAGTTGCTTTGGTGAAGGCAACCCAAAATGACCATGCACCATCGGGTCAAGTACATACCAAAATAGTTATGGACTTAGACACTAATCCAACAGATACGTTTATTAGTGATAGTACACTAGTAAATTTGGACGAACCTAGCAGCTACAAGGAAGCCATGGCAGGCCTGGAGTCTGCGAAATGGAAAGAGGAGATGGACAGCGAGATTCAGTCCATGTACGATAACCAAGTTTGGAATTCGGTTGATAATGTACCTAGTCGTAAGACAGTCGGGTGCAAGTGGATCTTCAAGAAGAAGACGGACATGGATGGGAAAGTGCATACTTATAAAGCGCGATTAGTTGCGAAGGGCTTTACTCAACCTCCCGGAGTTGACTATGATGAGACCTTCTCGCCAGTTGTGAAGATAAAGTCTATTAGGGTAATGCTTGCAATAGCTACGTTTCATGATTATGAAATATGGCATATGGACGCGAAAACCGCTTTCCTTAATGGAACGTTGGCTTAAGATGTTTACATGAATCAGCCAGAGGGTTTTGTCGATGCGAAGCATCCAAATAGAGTATGCAAGCTTGAGAAATCCATTTATGGATTGAAACAAGTGTCTCGCAGATGGAATCTTTGTTTTGACGAGAAGGATAAAGAGTTTGCCTTTCTGCGAAGCGAAGATGAATCTTGTGTGTATGTCAAAGCCAGTGGGAGTATAGTGAGCTTCCTCGTATTGTATGTCGACGACATACTGCTCAAAGGAAACGATATCCCAACCATGCAGGAGGTCAAGTCCTGGCTTGGGAAATGTTTCTCTATGAAGGACCTCGAAGAGGCTGCTTATATTCTGGGAATAAGAATAGTAAGAAACAGAGAAAACAGACTGATAAGACTCAGTCAGGATACATACTTGGATAAGGTACTAAAGCGTTTTAGTATGGAAAATTCCAAGAAAGGGGAGTTGCCACTCCAAAGCAATACCAAGCTGATTAAGATTTAGAGCCCGAGTACAGAGGCAGAGATAGCTGATATGAGCCGAGTACCTTATGCTTCCGCAGTAGACTCTATCATGTACGCTATGACTTGTACTCGCCCTGATGTGACCTTTGCTTTGAGCATGATCAGCAGATATTAGGGGAACCCAGGTAGAGCTCACTAGATTGCGGTAAAGAATATTCTTAAGTACCTACGAAGGACCAAGGAATGGTTTCTAGTCCTCGGTGGGAGTGATGACTTAAGGGTACGAGGGTACAGTGATGCTAGTTTTCAGACGGATCGGGATAATTTCTGATTGCAGTCGGGCTGGGTCTTTACACTAAATGGAGGAGCAGTGACTTGGAAAAGTTCCAAGCAGAAGACCATAGTTGATTCAACGTGCGAATCATAGTACATTGCGGCGAGCGAAGCATCAAAAGAGGCTATATGGTTGAAGTACTTCATTGGAGACCTTGGAGTTGTGCCATCCATAAAGGATCCGATGGAAATTTTCTGTGATAATGAAGGACCGGTTGCCTTGACCAAGGAACTGAGAGATCATGGTAGATCTCGACATATTGACAGAAAATACCATTTTATCAGACATCGGGTAGAATAGGGACTCCTCATTGTGAAGAGGGTATCATCAGAAGAAGACCCAGCGGATCCCCTTACGAAGGGACTAAGAAGGGTCAAACACTTGCAGCACGCTAGGAGCATTGGGCTGAAGGATGATATAAGTTTGGATTAGATAGGAAACGTGTAATAGATAGTTTGTACTTGACATCTGATGAAAAACTAAATTGCGTTATTTATGAGTAAAGCTACTATCTTGTGTTTGTTATTTATCTATTGTTTCAATTTTGCATGTTTTGACTTCCTGAATGATAGGATTATTCAAACAGTCCATAGTCGGTCATATTTTGGCGGTAGATATGAATGAAGACTATCATGAATAGTTTGTAGATTGTCTAAAGTGTTTTAGGCATAGCAAAGGTTTGCTGCAAAGTTCATGAGTGCTTATGAATATGATTTGAGCATTGGAATAAACCCGAGTTTGCTGGTATCACTTCGTCGTGTTTTGCCTTAAGTGATCGCAAAGCGATAATATCATATAGTCTTAAAACTTAGAGATATGGTTGTTGTTTACTGGTTGGTTGTGCATTGATGATGTGTAAACGCATCAGCAACTTGATGTTATAAAACACATTGTTGTGCATGATTCAATTAGTGAATAATAGATGCATATGAGTCGAAGTTGATATGTTCCTTTTGTTCTATGAGAATGAAATTGATATCTTCGCCACTTGATGATTTGGTTTGACTTATGTGCCAGGCCCGGTCAGAATGAAGTTGATGTGTTCAACTAAATTCTATGTCAAACAAATCGGAAATCGAGGAACAAGTGCTGGACAATAAGCATTGTCAGCATGATATCCAGAACGGAGGATTATACGATCCCTTATCTAAAGGACAAGTTGATCAGAGTTGACAGCAGAGTATAAGAGCTACGATTGCTAATCGGATTCTGAAGTCATATGTGAGATATAGTTACTAGACTTATCCAAGTGGGAGACTATTGGATTAGTGTCTAAGCCCGTAACTATATTTGGTATGTACTTGACCCGGTTGTCCATGGTCCTTTTGGGTTGCCTTCTCCAAAGCAACTTGACAAGGTAATTTAAAGAGAAAGAGAGAATATTATGGTTTATTAATATATTATAAGAATAATATATTAAAGGATAAATCAAATTTATTTGATTAGTATTAGTCATAAATTAATTAGGAATTAATTTGGTGACTAAAAGAGACTAACTAAATAAAGGGGTATAAACTGTCAAATGCATGATAGTTGAGTTTTGGGCTGGAGAACCTAATGGACTAAGGGGGGACAAAATTATGATGGGGATCCATCATATTTTCGTCCAAGGGCCCTAATCTAGAAGGTTCTATGGGCTTCTTGGTGATTAAGCTGTCCATTAGGGTTTATGCTGAAACCCTAGCAGCCAGCAGTAGAAATAAGACCCTAGGCTATGGAAATCGGCTACCACTTGATTTTAAGAGAATCCTAGGCCGATTTCTAGCATCTCTCACCCTCTCTCATATTTCCTTCTTGCTTGTGGGGTTTGTGAACCATTAGAGGAGTTACATTTGCGACTCTAAGCTCAAGATCAAGAAGACTACAAGGATTCAAGCTACTTGGAAGAGGTAAACTACTTAGATCTGGTTTTCTTATGGTAATTTCGAATTATATATGATAGATCTAGGTTTTTAAATCTTGGAATCAAAGCATGTACAATAGAGAAACCTAGATCCAAGCATTAGCGTTTGTATGAGCACATAGGAATGTTTCTTATGCATAAAACCAATCAAGTTCACCTTACCCGGATTCATCCTCCCATTAGGACCTTGCGGTGACTCAATAGGAGGACCCTACTGTTGGGTTTTGTGTACTATAACACTCCTATGGTGCACATACAACCCTAATAGTTTTGGATCTAAGTTTTCTCTAGTTATACATGCAACAAAATTTCCAAAGCAAAAAACCTATCTAGCATACAAATTTGGTACATGAATCATAAAACTAGTTAGAATAATACCTCTTTTTATAGCTTGGAGTTGTTGGCCTTTCAAGAGCATTGCACCTCAAGTGTGATGCCTCAAATGGTTCACAAACACCATGAACAAAGGATGACTTTGAGAGGGAGGCTAGACACTCGAAAATTGACTATCTCTCTTCCTATAACTCTTAGGTGTACCGATTTTGGCTAAGGGGTAACATTTATATAGTGTATGATTCCAAGAGTCATGGGACATACACTTAGGTTATGATCCATTTCTCTTGTGGGCTAACTCTTCTTGGATACTTACATAAACTTAGCTCATCATGGATCAATAGCCCAAACAATATATATGTCACTGATTTAATTAATCAGACCTCGTTAATTTAATTAGTCTCTTTGGATCACTAAATTAATTCCAAATTAATTCTTCATCAATACTAATTAAATAATATGATTTCACAATTAATATATTATACTTGTAATATATTAATAAATCATAAATAACCTCTTTCTCAAATATCCATCCTATCATATTGTTTTGGTGAAGGCAACCCATATGGACCATGCTACTCTTGGGTCAAGTACATACCAATTGTAGTTATGGGATTAGACACCTAATCCAACAATTACTAATTCGGAGTCATCCTGAGAGAGTATTGCTCCACTACCCCCATCCTCGAGTCGATCTTTCGGTAGTCATGATTCGAGACCCAAGCCTATACCCCCCCCCCCAGAAAGTCCATTCCCATTCTATCCCGTAAGAGAGTTGCCTCATCTCCATCATCACCAAGATCATCAAAGAAGCCGTACCCCACCCACAAATGGACTCCACAAGTGGACGAGTGGATCAGGGATGAGAGTTTTGGGTTTTATGAGGTCGGAGAGTCCTCTCAGGCACCTAGATGTGATCCCATTCTAGAGGATCCCACAGATAGAGCGATCAGTGTTAGTTCCACGAGTAGCATAGCTGTAACATCCCAAAGATTTCAGACAAAAATTTCATTTTTAATTCTTTTCAAAACATCCAACGGTCATGTCAAAACAACATAAAGGTTATCATAGTGAAATAACATTAGAGTACAAAATCCCAAAATCACATAATGTAGAAAACATGGGCAGATGCGGTGCAATCAAGCCGGACCTTCCCCTTCGAGCTAGAGGTACATAAAACATAAACAGAAAACTATAAGCACAAAGCTTAGTGAGCTTCCCCAAAATACCTCATCCTATACATACATAACATTCAAACCATAACTGGTTCTATTTCACCCCATTCGGTATCTATCAAACGATATAGGGTCTATTTCACCCCTGTCGGTATCTTTCAACTGGTACTGGGTCTATTTCACCCTTTTCGGTATCTTTCAATCGATACTAGGTCTATTTCATCCCCCTCGATATCTTTCAACCAGTATCGGGTCTATTTGACCCCTATAGCTAAGCAAGCAATCAAATCAGCAAGAGTCACAAAGACAACAAGCACATGCATGCATAACAGTAAGTGTCACAAAGACAACTATCATTCTACAAACATAATCCATGGTGCCGAAATTTGCATCTTCGACCCATGAGTACCATGAAGGAAAACTCACCTTAGTCTAAAGATAACAAATCACACTCGGGCTATCGAATCGCAAATTCCTCTCACTAAATCACAAATGATAGAACCCTAACTACCAATTAGATCATAAACCCATCCCGAGAGTCCAAATCCTAAATCCCGACTTCAAGGGTAAAAAGGTTGCTTTACCCTTCCCTTATTGGGCATAACATATCATGGTCCAAATCCAACTAGTCTAAAGTTCAAAAGACACTTTAAGCCTAACATGGGCCCAAATCCAAAAAGGCCTAAGGCCTAACAATGGACCAAATAAGAAAGATTGCGGCCCGACAAGGCCCAAAACCCTAGAGTCCAAAGTGGCCCGAAATCTAAAGCCCAATAACCCCCTGGTGAGTACGCTAAGCATACCATCAGTACACCCGGTGTACTCGAGCGCTACATATATATTGAGATCACAGGCACGTACGCTCGGTGTATGCCCCAGTTGGACAAAGTCTCATTTTAAGGTCATAACCCGTCAAGACCTAACATCCAACCTTAGATCTAGCTCTCTTGGAACGTCCTAAACAATAAAGTTGGCAAATTTACCCTTTTGCATGTCCTAATGGGACTGACACCATAGATTTAGGATTCTACTTCCCTTAAGTGGTCATTAACTCATGCATGATTGACCTTTAACTTCCAAGATCTGATTTTTACGATTCCATCCACTCCTACTTGTTCAAAAGGACAACTTAAATGGTTCGAAGTAGTCTATATTCCAAATGACCAAAGTCATGGGACCAAAATCTCCTAAATCTACCCACAAATGAGATCTTAGCAAGGAACCATCAAGGTAAGAACTTTTTACCTCCATAAGCTTGCAATGAAGAAGATAGCTTTGGATTAAGAAGCTCCAACTTTAAAAATGCACCACCACCAAGTCTCTTCTTTTTTAAAAGCAGAAAAGAACACCAAAAATCTCAATAAAAGCCCAAGAACACACTGGACATGGCTAGGGTTTCAAGGTATAGCTCACAAGAGGCAATAGAGGCTAATAATGTGAAAACTTTGGGGACTTAATGTGTTTAAATATGGAGTAAACCCTAAAAATTAGGGTTTTACCCTGAATGATGTACGCCCTGCATACATGGGTATGCCCAGTATACCAGGGGACACCCCGTCTCATGCATGCTTAGGGTACGCCTGACGTACCTTATGTACCCCCAGCATACTCGGGTCCAAGTGTACAAACGAAAGAATTTAATTAATTAACATTTACCTGACATAACAGGCACTACAATTCTCCCCCACTTGAATCAGATTTCATCCTCGAAGTTATCCTCTGTAAACAACTCGGGGTAATGATTTCTCATCTCCTCCTCAGGCTACCATGTCCATTATGAACCCTTTCAGTGTTGCCACCACACCTTTACTAATTCCATAACCTTGTTTCGTAAGGTCTTCGTCTTCCTGTCGAGAATGACCACTGGTCACTCTATATAATTCAGGCGGTCATCCACCTGAATGTCCTCCACTGGTACCACTGCGAAATCATCAACCAAACATTTCTGCTGCTGAGAGACGTGGAAAGTGCTATGGATCTGGTTGAGCTCCTATAGTAGAGCCAAACGGTACGCGACTCTGCCCACCCGGGCTATCACTCTGAAAGGACCAATATATTGGGGACCTAGCTTACCCAGTTTCCTAAATCAGATGACACCTTTCCAAGGTGACACCTTTAGGAGTATCATGTACCCAACCTAGAACTCTAAATCCGACCTACATCTATATGGGTAGCTCTTCTGTTGGCTCTTTGTTGTCTAAAGTCTACCATGAACCTGCTGAATCATCTCATTCGTCCAAAGTACTACCTCCGTACTCCCCATAAACCGCTGGCCGAACTCACCCCCAACATATCGGAGTCCTACACTTCCTCCCATATAGTATCATAAAAGGAGGTCGATCAATATTGGCGTGATAGCTGTTGTTTTATGAAAGTTCCGCCAACGGAAGATATGTATCCCAACTGTTGGAATAGTGTCTAAGGCTGCAACTATATTAGGCAAGTATTTGACCCGGTTGTGCATGGTCCTTTTGGATTGCCTTCACCATAGCAACTTGATAGGATGATTTATTAAGAGAGAGTAAATATTATTAATATATTATGGGAATAATATAAAGAATAATATATTGTTATTTGATTAATATAAGTCATGGAATTAACTGGAATTAATTTGGTGACTTAAAGAGGTTAATTAAATAAAGGGGTATAAACTGTCAATTGTTTGATAGTTAAGCTTTAGACTATAAATCCTTATAGATATACTAGAGACGAATTCTAGAAGCTAAAGGATAGCTAAATTCGTCCATGGCTTATCTAAGGAAAGGATTTAGATAGCCTTAAGAGAAGATTATCCAATTAGGGTTTAGGTTGTAACCCTTAAGGAGTCTACAAGTATAAATAGACCCCATGGGCAAGGGAAATCGGCACCTCTCCAAAAGTAAGAGAACCCTGGCCAATTTCCTCCCCTCTCCTCTCTCCTAAATCATCTTTCTTGCTATTGGTGTTTGTAAGCCAGTAGAGGAGTGACATTTGTGACTCTAGAAGCTCCAAGACCATAAGATTAACAAGGAACTCAAAGGTATTGTTCTAGATCTGTTTCAATGTTGTTGTTTAACCTAATTAGTCATTAGAAGTCTTGGATTCAAAGCATGTTTAATTAGAAAGCCTAGATCCAAGCATTAGGGTTTTGCATGCGCACATAGGAAAGTTCTTATGGCTAAAACCCATCAGTAGTATCAGAGCCTTGCTTGGTTTTCTTTAAATTGTTGCTTAATTAACTGAAACAAACCTGCAAAATTCGATTTTTAGGTTTCTGATTCATGGACTCGGCGAGTCTCAAAGTGTACTAGGCGAGTAGGCCTGACTCGGCGAGTCCCTTTGTGCACTCGGCGAGTCCAGGCGTTAGGAATGGCCAGATTCGGGATTTTTTCATAATTATCTTATGGAAACTTACCTTAATCATAATAGATCAACCTAAATCCGATTTTTTGATATATATGACTATTATCTTGATCTAATTAAAGGTATTTATCAACTAATAAAATATTTAATTTCCTTATATGATAATTAATTAATTATTTTGATTATTTTGGTAATTATCTTGCAAGAAATATTGAATAAATCAAATATAGATAATTAGGATATTAATTGTTAATTGGAATTATTTGTTATTTGATCCTCCATGTTTTTAAATGTTTAAAAACTTGCCCCCAAGTTTTGAAATTTATAATTTGTGATTAAAAGTTTAATTTAGACAACTTAAATTTCAAAACCCTAGATTTTAAAAGGTTTAAAATACAACCCTATACTAATATGATATTACTAGAATAATATATATATGTATAACTAAATGCTAGTCTTACCGTTAGTAGGCCTCATTCACGAAGCCGATCTATAAGGTGGGTATAAGGTTGCGGCCTATAAAATGGCGCTTAATGGGTGTACACTCACACCCACCGCTTGCTTGATTGGTGGAGGGTCGTTAGCCGAACGGGTAGAATAGGGCAACCTCATCCTCTCATTAAAAGTATAATAAGTAATACAAAGTAACTACACATTTTTAAAACTTCCCAATCTTAGTTACTTTAGGAAAAGTGAATTGATGCAATCCCATGAAATTACACTTTGCACCCTTGCTAAGAAGTTAGTGGAGTGTGTGTGGTTTACCGACACACTAATTGGTTCTAAGCAAAGGTGGCAAAGGGTGATTCATTGTTTATCATAGTTCGATGGAGCGTGTGTGGTTTACCGGCACATCGAATAGGTGATCGTTACAATGAAGGCACCATGTGAATTTGCATGGTAATTCACACCCGCTTTGTGATCCTCGGCATCCCAGTCACAAACAAGAGGGGCATATCGAGATTTAAACATGCCATTGAATAGTTTCAATGAATCTCATCCAAACCTAGGAATTCTCAATACACTTAGGACTAATAGTTTAGGTTTTTGTGATGGAGAATTAGTGAATCGTCATTCACTTACCTTCAATTTATTTGCATGTTAGATTACGGCATCCCTTTTCTAATATGTAAATGTTATTGTTGGATCCTAGCCCTAATTTTCTTATTGGGTGATAATTAGGGATTCTTATTCTAATCTATCTTTGTCCTTTACTTTTGTAGATGTCGAACACAAACAACGCTGCTGCTAGTTCTTTCACGTTGATGAGCCTTTGCCAAAAGGTCACCTTCGATGGAACGAACTTTAGCGAATGGATAAGATACATTCGCACCATTGCTCGCTATGAGGACAAGGAGTATGTCCTTGATGAGAAGCTCGAGAAAATCAACACCGAAATCGCTACTCCGGCCGAAATCACCGCTTTTGAGACTCATGAGCAAGATGTAACGAAGGTACATTGCATCATGATTGCTACCATGAACTCCGAATTCCAAAAGTCCTACGAGGACATGTACCCGTACGAGATGCACCAAGACTTATTGGAGAGATACCACCAAAACGTGAGACAAGAGCGTTATGAGATTTTCACCAACATGATTTCCGCTAAGATGGGTCATGGAGAATCTCTTACCGTGCACTTGCAAAAGATGCAAAGGTATGTCGACCGCCTTCGCAAGTTAAATGTTGACTTTGGAGAATCCTTGGCGATCAACATGGTGCTTCACTCTTTGCCTCCGATGTACAACCAATTTAGGATGACCTACCACATGAACAAAGAAGAGGTCACCCTAAGCAAACTCCAAGGTGTCTTGAGGGTTGCTGAGAGCAACTTAAAAGACAAGTATGTTGCACCGACTCCCAATCCGCCTGCTGCTCCTGTCTTGGCTATTGGTCAAGGAAAGGGAAAGAAGAGGAAGGCTTCATCGAAGAACCATCGCAAGGTCAAAGTCCGAGATGGTGCCTGTTCTAGTGGGACCAAATTTGATCCCACTAAGCCCTGTCCTAACCCGAAGGAGGCAGAGTGCCACCACTGCCACAAGATAGGACATTGGAAGAGAAGCTGCCCAGAGTACCTGCAAGCAATCAAAGAAGGAAAGATCAAGCCATCTTTCGCAGGTATATACACAATTAAATCTAACGATTCTAATCATGCTATTTCTTGGGTTCTTGATACCGGTTGTGGTTATTACATTTGTTCTAATGTGCAGGGACTAAGAAGAAGTAGGGATGTGGAGCAAGGAAGAATCAATCTAATCATGGGGAACAGAAGATCGTCGCCTGTGACCAAGATTGGAGTGTATTCTTTAGTGCTTAGGAATAATTTGTGTTTAGATTTGAACAATTGTTGCTATTCGTCAGAAATGGCTAGAAACATCATTTCATTTCATGGTTTATATAGACAAGGATTTAGATTTTCTTTTAATAATGAGAATGGTTCTATTTTGGCTTATCTAAATGGTGTCTTTTACTTTGAAGCTATACCATGTAATGGAATATATGAAACTGTTATGATTGTTGATAACTTAGGAAATGATGTTTTGAATATAGATTCTTCCACTAGTATGGATAAAGCATCCTTGTGGCATTGTCATCTTGGACATGTCAACAAGAAACGCATAGCCCAACTCCAAAAGGATGGAGTGTTGGAGTCATTCGACCTTAGGGAAGATGACACATACGAGTCTTGTTTACTTGGAAAGATGAATAAATCACCCTTCACGAGTACATGTGAAAGGGGTGAAGGTCTATTGGACCTAATACATACCGATGTATGTGGACCGTTTAGATCAACCACGAAGGATGGAAACCGCTTCTACGTGACCTTTACCGATGATTATAGTAGATATGGGTATATCTATTTAATCAAGCAAAAGTCAGAAACCTTTGAAAAGTTCAAAGAGTTCAAGAATGAAGTGGAGAATCAATTGGGTAGGAAAATCAAGATGCTTCGATCCGATCGAGGAGGAGAGTACCTAAGTCTTGAATTCCGCGATTATCTCAAGGAGTGTGGAATAGTTTCGCAATTGACGCCTCCTAGGACACCGCAGTTGAATGGTGTGGCAGAAAGGCGTAATCGAACCTTATTGGATATGGTTCACTCTATGATGAGTCGTGCTTCACTACCTATCTCTTTTTGGGGGTATGCCTTAGAGACTACCGCCCATATCCATAACCGAGTCCCTACCAAGAAGGTTGCCAAAACGCCTCACGAGATGTGAACAGGGAAAGTTCCCTCGTTGGCACATATCAAGGCTTGGGGTTGCGAGGCTTTCGTAAGACGAGATACTCACGACAAGCTTGAACCTCGAAGTGAGCGATGTATTTTCATCGGCTACCCGCATACATCCTTTGGATATCTCTTCTATAGACCGAAGGACAATGTTGTCTTCGTTGCGAGGAGAGGAGTTTTCCGAGAGCAAGAACTCATAAGCCAAGGAGACAGTGGGAGGAAAATTGAGCTTGAAGAGATTCAAGAGTCGATAGATGAAGGAACCTTTACTGCTGGCACTCAACCCGAGGAGGAAACTCCGGTTGAACCGATTGACGAATCCTTACCTCTTAGACGTTCCGATAGAGTTAGAGTTCATCCCCAGTTTTATGGTTTTCATATTACTACCGAAGGGGACACGTATATTAGTGATGGTACACTAATAAATCTTGATGAACCTAATAGCTATAAGGAAGCCATGGCAGGCTCGGAGTCTGCAAAATGGAAAGAGGCAATGGATAGCGAGATCCAATCCATGTATGACAACCAAGTTTGGAATTTGGTTGATTATGTGCCCAGACGTAAGACCGTTAGGTGCAAGTGGATCTTCAAGAAGAAGACCGACGTGGATGGAAAGGTACACACATATAAAGCACGATTGGTTGCGAAGGGCTTTACTCAAACTCCCGGAGTTGACTATGATGAGACCTTCTCGCCAGTTGCGAAGATTAAATCTATTAGAGTGATGCTAGCTATTGCCGCATTTCATGATTATGAGATTTGGCAAATGGATGTCAAGACCGCTTTCCTTAACGGAAAGTTGGCTGAGGATATTTACATGGCTCAGCCCGAGGGGTTTGTCGATCCGAAGCATCCGAATAGAGTGTGTAAGCTTGAGAAGTCCATTTATGGACTTAAGGAAGCGTCTCGCAGATGGAATCTTTGCTTCGATGAGAAAGTCAAAGAGTTTGGATTTGTACGAAGCGAAGACAAATCTTGTGTATATGTCAAGGCCAGTGGGAGTATAGTAAGCTTCCTCGTTCTATATGTCGATGACATATTGCTCATAGGAAACGACATCCCGACTCTGCAGGAAGTTAAGTCCTGGCTTGGGAAGTGCTTCGTTATGAAGGACCTCGGAGAGGCTTCTTACATTTTGGGAATAAGGATAGTAAGAGAAAGAAGTAAGAGACTAGTTGGACTTAGTCAGAATACTTACTTAGAGAAGGTACTAAAACATTTTAGTATGGAAAACTCAAAGAAGGGAGAATTACCGATACAAAGTAATGCCAAGTTGAGTAAGACTCAAAGTCCGAGTACCGAAGCTGAAATAGCAGAAATGAGCCGAGTACCATACGCTTCCGCAGTTGGCTCAATCATGTACGCTATGACTTGTACTCGCCCTGATGTAGCCTTTGCTTTGAGCATGGTTAGTAGATATCAAGGGAACCCTGGCAGAGCACATTGGATTGCAGTGAAGAATATCCTTAAGTACCTTCGGAGGACAAAGGAATGGTTCTTAGTCCTCGGAGGGAGTGATGACTTGAAGGTGCGAGGGTATAGTGACGTCAGTTTTCAGACCGACAGGGACAACTACCGTTCGCAGTCAGGCTGGGTCTTTACCCTAAATGGAGGAGCAGTGACATGGAAGAGTTCCAAGCAGGAGACCGTAGTTGATTCAACGTGCGAATCAGAGTACATTGCAGCGAGCGAAGCGTCGAAGGAGGCAATATGGCTAAAGAACTTCATCGGTGATCTTGGAGTCGTACCTGCCATAAAGGAGCCCATGGAGATTTTCTGTGATAACGAAGGAGCGGTTGCCTTGACCAAGGAACCGAGGGATCATGGTAGATCAAGACATATCGACAGAAAATATCACTTCATTAGACATCGTGTAGAAGAAGGACAACTCGTAGTGAAGAGGATATCATCAGAAGATAACCCAGCAGATCCGCTTACGAAGGGATTGAGTAGGGTTAAGCACTTGCAGCATGCTAGGAGTATTGGGCTGAAGTATGATATTAGCATAGATTAGATAGTATTAGAAACGTGTAATAGATAAATGTAATTAACATTTGATGATTAAATAAAGGGGTTTTATTTATGAGTAATGTTACTGTCTTATGTTAATTGTTTAACTATTGTTTCACTTTGCATGTTTTGACTTCCAGAATAATTGAAATTATTAGGAATAAAAGAATTGTTCAAATTGTCCACAATCGTTCATATGTTGGAAGTAGATATGAATGAAGATTGTCATGAATTGGTGTGTAGATTGTCTGAATGGTGTTAGACATAGCAAAGGGTTGCTGCAACGTTCATGAGTGCTTATGAACTAGTTTTGAGCATTGGAACAAACCCGCGCTTGCTGGAATCAGCTTATGGAATATGATATAAAAGGGTGATCGCAAGACGATAATATCATATAGTCTTAAAACCTAGATATATGGTTTGTTATTTGTTAATTGGTTGTACATTGATAATGCGAAAACGCATCAGTAACTCGGTGTTATAAAACGCATTGTTGTGTATAGTTGGTTAATGAATAAGTAAATGCATATAAGTCGAAGTTTATCTCTAACTTTTATCTAAGAAGGTAAAAGCGATATCTCGGCCGCTCGATGATTTGATTTGACTTATGTGTCGGGCCCGGTCAGAACTGAATTGATGTGTTCGATTAAGTTCTATGTCAAATAAATCAGAGATCGAGAAACCTAAATGCTTGACTAACCATTCCATAGGATTGTCAGCATGATATCTAACAGAGGACTGTACGATCCCTTATCTGAAGGACAAGATTGATTAGATCAGAGTTTGACAGCGTCTTTGAGAGCTACAATTGCAAACCGAATTGTACTTGTGCACATAGTTACTAGACTTATCCAAGTGGGAGACTGTTGGATAGTATCTAAGGGTGCAACTATATTAGGCAAGTATTTGACCCGGTTGTGCATGGTCCTTTTGGATTTCCTTCACCATAGCAACTTGATAGGATGATTTATTAAGAGAGAGTAAATATTATTAATATATTATGGGAATAATATAAAGAATAATATATTGTTATTTGATTAATATAAGTCATGGAATTAATTGGAATTAATTTGGTGACTTAAAGAGGTTAATTAAATAAAGGGGTATAAACTGTCAATTGTTTGATAGTTAAGCTTTAGACTATAAATCCTTATAGATATACTAGGGACGAATTCTAGAAGCTAAAGGATAGCTAAATTCGTCCATGGCTTATCTAAGGAAAGGATTTAGATAGCCTTAAGAGAAGATTATCCAATTAGGGTTTAGGTTGTAACCCTTAAGGAGTCTACAAGTATAAATAGACCCCATGGGCAAGGGAAATCGGCACCTCTCCAAAAGTAAGAGAACCCTGGCCGATTTCCTCCCCTCTCCTCTCTCCTAAATCATCTTTCTTGCTATTGGTGTTTGTAAGCCATTAGAGGAGTGACATTTGTGACTCTAGAAGCTCCAAGACCACAAGATCAACAAGGAACTCAAAGGTATGGTTCTAGATCTGTTTCAATGTTGTTGTTTAACCTAATTAGTCATTAGAAGTCTTGGATTCAAAGCATGTTTAATTAGAAAGCCTAGATCCAAGCATTAGGGTTTTGCATGCGCACATAGGAAAGTTCTTATGGCTAAAACCCATCACCAACTCCCGCCAAAATCTAGTACACATGCTCGCAACATGTTCTCCAATGTCTGGATAGTCCCCTCACTCTAACCATCAATCTGTAGGTGGAAAGTCATGCTAAAGTGCAGACGAGTACCCAACTCCTCATGAAATCTCTTCCAGAATATGGAAGTAAACCGAACATCCCTATCTGAAACGACTGAAACTGGAACCCCATGTTGTGCCATAACGTCTTGAATGTAGATGTCTTCCAACTTCTTTGTAGAGATAGTCTCCTGAATCTAGATAAAATGTGCATTCTTGTTCATTCGATCTGTAACACCCCCCTCTGGCACGTATCACAATATTGTCCGCTTTGGGCCACTCGGCACGAGGACTTCCCAGGGGGTCACCAATCCAGGTACTACTCCCGCCCGAGCATGCTTAACTGTAGAGTTCTTATGGGATCTGCTGCCCTCACGGCTTTAAAACGCGTTGTGATAGGGAAGGTATCCACACCCCTTATAAGGAATGCTTAGTTCTCCTTCCCAGCCGATGTGGGATCAGATCTAACCCACTTTCAACACCCCCAAAACAGAACGGCGGAAACGTTTGGGGGCAGAGGACGTCATATTCAGTATCATAACAGCTCATAGAAAGGAAAGTACACACCACCATAATATAAATATATTTGAAAAGTTTACATGATTGTATATGTTACATGTTTACAAAAGAAATCAAATACAATATGGTGATCCAAAATATGTTACTAACGCCAGCGCGTTAGTCTTCAAAAGTAGTTGCTACCTGGTCTAGCGGTTTCCTGAGAATACAAGTTATTTCAAAGAAAAAGTGTCAACATTTAAGTTGGTGAGTTCATAAGTGGTGTTTTGAGAAAATGTATGCCATTCGAAAGTGCTTGTATGTTTTCCAGAAAATCCCTTATTTTCTATTAGATGTATGAAATGACTTTGAAAGATTGTTGTATGTACTATATGTATTTGAACCAGGAAAATCCCTTATTTTCCTAAAAGTGAAATGCAGTCTCAAATGACCAAGACTGTAAGCTATAAGAAACTATGACATGCTCAAAAGTATGATGTTGTAAATCATTATTGTACAAAATGAATGTATTTGAACTAGGAAAATCCCTTATTTTCCTAAAAGTGAGGTGCAGTCTTATTGTTAAGTAAAACTAGTTGTGGAAGTGTTTTAACCTGAGTTTTGATCATGCCAATAATACCCTAGAATATAGTTATTACCCCTCGAGCATGATTGAGTTAAGTATTACTACATGCATGAGTCATTGTTTCCGCCTGTTGTGAGTTCCTCATAACCATACTAGACGTAGTACCTAATGTTGACGTTTGTCACCCCAAATGACGGACTGTAGCTAACAGTCAGGGTGCGGAGTTGTCAGCCCCGTATAGATCTATACACACTTGTCACGCTCTCCCTCCAGGAGACTCTGGTTATAGGTGAGGACTTTCGTTTGGTACAAACAAAGCCATATTCCATCACATGATTGGTAACAACAAGTTCACGAGTAATATGATGAAAATCGTTCGTATGAAATGATTTCGTTTTCTACCGTGTTACAAAAACGTGATGATGAGTTGAGTTTTCTTGTAAAAGCATCATGCTATAGTTGAAATGGTTACTCTTGACATGATGTAGTATGCAAACGTATAAATAAAACCTATTTCTATTTATAAAACATATTGTACCCCAAGAGGATAAAGTTGTGTTGTGAGGTGTTTTGCATGATAATAACTTCATAAGATAGTTTAAAACAACAGTATGAAAAGTATATAAAAAGATCGATGTTTCACACGATTTTAGTTGTGTGTTTACTTGTATTCCCCCCCCCCCCTAAAAGTGTTTCAAAAGCATTTAAAAAGCATTTAAAGTGTGGTTGTAGGGGTATGAACTCACTTGATTGAAGTGGTTGATTTGAAGTAGTCGAGAGGAGAATCGAGCAGAACTTCGACAGGAAGAGTTGGAAACGCGGGAAAATATTGGGATTCTCGGGAATCTCGGGAATCTCGAGCACACAAAACCTTCCTTCGAGACTTGAAGGTGAAAACCGGGGCTTTGGGAGGGTCTCGGGGGCTTAAACGCAGAGTTTCGGCGCGAGAAAGAAAAGAACTGAACAATGGAACTCGGAGCCCTTGAAATCTACTTATAGGGGCATTTTTGGGGTGTGCCACGTTGTGGAAAGGTATGGCCACGTCGTGGGGAGTCAAACATATCCTCTTCCATTGATTGGACGCCCTCAGTCACTTGCCGGGTCGCGGCAAGCTTGTGCCACGTCGTGGGGCCTGACAGCCTCGGATTTTGGACCCCGAACTTGTAAAATCCATAACTTCCGCATACGAGCTCCGTTTTCGACGTTCTTTATATGCACGTGTAGCTAAAAATATGATCTAAAACTCTCGTTTAGACTTCATCTGCAAATTTTGACTTTATTTTTAATTATTTATTTTTAACGGGCCGGGACATAAAAAAATCCGTTAAAACTCCATAACTTCTTCATCCTATGTCCGTTTTCGTCAGACTTTTCGCCGTTGCGCTACTAATGTTGAGACCTTCGATTCTCATTTAGGTTGTTTTGGTCAAAAGTATTTCGAGCTCTATTTCGAGTTTTTAGCTGTCTACTGCACTACCCGAATCTTAGAAAAATCATAACTTCCTCATACGAAGTCAGATTTGGACGTTCTTTTTATGTACGCTCACGGTTTGATGTTATATATAACTTTCATTTAGATACTTAAGGCTAAAAACTATTTTATTGAAACTTCGCATTTTTCGTTTAATCGGTGTTGCCGGTTTTGTCGGGAATTTTAGAATGGTTATAACTTCCTCGTTATAACTCGGATTTTTGTGTTCTTTATATGTATGAAAACCTTGTTACGATATTTACCACTTAGTATACTCAATTACGGTTTGATAAAAGTTTAAATTTTGACCTGAATTTTGCTGTTGTTACACGATCCATGATGATCCATATCGAATCCACTCTGCGTGTCGTTCGAGGCAATTTGGTGATAAAATCCATCGTAATATCTTCCTATTTACAAACAGGAATACCCAACGACTACATTTTTCCATGGGGTCGCTGATTCTTGGCCTTGCATTTCCTGTAAGTCAAGTACCTCTTCACACACCAGGCCATATCCCGCTTCATGCATGGCCACCAATAGTCAAGCCGAGGATCTTTATACATATATGTCACTCTGGGATGAATAGAGAACCTCGACTTGTGCACCTCGTCCAACAATATGTGATGCACACCACCTCAATATGGAACCCACACCCTTCGATGAAGGGTCAAAAATCCCCGTCTATCATAATCAAAGGAGGCCACCCGACCGACCATGCGGTCACTCTTCCAGTGCTCTTCCTTAATAGCCTCAACCCGAGCCTCTCGAATATGCTCTAAAAATGGAATAATCACAGTCATCCTCAAACATACATCCTTGATTAGGGTAGAAAATGCCTTGCAGCTGTGAGCATCGGCCAGTACATTGGCCTTCCTCGGGTGATAAAGGATCTCACAATCATATTCCTTTACCACATCCAACCATCTACACCGCCTCATGTTCAGATTCGTCTGATCCATCAGATACCTCATGCTCTTGTGGTTTGTGTATATAGTACAACAAACCCCATAGAGGTAATGTCGCCAAATTTTGAGGGCAAAAACCATAACTCCCAACTCCAAATCATGCGTGGGATAATTTACCTCATGAGGTTTTAGCTGCCTCAAAACGTAAGCGATCACATGACCACACTACATCAAAACCGTACCTAAACCTGTGATCATCCTCAAAACACTCCGAAAGGTTCAAAATCAGTGCCTCACACAATCTCTGTCTCAGAGTCTCAAAAGCTGCCTGTTGCAAAGGCCCCAAACAAAAAGTGGCAGTCTTGTTTGTCAACCTGGTCAAAGGAACCACTATCTTGGAGAAATCCTGAATGAATCTCCGATAGTAGCCTACCAATCAAGGAACTCCAAATCTCAGATGGAGACCTCGAAACGTCCCACCTCATCACCGCCTCAATCTTGGCTGGACCGACTTTAATACTATTCTGGTTGACAAGGTATCCCAAAATCTGCATCTCGTGTAACCAAATCTCACACTTGGAGAACTTTATGTACATCTCCTTCCTCAAAGTCTCCAATACCTCTCTCATATGCTTCTCATGTTGTGCATGAGTCTTGGAATAGACTAGGATATCATCAATAAATACCATCACTGACTGGTCTAGCATGGGCCTGTATACGTGATTCATGAGGTCCATGAATGCGGATGGAGCATTGGTGAGCCTGAAGGACTTCATTAGGAACTCATAATGACCATAACGAGTCTGGAAGGCTGTCTTCTGCATATCTCCTCTCTGACCCAAATCTGGTGATAGTATGAATGCAGTTCAATCTTGGAAAACCAAGATGCGCCCTGAAGTTGATCAAACAAATCGTCGATCCTAGAGAGTGGATAACGGTTCTTTACCATTAGCTTATTCAACTCGCGGTAGTCGATACACATCCGATGCGTCCCATCCTTTTTCTTCACAAATAAGATCGGCGCTCCCTTGGGTGAACTAGTCGGCGGAATAAATCTCTTGCCTAATAACTCCTGCAGCTGTGTAGACAACTCCGGTATCTCTGGTGGTGCTAACCGATAAGGTGCTTTGGCTACCAGAGTCGCACCTGGAACCATATCAATCTGAAACTCCACCTGCCTCTCCCAAGGCAGTCCCAAAAAATCCTCTGGGAACACATTCGGGTATTCTCGAATAATCGGTACATCGTCCACGGTCACCTCACCCTTCCCCGGGTGTCCATCACATATGCCAAAAACCTGGAACATCCCTGCTGAAGATAACGCATGGCCCATGTTGCCAAACAATAAGACGTCCCACACTGAGCACCCTCACCATGGGTCACCAACTCTCCCCCACTTGGGGTCCGAACACGCTCCAACTGAATCCCACAATCAATCATCGCCCCATTGGGTCTCAATCAATCTATCCCCACAATGACCTTTCTCTCGTATAGGAGAATCATAACCAAATCAATCGGATACTTTTCACTGAATAAATCCAAAGTGCATCCCCGGTGAACCCTCGACACTCGCACCGGACGGTCATCAGCAATCTCAACCCAAATTTTCAAATAATTATTCACATTTAAGAAAAACACTTTCATTCATAATTGTTATAAAAATATCATTGTATCACATAATCAGTTCATAACATCACATCCCAAGATCATAAAATGTAAAAGCTCATCATGTGTGTACTGATCAAGCCGACGCCTTCCCGCAATCCTCATCGACCGACCTCGGTCTCTCTGCACCTAGCCTTGTATCCACCACATAAGCCACAAACCCACTACAACCCTGTTGTAGACTCTGCCTCACTCACACGGCTGAACAAAATGCTGACCCAGAACGAGTAGCCTCGCCATAAACCGTAATAACTCCCCCACTAGGGTCTCGTATGGTCACCAGCTGTCGCTCGTAGTCGATAACCGCTCCAAATCTGCTCAACCAGTCCTTGCCCACAACGACACAGACATCTCCTATAGCAATTGGGACCAAATCAATCGGAAACTCAACGCCGAAAATCTCGAGTACACATCCTCGAATCACATCAGTGGCATACACTGCTCTCTCGTCAGCTATGGAAACTGGAAAAGTTCGACTCAACGCCTCTCAACGAATACTGATGTGCTGACTAAAGGCTAATGACACAAAAGACCGACTCGCAACCGAGTTAAATAACACCAAAGCAGGTACAGAACACACAAGAAATGTACCTACACACATCACAATATAAGCATAACACCACAAACTCAATATAAACATATGAAAGAATACATACCAGCCACAACATCGGGTGCTGCGCGGACCTCCTCCGTTGTCAACTGGAAGGCTCTCCCGCGAGCCTTCGGCGCCTCGACCTTCACCGGCCGACTCTCCGTAGCTCGAACAGAAGCAGGGACAAATCCCTGAGAAGCTCCTTGAGCTGACCCTCGTAATTGCAGACACTCGGCCTTCCGGTGTCCGGTTTGGTTGCAGTGAAAACAAACTGCAAACCCCTTGGGGCAATCCTTGGCCATGCTCCCCTCCTCGCCACACTTGTAGCAAAACCCTGCTCTGTACACCTCCTCATGACTCTTGCCGCACTTTCCACAAGTGCGGCCCTTCTGGTTCCCTGATCTCGAATCGGCGGGCTTAGCCCGTTTGGCAGCCCGCTGGGACTGTGTCATTCGCTGATCCCTCCCCTGAGACTTCGCCTCCTCCCTGACATGAGTCTCTAGCTCAATCTCCCTCTTCCGGGTATTTTCCTGAAGCTTGGTAAATGTCCGGTACATCGAGTTCGCCATGAACTCGCAGATGTCTCTCCTCAAAATACTCAAATACCGATTCATAAGTGCCTGCTCGGAAGACACGTGCTCAGGGCAGAACATTGCCCTCTCACGAAACATCTTGGTGATCACAGTAACAGACTCAGTACCCTGCTTGAGGGTCAAGAACTCCTGGGCCAAATGCTCCTTTTCCACTAGGGGAATGTACTCATAACGAAACATAGCGGTGAACCCCTCCCAAGTCACCGCAGCAAGCTCTGCAGAAGAATAGTGCGCTATCACAAACTTCCACCAGTCCTTCGCCCCCAAGTGAAGCTGGTTCAGCGCGAACCGAACTCTCAGATGCTCCGGACATGAACATGTGTAGAAGCACCCCTCAGTGTTAGAGATCCACCTCATCGCGACTATCGGATCCTGAGTCCCATCAAACTCTGGTGGCTTCGTGTTGCTGAACTCCCGGTACAGCAACGCGTCACCCCCTGCAACCTGGCAGCAGCAACGGCTGCAATGGCTGCAGCAACATCAGCATCAGTAAGAGCAGCATACCGCTCATCAAAAGTCTCAATCAGTGTGGTCTTGGTAGACCCAAACATCTCTGGAATCTCAGCGCAGATGGCAGCAGCCACATCATCATGAATCATCTGGTGGAGCTCCTCATCGCTCACACCCCCTCGCTAGTCTTTGGCCTGTGGCGTGTCCCAACCATGATGTCTCACTGAAATACAACACAAGATATCAGAGACTCGCTCGAGTGTACACACACTCGATATCCCAATCCTACTTGATCCCTGGTACCCTAAGGATTCTTACTTGGGCTGCGCACGGATCCGGTGTCTTCGGTAGTACGGGCCCAATACTACCATCCACACCCCATCAATATTCACCCAAGTCCTCCTCCTAGGATCCTAAGTCCCAAGTACTTTACTCTCTCTATGCATAGCCTACTCTCTAGCAGGTCTCTCATAAGCTCCTCGCTGCTATCTATTCACTCTCAAGCATCTCCTAGCAGCAAAATCCCTTGGCTAAGGCATCACAAATCAAGCCACTCTAGTCTTAATAAGAATACCTAGCCTACTCTATCATGCATATCATATCATAACATATCTCATAACTCATAATGTAAGGGTATTTTGGGAAATCACCGTTCGGGCGCTGGCTGATCGTACACGCGGCTCTACTCTGCTCTTTCAAAAACTTTTTACTCTTAAGAAAAATTTTGTGAATTTTATTTTGAAAATCCCTCAATTCCTCAGTTTGAGTTCAGATACGCCCGAAGGTGCACCCGAATCCCTCAAACCAAGGCTCTAATACCAACTTGAAACACCCAAATTTTCAAATAATTTTTCACATTAAAAAAAACACTTTCATTCATAATTGTTATAAAAATATCATTGTATCACATAATCAGTTCATAACATCACATCCCAAGATCATAAAATGTAAAAGCTCCTCATGTGTGTACCGATCAAGCCGGCGCCTTCCCGCGATCCTCACTGGTACCTGAAACACATAACACAACACTGTAAGCATAAATGCTTAGTGAGTTCCCCAAAATACCACACACAACACATATTAGCCACTCGAGGCTATAGCTCTGTTGACCCTTTGGTCAATGTGTCTCAGTGGGACCCTCCAGTCCCATAACTCTGTGGGCCCTCTGGCCCTAACTCTGTGGACCTTCCGGTCCTAACTCTGAAAACTCTGTAACATACATAGCATAAATCACATAGAAATCACATCATGCAAAAGCATACAAAATACTCTGTCACATAACTCTAATTACAACTCTAGGTAAAGTATAGTGAGAAGACTCACCTCCGGTAACTCGGTAATCTCGAACTCTGTAAAATCGGGTCTAGCCTCCGCCTAATCATATGAAATAAACACTCTAAATCAATACATCTCTCAAGGCTAGACTATTCCTTCTCTTAGTACTCTCAGAAGGGTAAAAGACCATTTTACCCCTCTCATGGCTCAAAGACACTAAAGTTGACCAAACCCTAAAAGTCAACAAAAGTCAACTCTCCGGATTACGCTGCGCGTACCAAACATGTATGCCAGGCGTACCCGGCGTCCTCACAGAAACGGGGTGTACGACCCCTTACGCCGCGCGTACTGGGATTACACCCCGCGTAACTCCCAGTTTCAGACTCTAAGCTCTTTAGGTCTTAAACAGTTAAGACCCACGTCCAACTTCTAGATCTGACCATTTCTAAACCTCTTAATCCATAAAGTTGGTGACTTTAAGCCTTTGCATGGTTGGACAAGTCACTAACACCCATAACATTCCATTCCCGAACTCTAGAAAGCTCATAACTCAAACATGACCTTATAACAACGACCAAGATGGAAACTTTATGGATTTATAACACAAATATCACTGAAATGGGACAGATCTAGGTCCATGGAGTACATTACACTCATAAAGTCTCCACCTTTAGGACTTTTAACCCTAGAAATGGTCCATGCAACATCAAACCAAATAAAGAGGAAAGTTTTGAACTTTATACCTCTAGATGAAGCTCCTTTCTCTATAGATCTCTGATCCAAACTTGCACTTCAAGCCCTATCCTCCACAAGCTCTTCTCCTTCTTCTTCACTAACACACCAAGACACTTTTAGCTGCAAAACACACACACTCAAGCTAAGGACGATGGAAGGCTCTATCTTAGGGTTTCACTCTCTGATATGGAGGCTGAGAAAAAAGCCTTAGCATCTTTTAAATAGTGCACAAGACAATCATTTAGGGTTTGCAACTGGACCCGTTACGCCCAGTGATATGGGCATATTTAGTTATAAAATTCATGCATTATCTTAATACTTTATGTTGATTTTATCTTATTTAATGAACAAAAGGTCTTTAATTAGTTTATAATTTCATTTTTCAGCAACAACTACATGCTCTGATGGATAAGGAAACGAAACTAGCGATTGGAAGCTTGGATCTTGGATTTTGAAGAAAAAAGGATGTTGGACAGCTTGACTCCCCGCCAGTGTTTTGGCCATATCTCATGAACCGTAACTCCGATTGACGAGATTCAAAATGTTCTGAAACTTAGACACAATTTCGGACGACTTTCATGTTTTGAGAAAATGTTGATTCCAAATGGACTCGACGAGTAGGCCATCAACTCGACCAGTTGGTCAGAAGTTTCGTGATTTTGGACGCGCTGACTTGCCGTACACGGGTTTTAAGTGACGGACTCGCCGGGTCACCTCTGTTTTGTGAATATATATATATATATATATATATATATATATATATATATATATATATATATATATATATATATATATATATATATATATATATATATATATATATATATATAAAGGGACATTTAGATCGATAACCTAGCATATAGATGAACCCTTGGAGGCCAATTGTCGACTAAAGGTGCTGCTGGAGCGTGGGAAGCAAGGGAATCAACACTACATTCAATTTTAAGGAGAATCAAGGCAAAATCAAGTTTACTCTTTACCTAATCTCTTGTTTGAACTATGTTTTTACCAATTGATTTCGTTTTTGAGCTTGTTTCTTCTTTAATCATGAGCTAAAACTCATAACTACTGTTTAGGTAGGTGAATTTGTGAACATGGATTGATTATTTGATTAGGATTAATTTTAATTGGTGATTATGTTATATTAAGCTTGTTAAAGAACCTTATGTGTTAACAATAACTATTCTTCTGTTAATAAATCAGTAATTAAGCTGTATGAACATCTCTTAGTTATTAATTTCATATGATTTATTGTGACCACATAGTTGTATGTCTAGGAATAGCGAATGTGAAACTAGAATTAACTAGAAGATAGGTAAGTTAATGTGTGAGCTTGTTTGATGAACATCAGCAAGAGGTTAATTGAAGGGCCAATTTAATTAACCATTACAAGTCTTATTTAACTCGAATCAATAACTAGGAAATCGGTTAATTTAGACAACTGGCCACTGCTTGAGTTAATTTGTTTCCTAAGGAATAGTAATAGTGAACGTGAAAATAATCATCTTAGTTGGTAGCCAATGAAGAATTAATCCGATACATTGAAATCATCCATGGAACAAAGGAGTCGAACCTAAATAGAAGTCCTCTTTCTTATTGAATTTAGTTGATTTTTATTTGCTTTGCTCTTAGTTTCTTTGTTTAAGTTTTAGTTAATTGTTTAAGTTTCTAGTCTTACAAAACTAGAGAAACCCCATTTCTATTACTTGTTTTATTTAGATAATATTATCATTTCTTTTAATTGTCTACCGTTCCCTGTGTTCGATACCCTACTTACCTGAACTAAACTGTTAACCGATAGGTACACTGCCTTTCGTGTGTTCGTCTTTGTGTTTAAGTTTGTAGGATTAAAACTAGTTGGTTTTACACACATCAAGTTTTTGGCGCCGTTGCCAGGGAATGGTTCTAAATAGTTAATTTTATTTGCTAATTGTTATCATATTTTTTTATTTTATTTGTTGATTAATTTTTTTTATTTAGTTTAATTTTTATTTTTATTTTTATTTATTATGTATTTTCTAAATCTCGATACTCTTGATGCTTTTCTTGAGGAAGTAGTACAGGAAATTGAGCAAGAAGGTGAGGAGTATGACTCAGATGAAGATTTGAAGAAATTTGGAAGATGGTTAGATAACATCTTGCCCAATACACAAGAGCAATCTGAGTTACAAGAGCTAAAGTTACAAGATGAAGAATTTAATCCAGAAAAAAGATTTGGAGGAGCTAGAAAGGTTGTTAGCAGAGAGGTTGGACGAAGAACAAGAACAAGCTGAATTGCAGGAACCAAGTTGTGGTTTGACCATTACCACAACATGGTCCCTTGTTCTTCCGGTTTGTGTTTTGAAGCATGGGGTGATGATTCCAACTTTGGAGAAAGTTCTGAAGCGCGATCGATTTCTAATTAGTACCCGACCGGTCCCAACCCTTGTCAGAATTCTTGGCTTTTATGTATTCAAGCTTGTTTGGCCAATTTTCGAAGAAAAGAGCCAAATTTTACAAATTGGCCCAAAGAAAATATTTAATGCAACGGATGGATTGGCATTGAGTTTATCGGAAGTTTATTAAGTTGAGAGTCCAGCTCAAGACTCGCACAAAAAGAAGCGCTTGCGGGAGGCAACCTGTTGTTAGAGTTTGCTTTTCTTTTTCTTTTTAAACTTCTAGTTTATTAGGGTAATTTAGGAATTTAATTTTGATGTTTGTTTTCCTTTTTCTAACCAACCACCATTGAACTAGGGACCTTCAACATCAAAAAGATCAAGAACACATAGAGTTTATGGCTGTAAACTCATAGAGAAATGGTCCATAGGCCGTAAAATTTATAAAGTGGTGCCATTGTGCCACTAATGCTTCCTAAGGCTTAGACTTGAAGTAAGGATATTTATGACTTATAAGACCTCAAAAGACACAATGGTACCTAATACCATGAGTTTACAGCCGTAAACTCATGGGGAAATGACCATGGGCCGTAAACTCATGAGCTGTTACCATTTGGACCATAAACTCCTTTGAGAGGCCCTACACCCCTTAGATGCAACCCTAATGTACTCCTAGCACTTGAATCAAAGTGTTATCTGTGTTTTAGGGTGTCTTTATTTGATTAATTAGTTGTTAAATGACTTATTGGATACATATATGTGTTGTTATATGTTAATTAGGATCCGTGTGTGTGCTCAAGTCTTCACTTGACACTTAGCATCCTATAACATCCGTTCATCCAATCCACTCACTACAGGTGAGTTCATACCCCTTAATTAACCTTTTAAATGTTTTTAAATGCTTTTATGGGGGGATACAAGTTAAATCTTACTAGTTATTATATCAATCACATTTGATTACTAACTAGTACACAAATGGATTTACTATGCTTTAAACTGTCTTGTCAACAAAACTACTTCAAAATGATTTCCAAACACTTTTACATGTTAAACTCTTTATACAACTTAATTTCAGTTTCCAAATCTTTACTTTCAAAACTCTTTAAACTCATATATACTGTCAAATCATGTCCAATACATATATAGTTATATAAGTAAGGTTTGAAGGACTTAGGACTAATAATACACTCTATTTCATGTTCCTTTTTTGGTTGTGGACTTAGAGCCCCCTATTGTTTTTCCGAGTGTCGTTTGATCCTTAGTTATATATCATGTGTATATGTATAGACATAAAAGCTTTCTGTCTTATTTCAATACACTCAGTTATACAAACAACCTTGCTAATAAACTATAATAGGTATAGTTTAGTGATATACTACTTACTACTTAGTACTTCCAGTACAATGTAACATACAAAGCGTCAGTTCATGCATGAGTCAATGCATACTGTAAACAATACACTACACTATACAACTGAACATACTATAATGAGAGTCAGAGAGAACATACTATTCACTAGACAGAGGGAACTTACAATAATACATACTATTCATACACACTATATACTATACTAGAGAACCCACTATGATGAGGATATGGAAAGACATACACTACACTATTACATACATTACATACACGCTATATCATTAATGTGAGGCACTACTTCGGGGCACGGCATCTCTGTCATGGCTCATCCTGTATCTAGAGTCTCCTGAACGGAGAGCGTGAATTCGTGTATACATCTATACTGGAGTGACCGTCCTACACCTTGCTGCTAGCTATAGTGGGACCTGCAGGTCTTCGGGAGATGAATGTCATAACATCTCGATGTCTTCGAGTGTAGTATTTTCACTAGGTCGATCAAGTATGGCTACAAATTACATCACATTATACCTTAATCAAAATTTGGATTAAGGTAGTTAGTACAATAATAGTTATGATATTATTACACTAAAGTACTTCATTATATTCCCATTACATCTACCTTGTGACCTCCTCGAATGAAAGGTAATGTAAAAATATATTTTCACTAATGATAGTCACGTTTGGGAAAAATACTCACTTTTACAATGAACAAACATACAGTACACTTGATGCCTTGGTAGAAGGCTGCTTTTAATGGAAAATATAGGATTTTCTAGGAGATTCAAACAATCACTACAAAAGTTTTACGTACTCTTACAGTCAAACACTTACAAACATTTTCATACAAATATGACCACCAAATACTTATGAACTCACCAACTTTAAAGCTGATAAACTCTTTCAAAATAACTTGTATTCTCAGGTCATCAGTAGACAGGTACCTAGGCCAGCTTTTGAGAAGATGGAGCATAGTTCAAGACTCATCTTTTATTTTGATTCATATTTTTGGTGTCTTATAAACTGTACAGAACACACTTGTATTAAAATACATTATTAATGTAATGGATGATGTTGTTTGCTTGTTTACTATATTTATGTGTTGTGATACTATACATGACGTCCTCCGCCCCAGAACGTTTCCTTCGTTCTTGGTTTTGGGGTGTGACAGATTGGTATCAGAGCATTGTTTATAGTGAATTGAGTATATCAACCCATAAAAGATATACTAACTATAAACACAATGGGATTAAAATAATCTGACCAAGAGTTTATACTTTTAAATAATAAAATATTTAACTAAGTATACATACCTGCATTCATACTAAAATCAGTGTCACTAGGACAGAACAAAAGTATTACGATTGTTGAATGTCACAAGTAGGCTTTGGGATGTATGGTCAGTTCTGGGAGTGGCATAGTCTGATCAACTATGCTGGTCCGAAAAGTGATTAGCATATGCCCAGGAATGGTTGTGATATGGCAACAAGTCTAAAAACTTACCAACACTACTACAATGAGAACATTAGAACAGAACATAAACCTAAAATACTATAGGAGTATTTTGTGTTACTATAATTACTTATCGTAGAACTAAAAAGGTCTTTATTAGTGGGTCAATAGTTGCTAAGTGGATACGCTGAGGTTATGTGTGTCTAGGATGTCATAGACTCAAAATTTGTGATCTTTGCTTTACTCCCTATTCCTTATTTGGTTGTGGGTTTAGAGTTAGGGTCACTTATTCGAAGGTCTACCCTGTTTTAAATACACATAACTGGTATGCACTATGCAAGTATTGAAGTAACTAATAAAGATTATATTATAATTATCTTAAATAGTGCGCCTATATATATAAGATTCTTATACCCCTTTTCTCGCGTAGATATCATGGCTGGATTCCATCCTCCTGGTGACCCGTACTTCCCAAATCAAGGCAATGTTGGATGGGTTGACTATGTGTCGGAAGATGACCATCCAATCCCTTTGGATGATCACCTCGCAGAAGGCTTCTCAGATGGTTCCGACTCTGAGCCAGAAGTCAACAACCTACCCCAAGAGGGTCAAGCTCCAAATCTCAACCCCCGACCAGCGTTTCAAGGTCCCATACTCTTGTGGGCAACAAACTTGAATTGCTGGAGCGATGAACAGGGTCAACCTTTACCCTACAACGAGGACCGAAGCTTTTACAACATAAGTGAGGGTGGCTCAACTGGCTGAGTCCTGCCTGTCATAGTCCGTAGGATTGCTCAGAATGTCGAGAAAGGTCGAGCAGCCATCGACCGAATCATGGAGATTGATGCCAACTCTAGTGTCAACACGGTCCGCATTCGCCGCCTTGAAGAACATATGGAAAGGACCAGGAGAACCAATGAGACTCTACAGCAACAGCTGGCTATTTCTCGAGCTGTAGTCATAGAACTTCAAGTTCGCCAGAGGGCTCATGAGCGACACCTTCAAGAAGTGGTTCGTCAATTGGCAGATCTGAGGGTTCGCCCGAGGAATTCCCATCGTTGGTAGAAGATGTTTAGTACATCTTTTCTTTTGACTTAAGGAATAGCCTTTCTTAACTATGCTCTATGAAGCTTTTGTTTGTACAATATTCCTACTTTCCAAGTACTCTAACTAGGAATCTAAAAACTGTCAACCTTTTTCCCTTATGGTATGATGTAAGACCTATTGTTAGGTCATTTTTCAATGAACTTGTTACATCAATAATACCAGTAATATTGACAGTTATCTAATCTGTTGGAAAAATATGTAATCTTGTGTTTCTCTACTCTTCTACTGTACTTCTATTTTGAAACATACACTCATTCAACTGTTGGACTATGGCGATTTAGCCCATGGATCACTCTCACTATGCTTACAATTGATTTTAACCATCATGTACATCTTTCCTTTAAAATTATAGTTGAAGGATGCCTCCTCGCAAATCAACAAGGCATAATCCTCCACCTCCACCACCACCTCCTCCGCAATTCGATGCAGCAGCTCTAAATGTTGCAGTAGCTGCAGCTGTGGCAACAACCATGGCTCAATATCACTCCACTAATGCCAGCAGAGGTGGAACCCCTGTTAACTCTACGCAAAATGAACTCCTTGTGCGCTCGAGGGAGTGCTCCTACAAGGACTTCACTAACTGTAAGCCAAAGCCCTTCAAAGGGACTGGTGGAGTCATTGCCCTCTCGCAATGGTTCAAAAAGACGGAGTCGATCTTCGAGATTTGCTCCTGCCCTGCCACGAGTAAGGTCAAGTTTGCTGCTTGTACCTTTGAGGAGAAGCCCTGACATGGTGGAATAGCCATGTCAAGTCACTCACCCTTGTAGTGGCTAACGACATGGGCTTGGAAACTCTGAAAGACCTCATGATAGAGGAATACTACCCGAGGGGCGAGATCCAAAAGTTGAAACAGAAGTTGTGGAGCCTAACCATGAAGGGCTTCGACATAGTTTCTTATACCGCCAGATTCAGCGAGCTGGTGGCCCTCTGTCCCAACACGGTTCCCACAGAGGAAAGAGGATAGAGAGGTATATTTGGGGGTTGTTGCCTCCATTTCAGGGGAATGTTTTAGCTTCAAACCCCACTACCTTCGACAGTGCCAAGCGGTTGGCGCAACGTCTCATTGACCATGGGGTCCGTACCCCGTCTACAAAAACAACCCTAGCCATCCCCGAACCTTCCAAACCCACTGACAACAAGAGGAAGTTCTAGGATGAGAAGAAGAAGCAGAAAGCTACGAAAAAGAAACAGGTTGTGGCGGTTCATGCCGCGATAGCACCTGCCGCTGCTGCTCCGATGAAGCAGTATGCTGGAAACTTGCCTAAGTGCAACAAATGCAGCTTCCACCACAATGGACCCTGCCGAGAATTGTAGTGCTCCAACTACAACAAGAAGGGACACATTGTTCACTTCTGTAGATCCCCAGAAAGGCCAATCAACCAGGTCCCTGGTGCTGGTGTGATTCAGTCATGCTATGGACGTGGCGAAGTGGACCACTATAAAAGGGACTTCCCCAAGGCAAGAAATGCGGGTGAAGCGGGAAGAGTTCTGGCTATAGGCCACGGAGAAGTAGTTGCTGACCCAACGGTGGTGACTGGTACGTTTCTCCTTGAAAACTCTTATGCATGATTACTATTTGAAAATGGAGCGGAGAGAAGTTTCGTAAATCAGAAATTTGCACGCTTACTTAAACAACAACCACGCGCACTTAAGGAACCATTCACTGTAGAAATGGCTAATGGGAAGACTGAGAGCACTAGTAGCATATACATAGGAGGTACTCTAACTCTAGATAGCCATTCATTCCCTATCGACCTCATGCGGGTCTCAATTAAAAGTTTTGGCGTCATCATCGGCATAGATTGGTAGAGTCTTCATTGTGCCTACATTATGTGTTACGAAAAGGTTGTACGCCTTAATCTTCCGTCTAACGAAACTCTCATTATCTACGGCAACAAACCCGACACTAGCCTTAGCATCATCTCAAGTATTCAAGCTCAAAAGTACCTACGTAAAGAGTATCGTGCATTCCTTGCACACGTTGTTGATACGAGCCAAGAAACCAAAGACCCGAAGAACATTCCCGTAGTATGTGACTTTCCTGGCATTTTTCCAAAAGAACTACCAGGGTTACCCCCGCAGCGACAAGTCGAGTTCAGAATCGATTTTGTTCCGGGAGCTAACCCAGTAGCCAAATCACCCTATCGTCTAGCACCAGTTGAAATGTAGGAACTATCCGGTCAACTTAACGAACTGCTCAGCAAGGGCTTTATTAGACCAAGCTTCTCACCCTAGGGAGCACCGGTATTATTCATTAAGAAGAAAGACGGATCATTTTGTATGTGCATCGACTACAGGGAGCTCAACAAGCTAACGATTAAAAATCGTTTCCCTTTGGCTCGCATAGATGATTTATTTGACCAACTACAAGGGGCGTCTTACTTTTCAAAGATTGATCTGAGGTCCGGATATCACCAAATGCGAGTGTTAGAGGATGATGTTCCAAAGACAGCCTTCCGAAATCGTTACGGACACTACGATTTCGTAGTGATGCCATTCGGATTGACCAATGCGCCCGCAATATTCATGGATTTAATGAATAGAGTGTGTCTTCCTTACTTGGATCAGTTCGTCATCGTCTTCATCGATGACATACTTATCTACTCTCGAAGTGAGGAGGAACATAGTGATCATCTGCGGCAAGTCCTAGGAACCCTACGAATAGAGAAGCTCTACGCGAAGTTCTCTAAATGTGAATTTTGGATCCGAAGGGTCGAATTCTTACGACACGTGGTTAGCAAAGAAGAAATCCACATGGACCCTTCCAAAATTAAGGCCATTGAGAATTGGTCAGCACCGAAGACGCCTAACGAAATTCGTCAATTTGTAGGCCTCGTTGGCTACTACCGCAGATTCATACATAACTTCTCCCGAATTGAGAAACCTTTTACAACGTTGACCCAGAAGGGCGTGGCCTTTGACTGGGAAGAGAAACAAGAGAAGGCATTCCAGAAGTTGAAACGAGCCTTGTGCACCGCACCAATACTATCCCTTCCTGAAGGAATAGAAGACTTCGTAGTCTACTGCGATGCGTCAAATCAAGGACTCGGGTGTGTTCTGATGCAATCACGTAAGGTCATCGCCTATGCCTCAAGACAGCTGAAGACACATGAAGTGAACTACACCACACACGATCTTGAGCTGGGAGCAGTCGTGTTTGCTCTAAAGATCTGGAGGCACTACCTGTATAGTACTAAAAGCACGATCTTTATAGACCACAAAATCCTACAACACATATTCAACCAAAAGGAACTCAATATGAGGCAACGACGGTGGGTTGAACTACTCAATGACTACGAATGCGAAATTCATTATCATCCGGGTAAAGCCAATGTAGTAGCAGACGCCCTAAGTCGGAAAGAATATTTTGGTCGAAGAGTCAAATCACTGACTATGACTATCCATTCGCATCGGTCCACACAAATTAAGGAGGCTCAACTCGAAGCTTTGAAACCTGAAAATGTGGCGGGTGAATCCCTGCGAGGGATGGAGAAGAATCTGGATGCCAAGGGTGACGGAGCCTTATTTCTCATGGACCGAATCTGGACACCGAAACACGGTGGCTTCAGAGGAAAAGTTCCTAACAGCACTCTCACAGGTCCGGAGATCCTTCGGGAAACGACAGAGAAGATCGTTCGGATTCATGAACGATTGAAAAGCCTCTAGAGACCGACAGAAAAGCTACGTAGACAAACAAAGGAAACCTTTGGAATTCCAGGTTGGAGACCGCGTTCTTTTGAAAATCTCACCCTGGAAAGGCTTGATATGATTCGGAAAGAATGGGAAGCTAAATCCAAGGTACATAGGGCCTTTCGAGATTCTTGCCCGAATCGGCCTTGTAGCTTACAAACTCAACCTACCCCGCGACCTTAGTAACGTACATTCTACATTCCATGTCTCCAACTTGAAAAAGTGTATATCCGACGAGACTCTTGTAATCCCACTCGACGAGATCGAGATCAACGAGAGCCTCAAATTTGTGGAAGAACCAGTAGAGATCATGGACCGTGAGGTCAAGCGAACGAAACAAAGTCGCATCCCGTTAGTGAAGGTTCGCTGGAATGCCAAGCGAGGACCGAAATTCACATGGGAGCGCGAGGATCAAATGAAATTGAAATATCCTCTCCTTTTCGCTTAGTTATTTGTAACTAATTTAATTGCTTAAACTCTAATTTCGGGACGAAATTCCCTCTAACAGGGGGATGATGTGACAGCCCGAAATTTTCATTCATGCAAACCCTACATTCAAGCACTTCAAATAAAAGTCAAATACATTTCTTCTAATATTTAGCCAGTTTAAAGTTTATTTTGGGTGTTTTATTAATAATTCTTCAAACGAATGAATAAAAGGAAGTACTTTCTAGGGTCTTGGAGTAGCAAACACGCACTTAGCACCTTAATAAGGAGTTCACGGCCAAACTTTTGGAGTTTGGGCCGTAAACACCCTTATGGCTGCAAACTCATGCTTAAGGCATTAGTTTACTCTTCATTCTTCATTTTCCAACTTCTAACTCAATAACTTCCAACTTCTCTCTCAAGTATCATCACACTCATTTTCCAATCTTCCAAAAATGTAAGTGTTTCTTCCTTGGAATTGTTGTTATAACCTTACATCTAGATGTTATACATAATTTCATCCATAAATTATTCATTTTTACTTACATCTTCAAGTGTTCTTCAAAACACCAAGAACACACACTAGTGTTCTTGGACATTAAACACCCAATCAAGCTTCTAGATTGTAAGTACACTTATCCTAGCTTGTTATACACTAGAATGAACTTGTTTAGACCTTAGAAACATCAAGATTTGTGGGTTGGAAGAGAGTTTATGGCCAAGGATCTCCCAAGGTCGTAAACTCCCTATAAGTGTGCAATGATGACCTCTTTTCCTTCCTAATGACTAGAACTTAGACTAGAACCAACCACCATTGAACTAGGGACCTTAAACATCAAAAAGATCAAGAACACATAGAGTTTATGGCCATAAACTCATAGAGAAATGGTCCATAGGCCGTAAACTCTATAAAGTGGTGCCATTGTTCCACTAATGCTTCCTAAGGCTTAGACTTGAAGTAAGGATACTTCTTTATGACTTATAAGACCTCAAAAGACAAAATGGTAGTTAATACCATGAGTTTACGGCCGTAAACTCATGGGGAAATGACCATGCGCTGTAAACTCATGAGTTGTTACCATTTGGACCATAAACTCCTTTGAGAGGCCCTACACCCCTTAGATGCAACCCGAATGTACTCCTAGCACTTGAATCAAAGTGTTATCTGTGTTTTAGGGGTGTCTTTATTTGATTAATTAGTTGTTAAATGACTTATTGGATACATATATGTGTTGTTATATGTTAATTAGGATCCATGTGTGTGCTCAAGTCTTCACTTGACACTTAGCATCTTATAACATCCGTTCATCCAATCCACTCACTACAGGTGAGTTCATACCCCTTAATTAACCTTTTAAATGTTTTTAAATGCTTTTATGGGGGGATACAAGTTAAATCTTACTAGTTATTATATCAATCACATTTGATTAATAACTAGTACACAAATGGATTTACTATGCTTTAAATTGTCTTGTCAACAAAACTACTTCAAAATGATTTCCAAACACTTTTACATGTTAAACTCTTTATACAACTTAGTTTCAGTTTCCAAATCTTTACTTTCAAAACTCTTTAAACTTATATACTGTCAAATCATGTCCAATACATATATAGTTATATAAGTAAGGTTTGAAGGACTTAGGACTAATAATACACTCTATTTCATGTTCCTTGTTTGGTTGTGGACTTAGAGCCCCCTATAGTTTGTCCGAGTGTCGTTTGATCCTTAGTTATATATCATGTGTATATGTATAGACATAAAAGCTTTCTGTCTTATTTCAATACACTCAGTTATACAAACAACCATGCTAGTAAACTATAATAGGTATAATTTAGTTATATACTACTTACTACTTCCAGTACAATGTAGCATACAAAGCGTCAGTTCATGCATGAGTCAATGCATACTGTAAACAATACACTACACTATACAACTGAACATACTATAATGAGAGTCAGAGAGAACATACTATTCACTAGATAGAGGGAACTTACAATAATACATACTATTCATACACACTATATACTATACTAGAGAACCCACTATGATGAGGATCTGGAAAGACATACACTACACTATTACATACATTACATACACGCTATATCATTAATGTGAGGCACTACTTCGGGGCACGGCATCTCTGTCATGGCTCATCCTGTATCTAAAGTCTCCTGAACGGAGAGCGTGAATTCGTGTATACATCTATACTGGAGTGACCGTCCTACACCTTGCTGCTAGCTACAGTGGGACCTGCAGGTCTTCGGGAGATGAATGTCATAACATCTCGATGTCTTCGAGTGTCGTATTTTCACTAGGTCGATCAAGTATGGCTACAAATTACATCACATTATACCTTAATTAACAATTGGATTAAGGTAGTTAATACAATAACAGTTATAATATTATTACACTACAGTACTTCATTATTTTCCCATTACATCTACCTTGTGACCTCCTCGAATGAAAGGTAATGTAAAAATATATTTTCACTAATGATAGTCACGTTTGGGAAAAATACTCACTTTTACAATGAACAAACATACAGTACACTTGATGCCTTGGTAGAAGGCTGCTTTTAATGGAAAGTATAGGATTTTCTAGGAGATTCAAACAATCACTAAAAACATTTTACGTACTCTTACATTCAAACACTTACAAACATTTTCATACAAATATGACCACTAAATACTTATGAACTCACTAGCTTTAATGCTAATAAACAATTTCAAAATAACTTGTATTCTCAGGTCATCAGTAGACAGGTACTGAGGCCAGCTTTTGAGAAGATGGAGCATAGTTCAACACTCATCTTTTATTTTGATTCATATTTTTGGTGTCTTATAAACTGTACAGAACACACTTGTATTAAAATACATTATTAATGCAATGGATGATGTTGTTTGCTTGTTTACTATATTTATGTGTTGTGATACTATACATGACGTCTTGTGATACTATACATGACGTCCGCCCCAGAACGTTTCCGTCGTTCTTGGTTCTGGGGTGTGACATAATGCATAGATAAACATTTAGGATACATCCAGGGGCAACCATTGTTGTTTACAAGATTCTTTTCTTGATATATATAGAAGAATCATGCCTCCGAAGAAACGTAACCAACCCACAGGTAAGACACCAATCCTCCAGATGGACTCAGCTACGTTCCAAGCTACTGTCACAGCAGCGATGACAGACGCCCTAGCTATTCTTAACACTAACAACACGAATGTGGGTGGAAGTGTTAACGGCAATCCGAATCTTGGTGTTAACCAATCTCAACAACAAGTGCCTACTAGAAAGGACACACCTAAGATTCTAAAACGAAAGTTCAAAAGAAGTTGTTCAACCCAAAGACCTACTGAGAGGCAACGATTTGGGACAGTCAGTACCCCAGTCATCCATGTTGTTCCCACACCAACCATAACCTACTGTGGAAATCTCCCGCACTGCAGAAAATGGAACTACCATCGTCATGGAGTCTGCCGGGTGCTACATTGACACACCTCCCGCGGTTGTAGAACCCTAGTCAACTTCATCACTCTGACTACCAATGTTGGGACAAGTCCAATCTGTTACCTCTGTGGATGTTTAGGGCATTTCAAAAGAGACTGCTCAATAGAGAAGAACAATGGGGAAACAGGAGGAGTCTGACCTCAGAGAATGAGGAAGCATCAAAGAACCCTGCTATGTTTTGGTACATTTTCAAAAACCCCTATAATTGCTCATAATCATGATTATTTCCTCGTCCAAATTAAATCACGACATTCTTATAAGATTTAAAGCCCCAATAAGTAAGTTATGACAACTTAGTGAATACGTTAAGTTCAGTTGTAATTATACACGGCTTGTGTACACTAAACGATCATAGAGAGATCTAATAAGAACCATTCCATGAAAGTCATAGTTTTAAGGCATCAGAACCCTCGTGTTAGTAGTACCTGTTAACTTCGAATCAAACACAGCAAACACCAGAGATATTCACCCAGAGGCACCAATGTGCTAACGAAACGATCTTTCTGGACAGACTTAACGCGCGATTCTACGACGTCATCCTATTTAGTTCAACTGAGTCTATGTTATACCAAACCCTTCTGTCTTAAATCTTTCGATCGCAAAACTCCCGTCACTCGTAACGATAATTAGATGCAAACTTCGAAAATTCATCTCTTTTCGAAACCCGAAGGTATTCATGTGAAGAGTATGAATCAGAACCAGTGGATACGACAGTGAAGATCCGTTGAAATGTCCAGCGAGAGCTCGAGTACAAAAAGGAGAGACTCACCTATGTATACCTTCGAGAAGTAATCTGTTTTCATGGGATACCTGTAATAATTGCCTCCGACCGGGTTAGCAAGGTCACCTTGAGAACTTAGCAACATACATCCCGTCTTTCACGTGTCAAACCTAAATAAGTGTCTGTCCAATGAGACACTTGCGATTCCCCTCGACAATATCGAGTTAAAACAGAGTCTACACTTCATGTAGGAATCATTTAAACTCATGGACCAGGAAGTCTAGTACTCGAGACGAACGTCGTATAGAGATAGTGAAGGTTCATTGGGATACCAAACGAGAACTTGACTTCACTTGGGAGCACGAGAATCCAAGGAAACAAAAGTACCCCATCTTTTCCAAGTCCATGAGTTACAACTTTATTCTTGAATTTCGGGACGAAATTCCCACTAACGGGGGGGATTATGTGACAACCCGAAAATTTTATCTTGTACACTTAGCCAATTCTATCAATGCTAAACTCGTTTCAGCTATCTTTTAGCATTGTTTTGAGCCTGTTTGGATGATCTAAAGCCTTCTACAACCAAGGTTTGAATTAGGGATGGGTTGGTTTAAGATTTAGGGTTGCAAATAGGCCAAACACTCCATCAAAAGGAATGTGTGGCTGCACACCCGAGTGGATGGTCGCACACATGAGTGTGTGGCCGCACACCCGAGTGTATGGCCGCACACATGAGTGTGTGGCCGCACACCCGAGTGTATGGCCGCACACATGAGTGTGTGGTCGCACACCCGAGTGTATGGCCACACACATGAGTGTGTGGCCGCACACCCATTATCTATATATAGATGAGGCTCATTTTCACTTCTTTTCCCCTCTCCTCAACCGTACACACCCCCCCAAGGACCACACACCCATCCTATATAAAGAGTAGACCCCTCCCCTTCATTCCTTTCACTCCTTGGCAGCACACTACTCCTTTTCTCTCAAGAGTCTTCAATCGCAAACCCTCCCAAGGCCTCAAAAATGTGAGTTTTCCATCACCTAGCTCATCATACATGAAGGACCTATTGATCTAAGCCTTGAATCATCATGTTCTTCATTCTTTGAAGGAGTGCGGCTGCACACCTTCATAAGGTGGGCCGCACACTTCTAAAAGACCCCCCAAAGTGAGAGTTGGACTTCCATATTCGAATTAGACATGAAACTAGCCTTGCTACACCCTAGATTTGGCATTTTGGACATCTTTGTGTAGGGTGTACGACCACACACTCTAACCACACACTCCGACCACACACTCCGACCACACACTCCAACCACACACTCTAACCACACACTCCGACCACACACTGTTTGAGTGGCCTTACACTCCCTTCATACAATCATATGTCATTGTAACACTTGCCCGAAGTATTTCCTAGTCCCGTAGGGTTTCACTTATCATGATTAGTTGTATTATACACTAATTATGTCCGTACATGTATCGTTATATGTTAAATAGGGTCCATTTGTGCTCGAGGTTGCACTTGACACTCTACATCCCTAACGATCTTATATTCGAATCACATGTCAAACGGTGAGTTCATACCCCTACATTTTTCTGTTTTTTTAATGTTTTCAGGGGGAATACAAGCCAAACTCAAATCATTTTATTATATTTAAAACTTATTAATACAATTAATGATTTCCATATTTAATAATATATTCGGATATTTTATCCCTTTTTGTAATATGCTGAGCATAAGGGAAACTCTTAATTTGGAAATCTAACTTCATTGCTTTGAGAAAGGTTTTTACAAATGAATTTCTATATCAACTCTAATAAACTATATTGGGTATAGTTTGGATAACACTCTAGGCAGTCTCTATCAAATCAGACTTCATAAATGAATATGTATAAGCTATGGCAGATTTAGTTTATTATATATATTTTCCCAGGAGTATAAAGTACAATTATTCAAGAATAATTATTGTTTTCCTGCTAGTGAACTAGATTATACCGAATTGTGAGGTGCTACTTCAATATTGTACCCATATGTGTATAGGGATAAATCCTTTTAGTATAACTAGAGTATCCTGGAAGGAGAGCGTGAGATATGTGAATAGATCTATTCGGTACTGACAATCCCACACCTGAACTGCTTGCTACAGGTAGGCAGGCATGCCTAGGGTGAGCAAATGTCATTTAGCTTAACGCCTGAAGAATTTTATAAAGGTCTCCCGGTGTAACGACCCAATTTTCACGATCGAAAATTTTGTTTTAAAACATTACTTTAGAAAATATTAATAACTAAAAACATTGTTTGATCAAACCATAACACAAAGTGAACCATGTCTAAAAGCCAATTCATACACCCAATCAAAATATCAGAGTACAAATCCCAGTGAAGCTCGTAAATGCGGAAACCGGAGAGTGTGTGTGTGACATGCTGCTACCGCGCCGGCTCCTTTCCCCTAGCTGAGGAGGTACCTGAAACCAAAACTGAAAACCGTAAGCACAAAGCTTAGTGAGTTCCCCCACCGTACCACATACCATACAAACACATAACATACTTACTGTCAGGCTATTCTGGGGTGCCTGACTACCCGGTACGGCCGTTCTGGGGTGCCGTCCTACCCGTGTCAAGCCATTCTGGGGTGCTGACTACCCATGTCAAGCCATTCTGGGGTGCTGACTACCCATGTCAAGCCATTCTGGGGTGCTGACTACCCATCGGTCCTAACAACCGATCTTCGGGGACTAGTCCCCTCTTACTACCTTTATCTCATATAACATAACAAGCCAGCATGCAATCATATCATCACGTACTGTCAGACATATCTGGGGTGTCCGACCTACCCTTCGGTCCTAACAACCGAACTCTACAACTATCACATATACATATCATGCCAGCATACAACATATCAGGTAGTAGCAAACCTAGATGATATCACAAAGACAATCATCTAACATATAACTCCTACTGGTGGGCCGGCATTGTGGCCGTAGACCCACCGCTACTGGAAGGTAACTCACCTCGAAGTAGTTGCTGACCTGATCGGGAACTGACTGCCTGCTGCTGCTGCTGCTCCGGAAATCCTCCGGCTGTAGTTCCCACAACATACTCAATCAAACACTGCTCACTGACCTTTGGGTAAAATGGCCATTTTACCCCTGACCATGTCCTAAGTCAAAGTCAGAGTCAACTTTCAGTTGACCCGACTCGCCGAGTTAGCTTTCCAACTCGCCGAGTCACCACCCAAAACGATTGTCCTGGATCTCGTTCCTACTCGTCGAGTTAGGCGACGACTCGATGAGTTCTCCTTCTAAACTGATATTCAAGTCCTTCATCCTACTCGCCGAGTTGTATGAACAACTCGTCGAGTTCATCTTCATCCGATGAACACATATGCTGTGACTCGCCGAGTTGTATGAACAACTCGCCGAGTCTGTTCTTGATCTAAGGAGATTGCCTTGAACTCGCAGAGTCAGGGAATTGACTCGCCGAGTACCTCCATAGATGAGTTCAGCTTCCGACTCACTGAGTCACACCCCGTGACTCACTGCTCACTCGATACTACGAAAAGGGGACAAACTCGGAGACTCGCGAACAGACTCGCCGAGTCACATGAACGACTTGCCGAGTCGTTGCCATGCACCCACTAAATACACAGATTTTCTCGATTCCATTCCATGCCATTCACAGATTCGGACTTCTAGGACACAAATCACACGTAAAGTTTCCAACTTTACGTGTGGATATTCACCAATATGGATTTTAGGGCTCAAAATGCCTCAAAAGGGTAGATCTAGGGTGAACCAGCAACATGGGGCCATAAAGCTAACAGATCTGATCTCCTGGAGCTCAATCTTGCCTAGATCCAGAGGCCAAACATCTTATTACGACATATAATGCACATACAAGCTTGGGGATTTGTCCAAGAAGTACCTAAATGAAGTACTAAGCATAGAATCATGGGGAAAACGGGCTATACCTCAAAGGAACTGCTGGAAGAACACAATAATGCCTGGATGGCTTCCCTTCTTCTGGATCTACTTCCTTCCTCCTTCAAAACCTTCAAAAGCACACAACAAAGCTTCAATTCTTCAAAGAACAAGCATAAACGAGGGTTGGGAGCTCTGGGGAGAAAATGGGGGCTGGCCTGGGGTGGATAAGTCGCTTAAATAGGGTGCAAACCCCTGAAACTTAGGGTTTCATCCAACAGCTGTGACTCGCCGAGTCCAGGATATGGACTCGCCGAATCGCCAACTTAAATGTGTCCCGGGTCCCACATCCACTCGGCGAGTCGGACCTATGACTCGCCGAGTCCAAGGCTAAAAGAAAGGAAATACTCAAATAACATTTACGTACCAGGAACCGGGTGCTACAAATCTCCCCCACTTATTTTAGACTTCGTCCTCGAAGTCTGCTACTCGATCCTGAAACAGCTCGGGATAATGCTCCATCATCTCGTCCACCGGCTCCCAAGTCCATTCCGAACCCTTGCGGTGCTGCCATTGCACCTTCACTAGCTCCACCCTCTTGTTCCTCAAATCCTTCGACTTCCTGTTGAGGATTGCGACTGGGCACTCAATGTAATTCAGGCTGTCATCAACCTGAATGTCCTCTAACGGCACAACCGTTGAATCGTCCACTAGGCACTTTCGTAGCTGAGAAACATGGAAAGTGTTGTGGATCTGGCTGAGCTCGGCTGGCAGATCTAATCTATACACTACCTTGCCCACCCGAGCTACGACCCTGAATGGTCCGATGAATCGCGGGCCCAACTTGCCCCGCTTTCTGAATCGAATGATGCCTTTCCAAGGCGACACCTTCAGGAGAACCATATCCCCGACTTGGAACTCCAAATCGGATCGACGCTTGTCGGCATAACTTTTCTGCCAACTCTGAGTAGTCTGAAGCCTGCTCCGGACCTACTGGATCCTCTCAGTCGTCTTGAGCACCACTTCGGTGCTCCCCATGACCCTTTGGCCAACTTCACCCCAGCATATCGGGGTCCTGCACCTCCGTTCGTACAACATCTCGAAGGGAGGGCGGTCGATACTCGCGTGATAGCTGTTGTTGTAGGAGAACTCGGCCAGGGGAAGATAGGTATCCCAGCTACCACCGAAGTTTAGCACGCACGCCCGCAGCATATCCTCCAGAGTCTGGATGGTCCGCTCGCTCTGACCATCCGTCTGCGGGTGAAAGGTAGTGCTAAAATGCAGACGAGTGCCCAACTCGTCATGGAATCTCTTCCAAAATCTGGAAGTAAAGCGCACATCCCTGTCCGAGATCACCAATACTGGCACTCCATGCCGTGCCATAATCTCCCTGATATAGATGTCGGCCAATTTCTCAGCCGATATGCTCTCCTGAATCGGGATAAAGTGAGCACTCTTGGTCAATCTATCCATGATGAGCCAAATCGAATCCACTCCACGTGCGGTCCTGGGAAGCTTCGTGATAAAATCCATCATGATATCTTCCCATTTCCACAGTGGAATATCCAACGGCTACATCTTGCCATGCGGTCTCTGATGTTTGGCCTTGACCTTCCTGTAGGACAAACATCGCTCGACGTACCATGCCACATCCCGCTTCATGCAGGGCCACCAATAGTCTAGACGAAGATCCCTATACATCTTCGTCGCCCCGGGATGAATAGAGAATCGGGACTTGTGCGCCTCCTCCATCAAAATCTGGCGCACGCCTCCGTGATACGGCACCCACACCCTACGGTGTAGTGTCAATAGTCCTCGGCTATCATAATCAAAGGAGGAAACCTGACCCACCACACACTCGCTCTTCCGATGCTCCTCCTTGATAGCCTCCTGTTGAGCCTCCCGAATCTGCTCCAACAGGGGAGTCACCACGGTCATCCTCATGCAAACGTCCCTGACCGGCGCCGCCTTGCGGCTAAGTGCATCGGCCACCACATTGGCCTTTCCCGGGTGGTAAAGGATCTCACAATCATAATCCTTCACCACGTCCAACCATCGACGCTGCCTCATGTTCAGATTCGGCTGATCCATGAGGTACCTCAAACTCTTGTGGTCCGTGTAGATGGTACATCGAACCCCGTAGAGGTAATGCCGCCAAATCTTGAGGGCAAAAACCACCGCCCCCAACTCCAAATCGTGCGTCGGGTAGTTCGCCTCGTGAGGCTTGAGCTGCCTCGAAGCGTAGGCAATGACATGCCCCCTCTGCATCAGTACCGCGCCCAACCCAGAAATGGACGCATCACAGTAAACCACAAAATCCTCTACGCCCTCTGGCAGGGCTAAGATCGGCGCCTCGCACAATTTCTGTCTCAGCGTCTCAAATGCAGACTGCTGCTCGAGTCCCCACCGAAAGACCACGGCTTTCTTTGTTAGCCGCGTTAGGGGCACGGCTATCTTGGAGAAATTCTGGATAAATCTCCGATAGTAGCCTGCCAATCCCAGGAAACTCCGAATCTCAGATGGAGACTTCGGAACCTCCCATCTCATCACGGCCTCGATCTTGGCCGGATCGACCAGAATCCCGTTCTGGTTGACGAGGTGTCCAAGAAATTGCACCTCGCGCAACCAAAACTCACACTTGGAGAACTTGGCATACAAGCTCTCGCTCCTCAAGGTCTCCAACACCTCTCTCAGATGCTCCTCATGTTCCTCCCGAGTCTTGGAATAAACCAAGATATCATCGATACAGACTATCACAGACCGATCCAGCATCGGTCTGCATACGCGGTTCATGAGGTCCATGAACGCAGCAGGAGCATTGGTGAGCCCAAACGGCATCACCACGAACTCATAATGGCCATAGCGCGTCCGAAACGCGGTCTTCTGCATATCCTCCTCCCTGACCCTCATCTGATGATAACCCGAACGCAAATCAATCTTGGAGAACCAAGATGCTTCCTGAAGCTGGTCAAAGAGGTCATCAATCCTCGGAAGCGGGTAACGGTTCTTCACCGTTACCTTGTTCAACTCCCGATAATCTATACACATCCGATGCGACCCGTCCTTCTTCTTCACAAACAGAATCGGGGCTCCCCAGGGCGAACTGCTCGGACGAATAAATCCCTTGTCTAGCAGCTCCTGCAGCTGCGTAGACAATTCCTGCATCTTGGGAGGAGCCAACCGATACGGTGCCTTGGCTATCGGAGCCGCACCAGGAACAAGGTCAATCCTAAACTCAACCTGTCGCTCCAGAGGTATCCCAGGAAGCTCCTCTAGAAAAACATCTGCGAAATCTCGGACTACTGGAACCCCGCTCACTGTCGCCTTACCCGCCTCCCGGGTATCCATCACATATGCGACATATCCTGCGCATCCCTGCTGAAGGTAGCGCCTAGCCCTCGCTGCTGAACATACAGCGGGTCCATACTGAGGCCTCTCACCATGAATCACTAACTCTCCCCCGCTTGGGGTCCTGACCCGCACTAGCTGTTGCGCGCAATCTATCACCGCCCCATTAGGGCTCAGCCAATCCATGCCTATAATCACCTTGTTCCCACGCAACGGAATGGGAACCAAATCTACCAAATAGCGCTCCTCGAACAAATGCAGCACGCAATCTCGAAATACCATCGATGCTCGCACCGATCGATCATCAGCAATCTCCACCTCCAAAGGGCAATCTAACTCGCCTGATGACTCATGAAACTTCTTGCTAAGCACAAGGGAAACGAATGATCGGGATGCACCCGAATCAAATAACACCTGAACTGGGAGGCCGTTCACATGGAACGATCCTAATGCATACATATGCATACAGAGCACATATTAATAACATAACATCATAAAAATAAGATAGAGGGAAAGAATCATACCCGTCACCACATCGGGTGCGGCGCGTGCCTCCTCGGTAGTCAGCTGAAATGCTCGACTCCTCAGCACTGGAGCCTCTGCCTTGCCTTGTCGGCCATCCGTGATCCGCAGGGTCGCTGGAGCTGGCGCCTTCACCAGCGCTGAGACTGTCAACTGGGGGCAATTGGCCTTCTTGTGGCCCCTCTGGTTGCAGTGGAAACACAACAACTCTGATGTCTGAATGACTGCTGCTGGAGCAGTGCAATCCCTGCTGATGTGCCCAGTCTTGCCGCACTTGTAGCAGCCTGATGATCCCATCCTGCACGCCCCCTCGTGCGGCCTGTCGCATTTCCTGCAGCGGCTCGGTCCTGACTGGCCTTTCGGCCTACCATCTGATCCCTTGGGCTTCTTCCCCGAAGCCCCTCCTGCCTGACCCTCTTCTAATTTCCGTTTCTGGATGTGCTCCAAATCTATCTCCCTCTCCCTTGCCCTGGCAATCATAGAATACAAGGTAGGGCAAGCCGAAAAGCTAACATGCTCCCGGATGTCAGCTCGTAGCATATCATGATAACGAGTCCTCCTCATGTCCTCGTCACCAGCATACTAGGGCACCAATAAAGCCCTCTCCCGGAAATTGGCGGTGATCTCCGCCACAGTCTCCGTCGTCTGTCTCATGTCTAGAAACTCCCTGGCCAGCTGTTGAAGCTCGACAGTCGGCGCAAACTCTGCCCTGAACCTGGTCACAAAGTCCGACCAGGTCATCGCCTCGATAGCTGAGGCTCCCAACGAGTTACTCACTGACTTCCACCAATCCCGGGCTCGGTCCCGTAAACATCCTGCTACATACCTCACCTTCGACCCCTCGGGGCAGAAGCTAGTCAACTGGACAGACTCGATGTCTGCAATCCATCGCCTGGCAGCAATGGGGTCTTTCACCCCATGGAAATCCGGCGCACCACTGCCCCTGAAGTCCTTGAAGGACAGTGTGCGAGACCCTGACTGGCTAGATGCCATATCACTCCTGAATGCCCGAAGGCGATCCTCCATCAACTCCATGATCCCTTCCTTGATTGACCCAAATAGAATGGGGGTCGACTCAAGGATGCCTCTGGTGATCTCTGACGCGATGAACTCACATAGTCCCTCATCAACCAACTCGGAACCTGATCCCGAACCTGACCCCTCTCCTGAACCTCCATCTACCGGCCTCGATCGAAGTACCACCATTCTGCAATACATCACAACAATCATTAGTGATACTGATACTTCCTGAGGGATCACAACTACTTACAAGTTCCCTGGTCTTATCTTGGCCTTCCTTGGTTCGGGTACGGATCCTCTTCTTTCAGTAGTACGGGCCCATACTACCTTCCACATCTATCCGTACCTTCTTCAAGGAACGCCTCGACTCCACCAGATCCCTTTCACTACTGCTGATCACTGCTATACTAATCCTAGGCTTGCCCTAGGGAAGACTCTAATTCCACTCTAACCAGTCCTCAGCTGTTGCAGGCCTCCTTGTAATGCCAATTAGCCATTACCCAAATATCATCACATGTGACGAGGCTCAGATAATCCTTCGAGTACCCGACTCGTCCCTACAATGGTTGGACTCAAACAAGAGCTGCGCAGTAGGATCAAATCCGACACTCTAAGATTATTCAACCCTGATTACAGGTGACGTGACGCATTCGCCTAATGGCTAACTCCCATTATTCAGAGTCCTACGTAGCACGAAGCAAGCAGCATTCAGATAAGGGTAACAATCTCAATTAACTATATCTTCTTTCAGGAATTGAGCTAGCATTTAGTGCTAAGCCCATACTACCAGGCATAACCTAATCAGGCTATCCTACTTACTGTCTACTCAATATCTAGCATGCAACTCTCATACAACTGAAAAACATAAAGCAGGCACATAAGGCATCACTCCTAGATCCTTAGTCCTATTCTAGCATGCTGTTCTACAAAAGCTGATAAACATAACATAAACTTGTATGGGTACTTTGGGGAATACTTACTTGAGCTCGGCCGGTCGCGCACATCACACACTTCGTTCTTTCTCAAAACTCTTTTCTCAATTTTAGAAAACATTTTCTTTTAGAAAATCTTTTAATCCCTCGATTTGAGTTCAGACACTTCCGAAGGTGTGTCCGAATCCCTCAAATCAGGGCTCTGATACCAACTTGTAACGACCCAATTTTCACGACCAAAAATTTTGTTTTAAAACACTACTTTAGAAAATATTAATAACTAAAAACATTGTTTGATCAAACCATAACACAAAGTGAACCATGTCTAAAAGCCAATTCATACACCCAATCAAAATATCAGAGTACAAATCCCAATGAAGCTCGTAAATGCGGAAACCGGAGAGTGTGTGTGTGACATGCTGCTACCGCGCTGACTCTTTTCCCCTAGCTGAGGAGGTACCTGAAACCAAAACTAAAAACCGTAAGCACAAAGCTTAGTGAGTTCCCCCACCGTACCACATACCATACAAACACATAACATACTTACTGTCAGGCTATTCTGGGGTGCCTGACTACCCGGTACGGCCGTTCTGGGGTGCCGTCCTACCCGTGTCAAGCCATTCTGGGGTGCTGACTACCCATGTCAAGCCATTCTGGGGTGCTGACTACCCATGTCAAGCCATTCTGGGGTGCTGAATACCCATCGGTCCTAACAACCGATCTTCGGGGACCAGTCCCCTCTTACTACCTTTATCTCATATAACATAACAAGCCAGCATGCAATCATATCATCACGTACTGTCAGACATATCTGGGGTGTCCGAACTACCCTTCGTTCCTAACAACCGAACTCTACAACTATCACATATACATATCATGCCAGCATACAACATATCAGGTAGTAGCAAACCTAGATGATATCACAAAGACAATCATCTAACATACAACTCCTACTGGTGGGCCGGCATTGTGGCCGTAGACCCACCGCTACTGGAAGGTAACTCACCTCGAAGTAGTTGTTGATCTGATCGGGAACTGACTGCCTGCTGCTGCTGTTGCTGCTCCAGAAATCCGCCGGCTGCAGTTCCCACAACATACTCAATCAAACACTGCTCAGTGACCTTTGGGTAAAATGACCATTTTACCCCTGACCATGTCCTAAGTCAAAGTTAGAGTCAACTTTCAGTTGACCCGACCCGCCGAGTTGGCTTTCCAACTCGCCGAGTCACCACCCAAACGATTGTCCTGGATCCCGTTCCTACTCGTCGAGTTAGGCGACGACTCGACGAGTTCTCCTTCTAAACTGATATTCAAGTCCTTCATCCTACTCGCCGAGTTGTATGAACAACTCGTCGAGTTCATCTTCATCCGATGAACACCTATGCTGCGACTCGCCGAGTTGTATGAACAACTCGCCGAGTCTGTTCTTGATCTAAGGAGATTGCCTTCAACTCGCCGAGTCAGGGCATTGACTCGCCGAGTACCTCCATAGATGAGTTCAGCTTCCGACTCACTGAGTCACACCCCGTGACTCACTGCTCACTCGACACTACGAAAAGGGGACAAACTCGGAGACTCGCGAACAGACTCGCTGAGTCACATGAACAACTCGCCGAGTCGTTGCCATGCACCCACTAAATACATAGATTTGCTCGATTCCAGTCCATGCCATTCACAGATCCGGACTTCTAGGACACGAATCACACGTAAAGTTTCCAACTTTACGAGTGGATATTCACCAATATGGATTTTAGGGCTCAAAATGCCTCAAAAGGGTAGATCTAGGGTGAACCAGCAACATGGGGCCATAAAGCTAACAGATCTGATCTCCTGGAGCTCAATCTTGCCTAGATCCAGAGGCCAAACATCTTATTACGACATATAATGCACATACAAGCTTGGGGATTTGTCCAAGAAGGACCTAAATGAAGTACTAAGCATAGAATCATGGGGAAAACGGGCTATACCTCAAAGGAACTGCTGGAAGAACACAATAATGCCTGGATGGCTTCCCTTCTTCTGGATCTACTTCCTTCCTCCTTCAAAACCTTCAAAAGCACACAACAAAGCTTCAATTCTTCAAAGAACAAGCATAAACGAGGGTTGGGAGCTCTGGGGAGAGAATGGGGGCTGGCCTGGGGCGGATAAGTCGCTTAAATAGGGTGCAAACCCCTGAAACTTAGGGTTTCATCCAACAGCTGTGACTCGCCGAGTCCAGGATATGGACTCGCCGAGTCGCCAACTTAAACATGTCCCGGGTCCCGCATCCACTTGGCGAGTCGGACCTATGACTCGCCGAGTCCAAGGCTAAAAGAAAGGAAATACTCAAATAACATTTACGTACCAGGAACCGGGTGCTACACTCGGTCAAATCAAGTATGGTTATACGGCTCGCAAATAAGTACAAACTAATTTTGGTTTACGGACTCTACTCTTCATTGTTTTATTTTGAGTAATAAAACTATTCTCATAAATACACTGATAGTAATCAGGGATTTCTAAACTTCCATCTCTACCTCTAGGACGGTTAACCTGTTTTTAGGGAAAATAAAGGATTTTCCCGGGATAACTCGGCTTTTCATTAACTTATTTGTTTTTACATGTAACTAATAGATATTCATATTCATTCCACGACTCCTTGGATTGTATATACCTTGTATGAATCGGGAATTCATGGAAGGAATGGGTTTACAAACACGCTCTTCATAAGAAAATATAGGATTTTCTTGAGGAACACTTTTCAAAAGGATCAAAGAAACATTTTTCACCAAAACTAAACGCTTATGAACTCACCAGATTTATTCTGATATTCTTTCAAAACTGCTTGTATTCTCAGGGGATTAGTAGACATGTACTTTCAGGAGATTGGAGAAGTCGGAGCGTTAGAGTCACGTCTTTCTATTTTACTTTGGATATGAACAAAACTATGTACTAAGACAATGTAAACCTTATTCATATATGTATTCAATGTTTGGTTCTGTTTACTATGCTTGCTATGATACAATTATTGTGATACTACGCATGACGTCCTCCACCCCAGAACGTTTCCGCCGTTCCGATTTTGGGGTCTGACATTATGCAAGAAGGATGTTCAAAGGAATGTACTTTAAATGTGAGACTTCACATCTATGGAATTGTCTTGTAACAATATCCAATAGAGCACTTTGTAATATCATTGGCAAAGTCTTGGTGGCTTTGGTGCTGTGACATTACGAAAAGATCATTGCATAAAATGTTAGAATCTAATATATATTCTAGTAGTGGCGAGAATTTTATGTTCTTACACTAACGATAAGGATTAGGGATTATGAAATGAGCGTCGTTGGAAATGTTTTCAGTTGATCTATTTCACAAAGTTTGGACCATAGGTAAACAAAGTGTGCATGCTTGGTGCATGGGACAACTGTTGTTATAATTCAAGTAATAAGTTGATTATCCGAAACATTATACAATGAATAATGTGTAATAAATATGGTGACTAAATAAAAGGAGTTTTATTTATACTAAAAAGTTTGGGGCCATATTTGTTGGAATAGAGTCTAAGGCTGTAACTATATTCGGTTGTGCATGGTCCTTTTGGGTTGCCTTCACCATAGCAACTTGATAGGATGATTTATTAAGAGAGAATAAATATTATTAATATATTATGGGAATAATATAATAATATATTTGTTATTTGATTAATATAAGTCATAGAATTAATTAGAATTAATTTGGTGACTTAGAGAGATTAATTAAATAAAGGGGTATAAACTGTCAATTGTTTGATAGTTAAGCTTTAGACTGTAAATCCATTTGGATAAGCTATGGACGAATTCTAAGAGGATTAGGATAGCTAAAATCGTCCATTAGAGTTATCTAGGAATGGATTTGGATAGCCTTAAGAGAAGATTATCTGATAGGGACTTATCTGTAATCCTTAAGGAATCTACAAGTATAAATAGACCCCATGGCATAGGGAATTCGACACTTCTGAAAAAGCAAGAGAACTCTGGTCGAATTCCTCCCCTCTCCTCTCTCCCAAATCATCCTCCTTGCTTTGGTGTTTGTAAGCCATTAGAGGAGTGACATTTGTGACTCTAGAAGCTCCAAGACCTCAAGATCAACAAGGAATTCAAAGGTATGATTCTAGATCTGTTTTAATGTTCTTGTTTAACCTAATTAGTAATTAGAAGTCTTGGATTCAAAGCATGTTTATTAGAAAGCCTAGATCCAAGCATTAGGGTTTTGCATGCGCACATAGGAAAGTTCTTATGGCTAAAACCCATCAGTGGTATCAGAGCCTAGCTTGGTTTTCTGTAAATTGTTGCTTGATTAACTGAAACAAACCTACAAAATTCGAATTTTTGGTTTCTGAGTCATGGACTCGGCGAGTCTCAAAGTGGACTCGGCGAGTAGGCCTGACTCGGCGAGTCCATTTGTGCACTCGGCGAGTCCAGGCGTCAGGAATGGCCAGATTCGGGATTTCTTTGTGTTTATCTTATCTTAACTTACCATAAACTAATTAGATCAACATTAATTCGTTTTTCTGATAAATATAACTATTATCTTGATCTAGTTAAAGGTAATTATCAACTAATTAAATATTTAATTTCCTTATATGATAATTGATTAATTATTTTAATTATTTTGGTAATTATCTTAAAAGAAATCTTGAATAAATCAAATATAGATAATTAGGATATTAATTGTTAATTGGAATTATTTGTTATTTGATCCTCCATGTTTTAAATGTTTAAAAACCTACCCTCATGTTTTGAAATTTACTTTTGTGATTAAAAGTTTTAATTTAGACAACTTAAATTTCAAACCCTAGATTTTAAAAGTTTTAAAATACAACCCTATACTAATATGATATTACTAGAATAATATATATATGTATAACTAAATGCTAGTCTTACCGTTAGTAGGCCTCATTCACGAAGCCGATCTATAAGGTGGGTATAAGGTTGCGGCCTATAAAATGGCGCTTAATGGGTGTACACTCACACCCACCGCTTGCTTGATTGGTGGAGGGTCGTTAGCCGAACGGGTAGGATAGGGCAACCTCATCCTCTCATTAAAAGTATAATAAGAAATACAAGTAACTACACATATTTCAAAATTTCCCAATCCTAGTTACTTTAGGAAAAGTGAATTGATGCAATCCCATGAAATTACACTTTGCACCTTGCTAAGATGTTAGTGGAGCGTGTGTGGTTTACCGGCACACTAATTGGTTCTAAGCGAAGGTGGCAAAGGGTGATTCGTTGTTTATCATAGTTCGATGGAGCGTGTGTGGTTTACCGGCACATTGAATAGGTGATTGTTACAATGAAGGCGCCATGTGAATTTGCATGGTAATTCACACCCGCTTTGTGATCCTCGGCATCCCAGTCACAAACAAGAGGGGCATATCGAGATTTAAACATGCCATTGAATGTTTCAATGAATCTCATCCGAACCTAGGAATTCTAAAAAACACTTAGGACTAATAGTTTAAGTTTCGTGATGGAGAATTAGTGAATCGTCATTCACTTACCTTCAATTTATTTGCATGTTAGATTACGGCATCCCTTTTCTAGTATGTAAATGTTATTGTTGGATCCTAGCCCTAATTTTCTTATTGGGTGATAGTTAGGGATTCTTATTCTAATCTATCTTTGTCCTTTTCTAATTATAGATGTCAAACGCAAACAACGCTGCTGCTAGTTCTTTCACATTGATGAGCCTTTGCCAAAAGGTCACCTTCGATGGAACGAACTTTAGCGAATGGATAAGATACATTCGCACCATTGCTCGCTATGAGGATAAGGAGTATGTCCTCGATGAGAAGCTCGAGAAAATCAACCCCGAAATTGCTACTCCCGCCGAAATCACCGCCTTTGAAACTCATGAGCGAGATGCAACGAAGGTACATTGCATCATGATCGCCACCATGAACTCCGAATTCCAAAAGTCCTACGAGGACATGTACCCGTACGAGATGCATCAAGACTTATTGGAGAGGTATCACCAAAACGCGAGACAAGAGAGGTACGAGATTTTCACTAACATGATTTCCGCGAAGATGGGTCATGGAGAATCTCTTACCGTGCACTTGCAAAAGATGCAAAGGTATGTTGACCGCCTCCGCAAGTTAAATGTTGACTTTGGTGAAGACTTGGCGATCGACATGGTGCTTCACTCTTTGCCTCCGATGTACAATCAATTTAGGATGACCTACCACATGAACAAAGAAGAGGTCACCCTAAGCAAGCTCCAAGGTCTCTTGAGGGTTGCTGAGAGCAATTTCAAAGACAAGTCTGTTGCACCTACTCCCAATCCGCCCGCTGCTCCTGTCTTGGCTATTGGACAAGGGAAGGGAAAGAAGAGGAAAGCTTCATCGAAGAACTATCGCAAGGTGAAAGCCCGAGATGGTGCCTCTTCTAGTGGGACCAAAGTTGATCCCGCCAAGCCCTGCTCTAACCCGAAGGAGGCAGAGTGTCACCACTGCCACAAGATAGGACATTGGAAGAGAAGTTGCCCGGATTACCTGCAAGCAATCAAAGAAGGAAAGATCAAGCCATCTTTCGCAGGTATATATACAATCAAATCTAACGATTCTAATCATGCTATTTCTTGGGTTCTTGATACCGGTTGTGGTTATCACATTTGTTCTAATGTGCAGGGACTAAGAAGAAGTAGGGATGTGGAGCAAGGAAGGATCAATCTAATCATGGGGAACAGAAGATCATCACCTGTGACCAAGATTGGAGTGTACTCCTTAGTGCTTAGGAATAGTTTAGTTTTAGATTTGAACAATTGTTGCTATTCGCCAGAAATGGCAAGAAACATCATTTCATTTCATGGTTTATATAGACAAGGATTTAGATTTTCTTTTAATAATGAGAATGGTTCTATTTTGGCTTATCTAAATGGTGTCTTTTACTTTGAAGCTATACCATGTAATGGAATATATGAAACTGTTATGATTGTTGATGACTTTGGAAATGATGTTTTGAATATTGATTCTTCCACTAGTATGGATAAAGCTTCCTTGTGGCATTGTCGTCTTGGACATGTCAACAAGAAATGCATAGCCCAACTCCAAAAGGATGGAGTGTTGGAGTCATTCGACCTTAGGGAAGATGACACATGCGAGTCTTGTTTGCTTGGAAAGATGACTAAGTCGCCCTTCACAAGCACTTGTGAAAGGGGCGAGGGTCTATTGGACCTAATACATACCGATGTATGTGGACCATTTAGATCAACCACGAAGGATGGGAACCGCTTCTATGTGACTTTTACCGATGACTATAGTAGGTATGGGTATATCTACTTAATCAAGCAAAAGTCAGACACCTTTGAAAAGTTCAAAGAGTTCAAGAATGAAGTGGAGAATCAACTGGGCAGGAAAATCAAGATGCTTCGATCCGATCGAGGAGGAGAGTACCTAAGTCTTGAATTCCACGATTATCTCAAGGAGTGTGGAATAGTTTCGCAATTGACGCCTCCTAGGACACCGCAGTTGAATGGTGTGGCAGAAAGGCGTAATCGAACCTTATTGGATATGGTTCGCTCTATGATGAGTCGTGCTTCACTACCAATCTCTTTTTGGGGGTATGCCTTAGAGACTGCCGCCCATATCCTTAACCGAGTCCCTACTAAGAAGGTTGCCAAAACACCTCACGAGATGTGGACAGGGAAAGCTCCCTCGTTGGCACATATCAAGGTTTGGGGTTGCGAGGCTTTCGTAAGACGAGATACTCACGACAAGCTTGAACCTCGAAGTGAGCGATGTATTTTCATCGGCTACCCACAGACATCCTTTGGATATCTCTTCTATAGACCGAAGGACAATGTTGTCTTCGTTGCGAGGAGAGGAGTTTTCCGAGAGCGAGAACTCATAAGCCAAGGAGACAGTGGGAGGCAAATCGAACTTGAAGAGATTCAAGAGTCGATGGATGAAGGAACCTCTACCGCTGGCACTCAACCCGAGGAGGAAACTCCGGTTGAACCAATTGACGAATCCTTACCTCTTAGACGTTCCGATAGAGTTAGAGTTCATCCCCAGTTCTATGGCTTTCATATTACTACCGAAGGGGACACGTATATTAGTGATGGTACACTAGTAAATCTTGATGAACCTAATAGCTACAAGGAAGCCATGGCAGGCCCGGAGTCTGTAAAGTGGAAAGAGGCGATGGATAGCGAGATCCAATCCATGTATGATAACCAAGTTTGGAATTTGGTTGATTACGTGCCCGGACGTAAGACCGTTGGGTGCAAATGGATCTTCAAGAAGAAGACCGACGTGGACGGGAACGTACACACATATAAAGCGCGATTGGTCGCGAAGGGCTTTACTCAAACTCCCGGAGTTGACTATGAAGAGACCTTCTCACCAGTTGCGAAGATTAAATCTATTAGAGTGATGTTAGCAATTGCAGCATTTCATGATTATGAGATTTGGCAAATGGATGTCAAGACCGCTTTCCTTAACGGAAAGTTGGCTGAGGATGTTTACATGGCTCAGCCAGAGGGGTTTGTGGATCCGAAGCATCCGGATAGAGTGTGTAAGCTTGAGAAGTCCATTTATGGACTTAAGCAAGCATCTCGCAGATGGAATCTTTGTTTCGATGAGAAAGTCAAAGAGTTTGGATTTGTACGAAGCGAAGACGAATCTTGTGTATATGTCAAAGCCAGTGGGAGTATAGTAAGCTTCCTCGTTCTATATGTCGATGACATATTACTCATAGGAAACGACATCCCGACTCTGCAGGAAGTTAAGTCCTGGCTCGGGAAGTGCTTCGCTATGAAGGACCTCGGAGAAGCCTCTTACATTTTGGGAATAAGGATAATAAGAGAAAGAAGTAAGAGACTAATTGGACTTAGTCAGAATACTTACTTAGAGAAGGTACTAAAACGTTTTAGTATGGAAAACTCAAAGAAGGGAGAACTACCAATACAAAGTAATGCCAAATTGAGTAAGACTCAAAGTCCGAGTACCGAAGCTGAGATAGCAGAAATGAGCCAAATACCATATGCTTCCGCAGTTGGCTCAATCATGTACGCTATGACTTGTACTCGCCCTGATGTAGCCTTCGCTTTGAGCATGGTTAGCAGATATCAAGGGAATCCTGGCAAAGCACATTGGATTGCGGTGAAGAATATCCTTAAGTACCTTCGGAGGACGAAGGAATGGTTCTTAGTCCTCGGAGGGAGTGATGACTTGAAGGTGCGAGGGTATAGTGACGCCAGTTTTCAGACCGACAGGGACAACTACCGTTCGCAGTCGGGCTGGGTCTTTACCCTAAATGGAGGAGCAGTGACATGGAAAAGTTCCAAGCAGGAAACCGTAGCTGATTCAACGTGCGAATCAGAGTACATTGCAGCGAGCGAAGCGTCGAAGGAGGCAATATGGCTAAAGAACTTCATTGGTGATCTTGGAGTCGTACCTGCCATAAAGGAGCCAATGGAGATTTTCTGTGATAACGAAGGTGCGGTTGCCTTAACCAAGGAACCGAGGGATCATGGTAGATCAAGACATATCGACAGAAAGTATCACTTCATTAGACATCGTGTAGAAGAAGGACAACTCGTAGTGAAGAGGATATCATCAGAAGATAACCCAGCAGATCCGCTTACGAAGGGACTGAGTAGGGTTAAGCACTTGCAGCATGCTAGGAGTATTGGGCTGAAGGATGATATTAGCATAGATTAGATAGTATTAGAAACGTGTAATAGATAAATGTAATTGACATTTGATGATTAAATAAAGGAGTTTTATTTATGAGTAATGTTACTATCTTATGTTAATTGTTTAGCTATTGTTTCACTTTGCATGTTTTGACTTCCAGAATAATTGAGGTTATTAGGAATAATCAAATTATTCAAATGGTCCACAATCGTTCATATGTTGGAAGTAGATATGAAAGAAGATTGTCGTGAATTGGTGTGTAGAATGTCTAAATGATATTAGACATAGCAAAGGATTGCTGCAACGTTCATGAGTGCTTATGAACTAGTTTTGAGCATTGGAATAAACCCGCGCTTGCTGGAATCACCTTATGGAATAAGATATAAAAGGTGATCGCAAGACGATAATATCATATAGTCTTAAAACCTAGATATATGGTTTATTATTTGTTAATTGATTGTACATTGATAATACGAAAACGCATCAGTAACTTGGTGTTATAAAACGTATTGTTGTGTATAGTTGGTAAATGAATAAGTAAATGCATATAAGTCGAAGTTTATCTGTAACTTTTATCTAATAAGGTAAAAGCGATATCTCGGCCGCTCGATGATTTGATTTGACTTATGTGCCGGGCCCGGTCAAGAACTGAATTGATGTGTTCGATTAAGTTCTATGTCAAATAAATCAGAGATCGAGAAACCTAAATGCTTGACTAACCATTCCATAGGATTGTCAGCATGATATCTAACAGAGGACTGTACGTTCCCTTATCTAAAGGACAAGATTGATTAGATCAGAGTTGACAGCGTCTTTGAGAGCTACGATTGCAAACCGAATTGTACTTGTATAGTTACTAGACTTATCCAAGTGGGAGACTGTTGGAATAGTGTCTAAGGCTGTAACTATATTCGGTTGTGCATGGTCCTTTTGGGTTGCCTTCACCATAGCAACTTGATAGGATGATTTATTAAGAGAGAATAAATATTATTAATATATTATGGGAATAATATAATAATATATTTGTTATTTGATTAATATAAGTCATAGAATTAATTAGAATTAATTTGGTGACTTAGAGAGATTAATTAAATAAAGGGGTATAAACTGTCAATTGTTTGATAGTTAAGCTTTAGACTGTAAATCCATTTGGATAAGCTATGGACGAATTCTAAGAGGATTAGGATAGCTAAAATCGTCCATTAGAGTTATCTAGGAATGGATTTGGATAGCCTTAAGAGAAGATTATCTGATAGGGACTTATCTGTAATCCTTAAGGAATCTACAAGTATAAATAGACCCCATGGCATAGGGAATTCGACACTTCTGAAAAAGCAAGAGAACTCTGGTCGAATTCCTCCCCTCTCCTCTCTCCCAAATCATCCTCCTTGCTTTGGTGTTTGTAAGCCATTAGAGGAGTGACATTTGTGACTCTAGAAGCTCCAAGACCTCAAGATCAACAAGGAATTCAAAGGTATGATTCTAGATCTGTTTTAATGTTCTTGTTTAACCTAATTAGTAATTAGAAGTCTTGGATTCAAAGCATGTTTATTAGAAAGCCTAGATCCAAGCATTAGGGTTTTGCATGCGCACATAGGAAAGTTCTTATGGCTAAAACCCATCAATATTGGGTTCGATTATTCTTGTGTTTCACTTTGCATTTTTTGACTTCCCGAATAATAAGATTATTCAAACCATCCACAGTCACTCATGCTTTGGAGGTAGGTATGAAAGAAGACTGTCATGAATTGGCTTGTAGATTGTTAAAGTGTATTAGACATAGAAAAAGTATGCTACAACGTTCATGAATACTTATGAATTAAGATTTGAGTATTGGATTAAACCTACGCTCACTTGAATCACTTAATGGATTTTATCACCGGTGATTAGTGAAATGATAATATCTTATATTCTTGAAACCGAGACGTGTGAGTTGTATTCTGCAAGTTGGTTGCACATTGATAATATGTAAATGCACCAGTAACTTGGTGTTATAAAACATATTGTTGTGTGTGATTTGATGAGTAGGTACAAGCGAGCATTGAGTCAAAGTTTATCCGTTCCTTTTACCCAAAGTGGGATAAAAGCAATATATGTGGGCCCCTCGATGATTTAGTGATGACACCCTAAGCGCTTAGCCAAGCCGGGACTAAGTTGATGTGTTCAATTGTAGTCTGTTGTCAGTCGTCATAAATCAGAAATCCGGAAACAACACATCAACAGAGAGTATGATTAAAATCCATGTCTCATTTCATACGATATCTAGAATGGAGGAATATATGATCCCTTATCTAAAGGACACGTTTCTGATAAGATCAGAGTTCGACATCGACTTTTGAAAGCGACGATTGCTGATCAGGTTCCGAAGTCATGCGCAATATAGTTATTAGATTTATCCAAGTGGGAGACTGTTGGATTAGGTGTCTAAGCCCATAACTATTTTAGTATGTACTTGACCCGATTGTGAGCATGGTCCTTTTTCGTTGCCTTCACCATAGCAACAGATAGGATGAATTAAGGAGAAAGAAGATTAATTAATATATTATATGAATAATATATTAAAAGAGAAATCATATCGTTTAATTAATATTAGTCAAGAATTAATAAGAATTAATTTTGTGGCTAAAAGAGATTAACTAAATATAGGGGACTGATTGTTTAATTATAAGATAGTTGCATAAATGGACTAATGGACTCTATAGAAGTTGGAGTGGACGAAATCTATAGGGAAACCCATAAGAATTCGTCCAAAGCCTCTAAGGAAGGAGTTCATGGGCTGCTTAGGGCCTAAGCAGTCAAATTAGGGTTTCCTAGTTGAAACCCCTAATAGCCTACCTATATAAGTAACCCTTAAGGCCCCAAAAACGTGTTGAAGTAATCCCTACGGGTTCTTGGACGTTTTTGGTGCTCCTCCTCCTTCTCCTAGGTCATCTTGTTGCTCATGGTGTTTGTGACTCCATTAGAGGTGCAACATTTGAGGCACTAAGCTTTCAAAAGTCAAGATCAAGAGGAATTGAGATTGTTATTACTACATAACAATCAAGGTAATATCTAAACCCTTTTATTATGATAATATTGATTATTATATGCAAGATCTAGGGTTTATGAGCTTTGGATGATTATTGCATGTTCATTAGACAAACTAGATCCAAAGCTTTAGGGTTTGCATGTACACTATAGGATTGATGTAGTGCTCATAACCCATCAAAAACACCTTCCATGTGTCTCAGCTTCGGAAGTGTGTCACTGACGAGTCCGTAATTGTATCATTGGACGACATTCAGGTGGACGGGAGCCTGAACTACATCGAGAGGCCGATAGCCATCTTAGATAGGAAGACGAAGGGTCTTTGGAACAAGGAGTTGAAGCTGGTGAAGGTGCAATGGTAGCACAGAAGGGGATCCGAATGGACTTGGGAGCCGAAGGAGGAGATGCGGGAGCATTATCCCGATCTATTCGCAACTATCGACTTCAAGGACGAAGTCTAGTTCAAGTGGGGGATATTTGTAACACTCCAAATCAGGTATGACCTTATAGCCCTTGAAGTATTTCAAATATAACTTATGAGAACCTTAAGTACGTTGGGCGTACTTACGAGTACGCTTAGAGTACTTGGCAAGGAGGATCGCAAAGGGGCAACATGTACGCTGGGCGTATGTGCCAGATGTTCAAACCCTAAAATCCGGACTTGAGACCTATATAAAAACCCTTAACACTTTTGAGCCTCACCCTTAATAGCCTCCTTCACCTTCAAACACCTCTAAAAACCCTAATATCATTTGTGAGTGCATTTTGAGCTTTAAGAGTGCATTTGTGGTCCTTTTAGTGTTCATCCAAGAAGAAGAAGTTGTCAAGGAAGCTTGGAGTGTCATTTGGCTTCAAGAATCTGCATATAGTCGACCTTGAGGAGCTTCTGGAGGTATAAAGCTTGCACATTTCCACTTAAATCACTAGATCTAGCTAGGGTTTTCTAGTTTTGTCCCTTTGGTTGATTTTGGACTTCATCTTGTGAGTTAAGCAACTCTAGAGGATGGAAAGAACATATCTGAGGTCCCTTGGTCCTTTTGAAACATAAAAATGGAGTCTTGGTGGGTTTTTTGACCTCATGCATGGGTTAAGAACCTTAGAAAGGTCTTAATGGGGGTGCTGGGAACATATGAGTCATGCAAAGGCATAAAGTTGCCAACTTTCTGCCTTAGGCCGTCTTAATAAGCTTAGATCTGACTTTTGGACATAAGGGAATCGAGTATTAAGCACTTAATAAAGAAAGTGCTTAATATGTTAGTATGCTGGGCTTAACCTAGCGTACGTTGCGCGTACGTCCCAGAGCCCTAATACGCTACACGTACCATGGTGGTACGTTAAGCGTACACATCACATATGGGCTTGACTTTTTTCGGGCCTTTGGGCCTCGTTTGGTTATTGAACCTTGCTACATTTTAGGAATAGTGGGCCATCTTATCTGTTTTGGGCCATTGATGTTATGGTAGGTTCTTGGGCCAAGAGGCCCATTAATGATTTTTGGACATGGACTTTGGGCCCATTAACAAAGAAATGATATTTGGGCCTTTTTGGAAAGATTTGGGGTTTGGGTTTCCCTTTGATCATGTGATGTCCTACATGGAGTAACCTTATTGTTTAGCACGGGAGGTTACGAGCAGTTAGAAGAGCAGTTTTTGGATTCCTCGGACAAAGGTGAGTCTCCTCACTATACCAATGGGTCTAAGGCACCAAGGTCAGCCCATTTCTTGATATGTAGTGTCCTAGCTAAAATTGTATTATTTGGCATGGTAGTATGTATGAGCTAGGAAGTATGCTAGTAGTATGTGTGGTATGTTTGTATGGAAGACCATGGGAGAGCCCATGACACTTAGATGTAAGACCATGTGGAGAGCCCATGGTTTTCCTATCAAAGACCATGGGAGAGCCCATGACACTTAGGTGTAAGACCATGTGGGGAGACATCCTGGAGTATGACCCTGGGGACGAGCCCACGACCTTCTTATCTTTTGTATGCATAGCTTATGTGATATTTATAGTTGCTTTAGCTAGTATGATATGTTGTATGTGGTTTGTGTCTGGGTATGCTCTGGGGAACTCACTAGGCTTTCAGCTTACCATTTATGGATTTGTTTCAGGTAAATTTGAGCCCAAGGGCAAGGGCAAGGTGTGATGGCGCGGCGTGCACTCTCTCTCTCTCTCTCACAGATATGTTATGGGACACTCTTATGTTTTTAAATAAAGTTGTAATGAATGTGGATTTGAAAACAATTGTTTTGGATTTCATGGCTTCTGCAAATGTGTTTGATTAATTAAAAATGAAAAATTTCTTTAAAATTCGGGTTGTTACAAAATAATTGTTAACATGATCCCAAGGATATGAGATTTGTAAAAATCTAACTCCAAATGAGAGAGTTATAGATTTTATAAAATTAAAAATCAACCGCATAATTAAAGTTAATTACGTCAAAATAGTACTTAGAGATTGGTTAAGTTTTGAATAAAAGTACAAAAAGGAGATTTGTAGTACTCCTTCAGATATAAACTTTAGGATAAAGAATGCCGAAAATGGGATCCATATGAGAGAGATATGATTTTTGTAAAAATCATTTATTTTTACCCCCGCTAGGCACAAAAATGAAAGTCAAAACTAGCTAAAACAACTGAAAGGAGGGCTGCAGTACTCCCTGAGATTATTACATTGATATAAAGAGGGCATAAATCGAAGCTAGCACGAAAAAGTTATGATTTTTACAAAATTATGTCGTGCGCGCAAGGTGCGCGCCTATGCCCACCACGCACTTGATACCGGATTTGAGTAGATTGAGAGTGACGTGTCCAATTAGGGAGGTTACACATGGCAATATCTAGATGGAGCCTCAATGATCACTCATGAAGCGCAAAGTTTTTTGCGTTGTGCACACCCTAAATCCATGCCTATAATTAGAATGCAGTGCAGGCCCCTTCAATAAAACTTTTTGGCCCCTCTCTCTCTCTCTTAAGTCTCGAAGTTGTTGCACCCTTGGAGCGGTCCCCGGAGTCCCGAGGCCAATTCAACCCTACATCAACGGTCCCATGCATTGAGGGTGAGTTCACGACCCCGTTTCAATATTGAGGGGTTTTATATGGGGGAGGGGATACATGCTTGTCAAACTGCTTTATCAAAATATATTTATATCTATAAATATAAATAGTTATATAAAGCATGAAACCTTAGGATAATGTAGCCATAAATATTGTACCTAGCTGTAAGCTATAATATTATGCCTAAGAGTTATGATGTCTAATAGCCTAGGAAGAGATATTACCTAGACTTTATGATGACCAATTCCCTAGGATAACATAGTACCAATAAGTAATGTTGGTCAACTATAGGGATATGCAATGTACCTAATCATTACTCTTCCCAAATATCTTGTTTTAACCATAACTAGGGTATATATATATATATATATATATATATATATATATATATATATATATATATATATATATATATATATATATATATATATGCACACACAATCTAATTATAAAATTTGTAAGTTCTACTTATCAAATATAAGGTAAAATATTTATATTGCGGTAGTTATAGGAAACCACGAAGAAAGGAAGATAAAAGATGAAATACTTAAGGTTAATGCATTAGTGAGATGTTATTATTCATCCTTAGCCAGATTAAATTTGGCTACCCCGAACCTGTAATCGTTAATTTGGCGAGAGCCAGAAAGATATGTATAGATCTATACGGGGTATGACACCCCCACCTGCAATTGCAAGCTTCAATCCCGTCAGGATAACTTTCCTTATTATTCAAACACTATTAGATGTCCGATAAAGCGCCGTGGGAGAAATTATTAGTCTACAATATCGATTATAGGGGTTCATGGTAATACATTACAACCACCTTAGAGATTCGACTACCTCGAGGTACACCTTTAAGTAGTAAATAAAATATGTTAGGATTAATAGAATCTCCTAAAATATAAAGATACTAAGATATGATCAGTAAAATATCCTACAAAGATAGTAAAATAGGATAGCTAAAACATCCTATAAAGATAATAAGTTAAGGTTGGTATGATATCTTAACAAAGATAGAAAGGTTTTTCTGAAAAGAAAAAGCATTCTTAAAATACAATCAAATAAAGAATAAACTATAAAAACCTGTGAACTCACAAACATTATATTGACTTTTTTTCAAAATACATGTATTCTTCAGGAGATGAGTGTGGAGGATAGTCTTGTAGAGGAAGATGTCATCAAGGAAGCTTGTTGGAGTTTATATCTATTTTTTTGTCATTTCTAGTTATATTCAGGATGTATGCCTGATCTATTAAACAATGTAATCCCAAATAAATTATGATAAATAAAAGTATAGTTTTTGTTATATTTCTGTGTAATGTTCAATATATATGTGTGTCTCGATCTAATATCCCTACGTTGCACACCCTGACGTTTTCGCCGCCGTCTGGGGGGTGTGACACTGTATGTCGTCTATTTTGTCTTGTCGTGCCCACGACGTGACCAAGAGGTATCTACGTCGTCGTGGATGTTGACTTGGTTGACCGTTGGCTTTATACTTTTTTGACTTAGGGTCAAACTTGGAGGATTTGGGTTATTGATGGAGGATTTATCTATTTTGATGCTATTCGGGTCGCGGGGTTGAGTAGTGCAAGGTGTGAGAGTGTTGTTGTGCTTCTCCGGTTCTTCAGCTCAGGTGAGTTTCTCACTATGACACATATCTCGTTGTATATCCTTTGCATTGTAGGATACGGGTAGTGTTAGAGTACAAGTATGCTAGTTGACTATGATAGCTCCGTGTTATGCATATGCAGTATAGGACACTTAGTTTCATGGTATGTTAGACTAGTAGGGTCTTGCCTAATGATCATATGATACTATTAGGAGTTATGTTTAGGTAGGATAACTAGGGAAGGCTAGTTGGCAAGGGTATGTAATATGATAGAATATATTATGTGTTTATGTTACATGGTTATATGGTAGTCATATCTTGGGTTATAGATAGTCTAAGTTGGATAGCCCGAGAACTCTTGGTCCAATGCCTTATTGCGATATTCTTGTTTAATTGTTCTCCCTCGGGTGGATCATATGTTTGGCTGTCTATTTGATCCCTGACTACATACGAATTTATGAATTGTACGAAATACCAAGATCTGGCTCCTGACATTTGTACGGACGAACATGATGTAGCTCCTGGTAGTGAAGGTTGGGATGGGCCTGTTATGTATGGTTAGGCAGGGCCCGTTATGCATGTTTCGTTGTGGCCTGTTATGAGAGTTAGGCTGAGCCCGTTACGTATGATATATGATTGTGGATAGGAATTTTGTTTGCTCCACGCTAGAGTCAAGGATTGTATGTGGTTGCATTGTATGTATGGTAGAATATGTGGCATATTAGGGAACTCACTAAGCTTTATGCTTATAGTTGTGGATTAAACCTTTTGTAGGTCGTTCACGAGAAGAGCTCGACAGGACTGTACACATGCATCGAAGATATTCATTTCCGTGGTTTTGTAAATTACTTAAACATGATAATGCATGGTTTCAACCAAATCAAATGTTACTCAATGTTTTCTGAAGCAAAAGGTTTTAATCGATTAACTATTTTATGAACAAAAATATCTTTATAATTTTTGGGACGTTACACTTTATGCCTTAAATGACTCGGAAACTTAAAGAAGATGATGAATCTAAGCTTTCTCTTTGCTTCCCTGCACCAAGATAGAGTTTCTTCCTCCACAAGTTTCACAAGATCAAGAAGATAAGCTCAAAAGCAAGCCACCAAGCTTATAACCATGGAAGGGAGGCTAGGGTTTCGAAAAAGTGAGAATGGAGGTTGAAGAGGATGCCATAAATCTGAAGTTAATGCCTTTAAATATGGGAGAAACCCTAAAATCTTGGTCTTGGGCTGCATCAACAACCATGTTCTGACCATCACCTTACCACATCGTGGTGCTCACCCGGGAACGATGCTTCATTTAAATGATAATGCCTTGTCGTGGTCATCAACGTACCATGTCATGGAAAAAGGTTTTCCAAAAAACTTTATCTTTAACCTCCATAAGTCTTCAACTATTCCAATCGGGAAAACAGGTGTTACATAAAACATCCGAAAACTCCCATAGTTAATCTTCGAATGCACATGTTGGAACTTGGAATAGACCTCAACGATGACGAACCATATGATATTCCGAGGTCGAGTCATCCTATAGGAAAAGATCAAGCGAAGAGAAAGCTTGAGGGTATCGAAGGTTCTTCAAGTGAGGAAAAGAGAGAGGGGCCCATGGAGTTAAATGCACACATGTATCCAAACAATGTTGCAAAGTGTGGAACAAAAAGAGAAAATTGTGAGTATACAAACACTATTACACTCACTCACACACAAATTGTCACATCATGGGGGGGGGGGGGGGGGGGGGGGAGGGGTACACAAGACAATTGGGGGGCACGAATAGAATTTCCCTATATATACTAAACATAATTATAGTCTACACCATATATTATAATTGACAATTTATATAATATAAATATGTGACATTTATGATTTCGTGCTTTTGAATCGTACAAAAATAAGATGAGAAATTCTATCTGTACCCCCTCCCCCTTGTGTACCACTATGTGAATATAATAATACTTGCGTATCCCATGATGTGACAATTTATACGAGTGAAATGGATACATATAATAACACCCGAAAAAAGATATGCTTTCACGACTCCATATTCCCGGCTCAATTCAGTAACCCATAGAAGAAATCAATGGGTGTGTATGTAGCACGGATATATTGACCCTTAAATTTAGATTTTTAAAAGTTAAAAGCAGTTTATATGACATTTTGACCCAGGTCCTTTCTAATTTTTAGAGACATATATAACTATATGAGGGAATCAGCTATACGTGCATGGTAGTACGGATATGGACTTTGCAAAGGGTATGTATGTGTTTCAAAAGGACAAAAGTGGATGAGGGTCTTATGAACGATGATCACAAGAACAAGATAGATAAACAAAGAGTCCAAATGCAAAGAACCAAACTGCCATTTGGCATATCGAATCATCACCCATTTCCCCCTCTTATCCCAGCTTGATAACTTTCTTTAGGCTGAAGGGCACAACACTTGTCGATCACTGATTCGATTGAATCTCACTTGGCATATTCCATTCCATTTTTTTAATAAGAAAAATAAATAAAAATCTATAAAGATCGCTCATCCTGCTTTCTTGATTTCTCGTCTTGTACTCAGCATCACCCTCACCATCTCCCTCATTAGTAAGCCATGTCAGCCTTCGTCGGAAAGTACGCCGGTAATATTACCTGAATAACCATAAAAAATTCTTTACATAATTGTATTGTATATATATATTATATAGTATATACTTATCGTTATATACTGTAATACTCGACTTATGGCTTGCAGATGAGTTGATCAAGAATGCCAAGTACATCGCCACACCGGGGAAGGGTATATTGGCTGCAGATGAGAGCACCGGAACCATCGGGAAACGTCTGTCGAGCATCAACGTTGAGAATGTCGAGTCAAACCGTCAAGCCCTCCGTGAACTTCTCTTCACTGCTCCAAACGCAGTGACTTACCTCTCCGGTGTCATTCTCTTCGAGGAAACCCTTTACCAGAAAACCGCCGACGGGAAGCCTTTTGTTGACGTTCTCCTTGAGGCCAATGTCCTTCCGGGGATTAAAGTCGATAAGGGTGTGGTTGACCTCTCCGGCACAAATGGTGAGACCACCACTCAAGGGTTAGATGGGCTTGGTGCTCGTTGTGCCAAGTACTACGAAGCTGGTGCCCGGTTTGCGAAATGGCGTGCAGTGCTTAAGATTGGAGCGACTGAACCCTCGGAGCTGTCTATCCAACAGAACGCCCAAGGGTTGGCTCGCTATGCAATCATTTGTCAAGAGAATGGTCTTGTACCAATTGTTGAGCCGGAGATATTGACCGACGGAAGCCATGATATCAAGAAATGCGCGTATGCAACCGAGATGGTGCTAGCTGCGGTTTACAAGGCTCTCAATGAGCAACACGTGCTTCTTGAAGGAACCCTCTTGAAACCTAACATGGTTACACCCGGCTCTGATAGCCCTAAGGTACGTACATCATACATAAATCAACAGAGCTGAAAATCTATGAAAAGGCATATATTTTATATCTTTCATTGATATAACAGGTGACACCGGAGGTGATTGCTGAATACACCGTCACAGCCCTACGTAGGACGGTGCCGGCAGCCGTGCCAGGAATTGTGTTTCTGTCGGGTGGTCAAAGCGAGGAACAGGCGACAGTGAACTTGAACGCGATGAACAAGTTGGAGGTGTTGAAGCCATGGACGCTGACGTTCTCATTTGGGCGAGCACTGCAATCGAGCACCCTGAAGACATGGGGCGGCAAAAAGGAGAATGTGGCGGCCGCACAGGCGGTGTTCTTGGCACGGTGCAAGGCAAACTCCGACGCCACTCTCGGGAAGTACGAGGGAGAGGGCGCCGGTGGTTTGGCTTCAGAGAGTCTGTACGTGAAGGGATACAAATATTAACCAAAGCTATGCACGAAGTAGTGAAAAGAGTTGGGGGATAATCGTGTTATTTTAATTGTTTTGTGCATCGATATTATGTTCATATCCTTACATTACAGCCCATACTTTGTTACTACCTACTCTCTATACATATGGATTGTTCTTCTTAGTTCATGCGTTCTATTTTCCTTACACTTTCTTTCCCACTTTTTTTTTTTTTTTTAATTCATTAAAGGTAAGGGAAGAAAATTTTTGACCGAAAGAAAGGGTGAGGAAAGAAAATATTCATTATACCGTGTTTCCAAGTTCGAAAGAAATGAAAGGAAAATTTTAAGCTTTTGTGTTCACGAGTTAGGAGGAAAAAAAATAAAACTTCAAATCCGCCCACTTTCTTTCCAAATCCGCCCAATTTGGAGGAAAATTAGGAAGGAAAATATGACTCTAAAATCTTTCCCCTCCCTTCACTTTCCTTCCATTAATGAAATTCGGGAAAACGATTTTCCTTCGACACCCCTCATTTTCCCTCCGTATCCTCACATTTCCCTCCTTAAGTAGAACTCGGGAACAAGGCGTTATTATTAATATTTTTTTATAGAAGATATCGAGTGTACCCTCCAATTTTACTCTGAAACCATTTGGACATGGAGACATTTCCAACACAAACTAAAACTAATGGACCAAATTAAGGTCTTACACTTTTTTCTATGGTTATAAAAACTTTTTATAACCATGGCTTTCGGGTATCTATATAAGGCTTATTCGGTTTTCAGGTTATTCGCTCCCAAGCCAGGACTTCACTTCCTGCAGAGTTAGGATGTCATTTCCTATGAGTAGTATGTTGATACGTATCCCGGGCCATACTTGAGGCCACCTCCACGGCCAGACCCAATAACCACCTTTTGTGACACTTTTGTGATGCTTCCTTGATCATCGCCAATACCACTACATGGATTTTAACTCCCCCACTATCCCTGTTATCACACGTAGCATAGTTATTCATTTAGGATCATGGTAAACTACTAGCACCACTACTTCCTTATTTTTAGTATTTCCTCTACTATTTAAATGTTACGTATTTTCATTGTTTGGGAGGAGAAGAATTCAGTAAAAAGTTATATATGGTCTCTTTATTTCCTTAAGAGGTTGACCACCTCGAATCGGTCTTTATGAATGGTGTTTTCCTTCCTATTCATCATGCCTCCCAGTCAAGATCTGTCCACCGATGTCACACCGCCAAGTATCCGCGAGCAACTCTCCACACTCATCGTTATTTCTACCGCTAATGTCTGTCGCCTTGATGCAATTATCACACAAATGGCCATCGTCAACACCCTCATCGACATTCAAACCGGAACCATGGAAAAACTCATCCCGCCTCCACATCCGCTTCCACCACCGAATCAACAATCAAGGCCGCCAACAATGTTATCCCCGCCACTACTGCCTCCACCAAAGTCCATTCCATCAAGTTTGTCACCACAACAACAATTGTCATCCTTACGACCACCAAAATCAAAAACTATATTCAGGAAAATCCAACCTGTCACATTCAACATTCAACCGAGAGACCAACGATTTTCTGGTTTCATTCCTCTACAAACTAACTTTTCGGACCTCGAGGACGAGGTCAATTTTAAGGGTGAGGGAATTGATATGTATCCCAGGCCATACTTGAGGCCACCTCTGTCACACCCCAAAACCAGGAACGGCGGAAACGTTCTAGGGCGGAGGACGTCATGTATAATATCAACAACAATGTAAAGTAGTAAACAAGCAACAACATCATCCATTTCATTAATAATATAATTATTATACAAATGTGTTCTATCAAATTTTGATAAACACTAAAGCATAAATCAAAATGAAAGATAAGTCTTGAACAAGCTCCATCTTCCTTTCTCCTTGCATCGGTACATGTCTATGATGACCTGAGGATACAAGTAATTTTGAAAGCGAGTATCAGCTTTGAAGCTGGTGAGATCGTAAGTATTTAGTGTCTTAATTTGTATGTAAGTATTTGTATGTAAGAATTTGTAAGTATATGTATTGAAAGTGTATATTGTGACATCCCCAATTTCACGGCAAAAAAAGTCTGATTTTGTTTATGCTTTGTTTTATAAAATCAGAGTAATCTTTTAAAGATAACGGTTGCGGAATTTGTTCCCAAAACAAGACATGATAATAACTTATCAAAACATTTCTCAAAGGGAATGTATTTTTCATTTAATAATAAAACCTCGGGATGTCATGTTCCGATACAGACATGTAAGCATAAACAGAACTTACATTTAATTACACAATTGATTTATATCTCCTTTAAATCTCTAGTGAAATATGTCTTCGTATTAACACCTGTGATACAAAGAAAACTGAGTGGGTCAGGCTTGGGAGCCTAGTGAGCATATAGGGTTTTCATCCCACAATGTTATATCATATATTTATAAATATTGAACATTCAAACTTGCACAATTTCACCATATAAAGGCAACTCTTAACCCACCCCATCGATCCTCACAATGACACGATCTAAACTCTCGTACCTAAAATTTTCCTCTTTACCTGATCCCTACTCATGGATCTAAAACTATCCTCTTCACCGATCCATACTCACGGATCTAAAACTACTTGATCCATACTCACGGATCTAAAACTAACCTCCTGATCTGATCCATACTCCCGGATCAATAATTGTACCCAATCCATACTCCCGGAATAAAGACAATTATCTATACCCTAATCCTGAGCTGATCCATACTCCTGGATCAATAATTGTACCTAATCCATACTCCCGGACTAAGGACAATTATCTATACCCTAATTCTGATCTGATCCATACTCCCGGATCAATAATTGTACCCAATCCATACTCCCGGACTAAGGATAATTATCTATACCCTAATCCTGATCTGATCCATACTCCCGGATCAATAATTGTACCCAATCCATACTCCCGGACTAAGGACAATTATCTATACCCTAATCCTGATCTGATCCATACTCCCGGATCAATAATTGTACCCAATCCATACTCCCGGACTAAGGACAATTATCTATACCCTAATCCTGATCTGATCCATACTCCCGGATCAATAATTGTACCCAATCCATACTCCCGGACTAAGGACAATTATCTATACCCTAATCCTAATCTGATCCATACTCCCGAATCAATAATTGTACCCAATCCATACTCCCGGACTAAGGACAATTATCTATACCCTAATCCTGATCTGATCCATACTCCCTGATCAATAATTGTACCCAATCCATACTCCCGGACTAAGGACAATTATCTATACCCGAATCCTGATCTGATCCATACTCCCGGATCAATAATTGCACCCAATCCATACTCCCGGATTAAGGACAATTATCTATACCCTAATCCTGATCTGATCCATACTCCCGGATCAATAATTGTACACAATCCATACTCCCGGACTAAGGACAATTAACTATACCCTAATCCTGATCTGATCCATACTCCCGGATCAATAATTGTACCCAATCCATACTCCCGGACTAAGGACAATTATCTATACCCTAATCCTGATCTGATCCATACTCCCGAATCAATAATTGTACCCAATCCATACTCCCGGACTAAGGACAATTATCTATACCCTAATCCTGATCTGATCCATACTCCCGGATCAATAATTGTACCCAATCCATACTCCCGGACTAAGGACAATTATCTATACCCGAATCCTGATCTGATCCATACTCCCGAATCAACAATTGCACCCAATCCATACTCCCGGATTAAGGACAATTATCTATACCCTAATCCTGATTTGATCCATACTCCCGGATCAATAATTATACACAATCCATACTCCCGGACTAAGGACAATTATCTATACCCTAATCCTGATCTGATCCATACTCCCGGATCAATAACTGTGCCCAATCCATACTCCCGGACAAAGGACAATTATCTATACCCTAATCCTGATCTGATCCATACTCCCGGATCAATAACTGTGCCCAATCCATACTCCCGGACTAAGGACAATTATCTATACCCTAATCCTGATCTGATCCATACTCCCGGATCAATAATTGTACCCAATCCATACTCCCGGAATAAGGACAATTATCTATACCCTAATCCTGATCTGATCCATACTCCCGGATCAATAATTGTACCCAATCCATACTCCCGGACTAAGGACAATTATCTATACCCTAATCCTGATCTGATCCATACTCCCGGACTACGGACAATTATCTATACCCTAATCCTGATCTGATCCATACTCCCGGATCAATAATTGTACCCAATCCATACTCCCGGACTAAGGACGATTATCTATACCCTAATCCTGATCTGATGCATACTCCCAGATCAATAATTGTACCCAATCCATACTCCCGGACTAAGGACAATTATCTATACCCTAATCCTGATCTGATCCATACTCCCGGATCAATAACTGTGCCCAATCCATACTCCCGGACTAAGGACAATTATCTATACCCTAATCCTGATCTGATCCATACTCCCGGATCAATAACTGTGCCCAATCCATACTCCCGGACTAAAGACAATTATCTATACCCTAATCCTGCTCTGATCCATACTCCCGGATCAATAATTGTACCCAATCCATACTCCCGGAATAAGGACAATTATCTATACCCTAATCCTGAGCTGATCCATACTCCCGGATCAATAATTGTTCCCAATCCATACTCCCGGACTAAGGACAATTATCTATACCCTAATCCTGATCTGATCCATACTCCCGGATCAATAATTGTACCCAATCCATACTCCCGGACTAAGGACAATTATCTATACCCTAATCCTGATCCGATCCATACTCTCGGATCAATAATTGTACCCAATCCATACTCCCGGACTAAGGATAATTATCTATACCCTAATCCTGATCTGATCCATACTCCCGGATCAATAATTGTACCCAATCCATACTCCCGGACTAAGGACAATTATCTATACCCTAATCCTGATCTGATCCATACTCCCGGATCAATAATTGTACCCAATCCATACTCCCGGACTAAGGACAATTATCTATACCCTAATCCTGATCTGATCCGTACTCCCGGATCAATAATTGTACCCAATCCATACTCCCGGACTAAGGACAATTATCTATACCCTAATCCTGATCTGATCCATACTCCCGGATCAATAATTGCACCCAATCCATTCTCCCGGACTAAGGACAATTATCTATACCCTAATCCTGATCTGATCCATACTCCCGGATCAATAATTGTACCCAATCCATACTCCCAGACTAAGGACAATTATCTATACCCTAATCCTGAGCCGATCCATACTCCCGTATCAATAATTGTACCCAATCCATACTCCTGGACTGAGGACAATTATCTATACCCTAATCTTGATCTGATCCATACTCCCGAATCAATAATTGTACCCAATCCATACTCCCGGACTAAGGACAATTATCTATACCCTAATCCTGATCTGATCCATACTCCCGGATCAATAATTGTACCCAATCCATACTCCCGGACTAAGTACAGTTATCTATACCCTAATCCTGATCTGATCCATACTCCCGAATCAATAATTGTACCCAATCCATACTCCCGGACTAAGGACAATTATCTATACCCTAATCCTGATCTGATCCATACTCCCGGATCAATAATTGTACCCAATCCATACTCCCGGACTAAGGACAATTATCTATACCCGAATCCTGATCTGATCCATACTCCCGGATCAATAATTGCACCCAATCCATACTCTCGGATTAAGGACAATTATCTATACCCTAATCCTGATCTGATCCATACTCCCGGATCAATAATTGTACACAATCCATACTCCCGGACTAAGGACAATTATCTATACCCTAATCCTGATATTATCCATACTCCCGGATCAATAACTGTGCCCAATCCATACTCCCGGACAAAGGACAATTATCTATACCCTAATCCTGATCTGATCTATACTCCCGGATCAATAACTGTGCCCAATCCATACTCCCGGACTAAGGACAATTATCTATACCCTAATCCTGATCTGATCCATACTCCCGGATCAATAATTGTACCCAATCCATACTCCCGGAATAAGGACAATTATCTATACCCTAATCCTGATCTGATCCATACTCCCGGAACAATAATTGTACCCAATCCATACTCCCGGACTAAGGACAATTATCTATACCCTAATCTTGATCTGATCCATACTCCCGAACTAAGGACAATTATCTATACCCTAATCCTGATCTGATCCATACTCCCGGATCAATAATTGTACCCAATCCATACTCCCGGACTAAGAACAATTATCTATACCCTAATCCTGATCTGATCCATACTCCCGGATCAATAATTATACCCAATCCATACTCCTGGACTAAGGACAATTATCTATACCATAATCCTGATCCGAACCATACTCCCGGATCAATAATTGTACCCAATCCATACTCCCGGACTAAGGACAATTATCTATACCCTAATCCTGATCTGATCCATACTCCCAGATCAATAATTGAACCAAATCCATACTCCCGGACTAAGGACAATTATTTATACCCTAATCCTGATCTGATCCATACTCCCGGATCAATAACTGTGCCCAATCCATACTCCCGGACTAAGGACAATTATCTATACCTTAATCCTGATCTGATCCATACTCCCGGATCAATAACTGTGCCCAATCCATACTCCCGGACTAAGGACAATTAACTATACCCTAATCCTGATCTGATCCATACTCCCGGATCAATAACTGTGCCCAATCCATACTCCCGGACTAAGGACAATAATCTATACCCTAATCCTGATCTGATCCATACTCCCGGATCAATAATTGTACCCAATCCATACTCCCGGACTAAGGACAATTATTTATACCCTAATCCTGATCTGATCCATACTCCCAGATCAATAACTGTGCCCAATCCATACTCCCGGACTAAGGACGATTATCTATACCCTAATCCTGATCTGATCCATACTCCCGGATCAATAATTGTACCCAATCCATACTCCCGGACTAAGGACAATTATCTATACCCTAATCCTGATCTGATCCATACTCCCGGATCAATAACTGTGCCCAATCCATACTCCCGGACTAAGGACAATTATCTATACCCTAATCCTGATCTGATCCATACTCCCGGATCAATAACTGTGCCCAATCCATACTCCCGGACTAAGGACAATTATCTATACCCTAATCCTTATCTGAGACATACTCCCGGATCAATAATTGTACCCAATCCATACTCCCGGAATAAGGACAATTATCTATACCCTAATCCTGAGCCGATCCATACTCCCGGATCAATAATTGTACCCAATCCATACTCCTGGACTGAGGACAATTATCTATACCCTAATCCTGATCTGATCCATACTCCCGGATCAATAATTGTACCCAATCCATACTCCCGGACTAAGGACAATTATCTATACCCTAATCCTGATCTGATCCATACTCCCGGATCAATCATTGTACCCAATCAATACTCCCGGACTAAGGACAATTATCTATACCCTAATCCTGATCTGATCCATACACCCGGATCAATAATTGTACCCAATCCATACTCCTGGACTAAGGACAATTATCTATACCCTAATCCTGATCTGATCCATACTCCCGGATCAATAATTGTACCCAATCCATACTCCCGGACTAAGGACAATTATCTATACCCTAATCCTGATCTGATCCATACTCCCGGATCAATAACTGTGCCCAATCCATACTCCCGGACTAAGGACAATAATCTATACCCTAATCCTGATCTGATCCATACTCCCGGATCAATAATTGTACCCAATCCATACTCCCGGACTAAGGACAATTATCTATACCCTAATCCTGATCTGATCCATACTCCCAGATCAATAATTGTACCCAATCCATACTCCCGGACTAAGGACAATTATCTATACCCTAATCCTAATCTGATCCATACTCCCGAATCAATAATTGTACCCAATCCATACTCCCGGACTAAGGACAATTATCTATACCCTAATCCTGATCTGATCCATACTCCCTGATCAATAATTGTACCCAATCCATACTCCCGGACTAAGGACAATTATCTATACCCTAATCTTGATCTGATCCATACTCCCGGACTAAGGACAATTATCTATACCCTAATCCTGATCTGATCCATACTCCCGGATCAATAATTGTACCCAATCCATACTCCCGGACTAAGAACAATTATCTATACCCTAATCCTGATCTGATCCATACTCCCGGATCAATAATTATACCCAATCCATACTCATGGACTAAGGACAATTATCTATACATTTAATCTTGATCTGAACCATACTCCCGGATCAATAATTGTACCCAATCCATACTCCCGGACTAAGGACAATTATCTATACCCTAATCCTGATCTGATCCATACTCCCAGATCAATAATTGAACCAAATCCATACTCCCGGACTAAGGACAATTATTTATACCCTAATCCTGATCTGATCCATACTCCCGGATCAATAACTGTGCCCAATCCATACTCCCGGACTAAGGACAATTATCTATACCTTAATCCTGATCTGATCCATACTCCCGGATCAATAACTGTGCCCAATCCATACTCCCGGACTAAGGACAATTATCTATACCCTAATCCTGATCTGATCCATACTCCCGGATCAATAACTGTGCCCAATCCATACTCCCGGACTAAGGACAATAATCTATACCCTAATCCTGATCTGATCCATACTCCCGGATCAATAATTGTACCCAATCCATACTCCCGGACTAAGGACAATTATCTATACCCTAATCCTGATCTGATCCATACTCCCAGATCAATAACTGTGCCCAATCCATACTCCCGGACTAAGGACGATTATCTATACCCTAATCCTGATCTGATCCATACTCCCGGATCAATAATTGTACCCAATCCATACTCCCGGACTAAGGACAATTATCTATACCCTAATCCTGATCTGATCCATACTCCCGGATCAATAACTGTGCCCAATCCATACTCCCGGACTAAGGACAATTATCTATACCCTAATCCTGATCTGATCCATACTCCCGGATCAATAACTGTGCCCAATCCATACTCCCGGACTAAGGACAATTATCTATACCCTAATCCTTATCTGAGACATACTCCCGGATCAATAATTGTACCCAATCCATACTCCCGGAATAAGGACAATTATCTATACCCTAATCCTGAGCCGATCCATACTCCCGGATCAATAATTGTACCCAATCCATACTCCTGGACTGAGGACAATTATCTATACCCTAATCCTGATCTGATCCATACTCCCGGATCAATAACTGTGCCCAATCCATACTCCCGGACTAAGGACAATTATCTATACCCTAATCCTGATCTGATCCATACTCCCGGATCAATAACTGTGCCCAATCCATACTCCCGGACTAAAGACAATTATCTATACCCTAATCCTGCTCTGATCCATACTCCCGGATCAATAATTGTACCCAATCCATACTCCCGGAATAAGGACAATTATCTATACCCTAATCCTGAGCTGATCCATACTCCCGGATCAATAATTGTTCCCAATCCATACTCCCGGACTAAGGACAATTATCTATACCCTAATCCTGATCTGATCCATACTCCCGGATCAATAATTGTACCCAATCCATACTCCCGGACTAAGGACAATTATCTATACCCTAATCCTGATCCGATCCATACTCTCGGATCAATAATTGTACCCAATCCATACTCCCGGACTAAGGATAATTATCTATACCCTAATCCTGATCTGATCCATACTCCCGGATCAATAATTGTACCCAATCCATACTCCCGGACTAAGGACAATTATCTATACCCTAATCCTGATCTGATCCATACTCCCGGATCAATAATTGTACCCAATCCATACTCCCGGACTAAGGACAATTATCTATACCCTAATCCTGATCTGATCCGTACTCCCGGATCAATAATTGTACCCAATCCATACTCCCGGACTAAGGACAATTATCTATACCCTAATCCTGATCTGATCCATACTCCCGGATCAATAATTGCACCCAATCCATTCTCCCGGACTAAGGACAATTATCTATACCCTAATCCTGATCTGATCCATACTCCCGGATCAATAATTGTACCCAATCCATACTCCCAGACTAAGGACAATTATCTATACCCTAATCCTGAGCCGATCCATACTCCCGTATCAATAATTGTACCCAATCCATACTCCTGGACTGAGGACAATTATCTATACCCTAATCTTGATCTGATCCATACTCCCGAATCAATAATTGTACCCAATCCATACTCCCGGACTAAGGACAATTATCTATACCCTAATCCTGATCTGATCCATACTCCCGGATCAATAATTGTACCCAATCCATACTCCCGGACTAAGTACAGTTATCTATACCCTAATCCTGATCTGATCCATACTCCCGAATCAATAATTGTACCCAATCCATACTCCCGGACTAAGGACAATTATCTATACCCTAATCCTGATCTGATCCATACTCCCGGATCAATAATTGTACCCAATCCATACTCCCGGACTAAGGACAATTATCTATACCCGAATCCTGATCTGATCCATACTCCCGGATCAATAATTGCACCCAATCCATACTCTCGGATTAAGGACAATTATCTATACCCTAATCCTGATCTGATCCATACTCCCGGATCAATAATTGTACACAATCCATACTCCCGGACTAAGGACAATTATCTATACCCTAATCCTGATATTATCCATACTCCCGGATCAATAACTGTGCCCAATCCATACTCCCGGACAAAGGACAATTATCTATACCCTAATCCTGATCTGATCTATACTCCCGGATCAATAACTGTGCCCAATCCATACTCCCGGACTAAGGACAATTATCTATACCCTAATCCTGATCTGATCCATACTCCCGGATCAATAATTGTACCCAATCCATACTCCCGGAATAAGGACAATTATCTATACCCTAATCCTGATCTGATCCATACTCCCGGAACAATAATTGTACCCAATCCATACTCCCGGACTAAGGACAATTATCTATACCCTAATCTTGATCTGATCCATACTCCCGAACTAAGGACAATTATCTATACCCTAATCCTGATCTGATCCATACTCCCGGATCAATAATTGTACCCAATCCATACTCCCGGACTAAGAACAATTATCTATACCCTAATCCTGATCTGATCCATACTCCCGGATCAATAATTATACCCAATCCATACTCCTGGACTAAGGACAATTATCTATACCATAATCCTGATCCGAACCATACTCCCGGATCAATAATTGTACCCAATCCATACTCCCGGACTAAGGACAATTATCTATACCCTAATCCTGATCTGATCCATACTCCCAGATCAATAATTGAACCAAATCCATACTCCCGGACTAAGGACAATTATTTATACCCTAATCCTGATCTGATCCATACTCCCGGATCAATAACTGTGCCCAATCCATACTCCCGGACTAAGGACAATTATCTATACCTTAATCCTGATCTGATCCATACTCCCGGATCAATAACTGTGCCCAATCCATACTCCCGGACTAAGGACAATTAACTATACCCTAATCCTGATCTGATCCATACTCCCGGATCAATAACTGTGCCCAATCCATACTCCCGGACTAAGGACAATAATCTATACCCTAATCCTGATCTGATCCATACTCCCGGATCAATAATTGTACCCAATCCATACTCCCGGACTAAGGACAATTATTTATACCCTAATCCTGATCTGATCCATACTCCCAGATCAATAACTGTGCCCAATCCATACTCCCGGACTAAGGACGATTATCTATACCCTAATCCTGATCTGATCCATACTCCCGGATCAATAATTGTACCCAATCCATACTCCCGGACTAAGGACAATTATCTATACCCTAATCCTGATCTGATCCATACTCCCGGATCAATAACTGTGCCCAATCCATACTCCCGGACTAAGGACAATTATCTATACCCTAATCCTGATCTGATCCATACTCCCGGATCAATAACTGTGCCCAATCCATACTCCCGGACTAAGGACAATTATCTATACCCTAATCCTTATCTGAGACATACTCCCGGATCAATAATTGTACCCAATCCATACTCCCGGAATAAGGACAATTATCTATACCCTAATCCTGAGCCGATCCATACTCCCGGATCAATAATTGTACCCAATCCATACTCCTGGACTGAGGACAATTATCTATACCCTAATCCTGATCTGATCCATACTCCCGGATTAATAATTGTACCCAATCCATACTCCCGGACTAAGGACAATTATCTATACCCTAATCCTGATCTGATCCATACTCCCGGATCAATCATTGTACCCAATCAATACTCCCGGACTAAGGACAATTATCTATACCCTAATCCTGATCTGATCCATACACCCGGATCAATAATTGTACCCAATCCATACTCCTGGACTAAGGACAATTATCTATACCCTAATCCTGATCTGATCCATACTCCCGGATCAATAATTGTACCCAATCCATACTCCCGGACTAAGGACAATTATCTATACCCTAATCCTGATCTGATCCATACTCCCGGATCAATAACTGTGCCCAATCCATACTCCCGGACTAAGGACAATAATCTATACCCTAATCCTGATCTGATCCATACTCCCGGATCAATAATTGTACCCAATCCATACTCCCGGACTAAGGACAATTATCTATACCCTAATCCTGATCTGATCCATACTCCCAGATCAATAATTGTACCCAATCCATACTCCCGGACTAAGGACAATTATCTATACCCTAATCCTAATCTGATCCATACTCCCGAATCAATAATTGTACCCAATCCATACTCCCGGACTAAGGACAATTATCTATACCCTAATCCTGATCTGATCCATACTCCCTGATCAATAATTGTACCCAATCCATACTCCCGGACTAAGGACAATTATCTATACCCTAATCTTGATCTGATCCATACTCCCGGACTAAGGACAATTATCTATACCCTAATCCTGATCTGATCCATACTCCCGGATCAATAATTGTACCCAATCCATACTCCCGGACTAAGAACAATTATCTATACCCTAATCCTGATCTGATCCATACTCCCGGATCAATAATTATACCCAATCCATACTCATGGACTAAGGACAATTATCTATACATTTAATCTTGATCTGAACCATACTCCCGGATCAATAATTGTACCCAATCCATACTCCCGGACTAAGGACAATTATCTATACCCTAATCCTGATCTGATCCATACTCCCAGATCAATAATTGAACCAAATCCATACTCCCGGACTAAGGACAATTATTTATACCCTAATCCTGATCTGATCCATACTCCCGGATCAATAACTGTGCCCAATCCATACTCCCGGACTAAGGACAATTATCTATACCTTAATCCTGATCTGATCCATACTCCCGGATCAATAACTGTGCCCAATCCATACTCCCGGACTAAGGACAATTATCTATACCCTAATCCTGATCTGATCCATACTCCCGGATCAATAACTGTGCCCAATCCATACTCCCGGACTAAGGACAATAATCTATACCCTAATCCTGATCTGATCCATACTCCCGGATCAATAATTGTACCCAATCCATACTCCCGGACTAAGGACAATTATCTATACCCTAATCCTGATCTGATCCATACTCCCAGATCAATAACTGTGCCCAATCCATACTCCCGGACTAAGGACGATTATCTATACCCTAATCCTGATCTGATCCATACTCCCGGATCAATAATTGTACCCAATCCATACTCCCGGACTAAGGACAATTATCTATACCCTAATCCTGATCTGATCCATACTCCCGGATCAATAACTGTGCCCAATCCATACTCCCGGACTAAGGACAATTATCTATACCCTAATCCTGATCTGATCCATACTCCCGGATCAATAACTGTGCCCAATCCATACTCCCGGACTAAGGACAATTATCTATACCCTAATCCTTATCTGAGACATACTCCCGGATCAATAATTGTACCCAATCCATACTCCCGGAATAAGGACAATTATCTATACCCTAATCCTGAGCCGATCCATACTCCCGGATCAATAATTGTACCCAATCCATACTCCTGGACTGAGGACAATTATCTATACCCTAATCCTGATCTGATCCATACTCCCGGATCAATAATTGTACCCAATCCATACTCCCGGACTAAGGACAATTATCTATACCCTAATCCTGATCTGATCCATACTCCCAGATCAATAACTGTGCCCAATCCATACTCCCGGACTAAGGACGATTATCTATACCCTAATCCTGATCTGATCCATACTCCCGGATCAATAATTGTACCCAATCAATACTCCCGGACTAAGGACAATTATCTATACCCTAATCCTGATCTGATCCATACACCCGGATCAATAATTGTACCCAATCCATACTCCTGGACTAAGGACAATTATCTATACCCTAATCCTGATCTGATCCATACTCCCGGATCAATAATTGTACCCAATCCATACTCCCGGACTAAGGACAATTATCTATACCCTAATCCTGATCTGATCCATACTCCCGAATCAATAATTGTACCCAATCCATACTCCCGGACTAAGGACAATTATCTATACCCTAATCCTGATCTGATCCATACTCCCGGATCAATAATTGTACCCAATCCATACTCCCGGACTAAGGACAATTATCTATACCCGAATCCTGATCTGATCCATACTCCCGAATCAACAATTGCACCCAATCCATACTCCCGGATTAAGGACAATTATCTATACCCTAATCCTGATTTGATCCATACTCCCGGATCAATAATTATACACAATCCATACTCCCGGACTAAGGACAATTATCTATACCCTAATCCTGATCTGATCCATACTCCCGGATCAATAACTGTGCCCAATCCATACTCCCGGACAAAGGACAATTATCTATACCCTAATCCTGATCTGATCCATACTCCCGGATCAATAACTGTGCCCAATCCATACTCCCGGACTAAGGACAATTATCTATACCCTAATCCTGATCTGATCCATACTCCCGGATCAATAATTGTACCCAATCCATACTCCCGGAATAAGGACAATTATCTATACCCTAATCCTGATCTGATCCATACTCCCGGATCAATAATTGTACCCAATCCATACTCCCGGACTAAGGACAATTATCTATACCCTAATCCTGATCTGATCCATACTCCCGGACTACGGACAATTATCTATACCCTAATCCTGATCTGATCCATACTCCCGGATCAATAATTGTACCCAATCCATACTCCCGGACTAAGGACGATTATCTATACCCTAATCCTGATCTGATGCATACTCCCAGATCAATAATTGTACCCAATCCATACTCCCGGACTAAGGACAATTATCTATACCCTAATCCTGATCTGATCCATACTCCCGGATCAATAACTGTGCCCAATCCATACTCCCGGACTAAGGACAATTATCTATACCCTAATCCTGATCTGATCCATACTCCCGGATCAATAACTGTGCCCAATCCATACTCCCGGACTAAGGACAATTATCTATACCCTAATCCTGCTCTGATCCATACTCCCGGATCAATAATTGTACCCAATCCATACTCCCGGAATAACGACAATTATCTATACCCTAATCCTGAGCTGATCCATACTCCCGGATCAATAATTGTTCCCAATCCATACTCCCGGACTAAGGACAATTATCTATACCCTAATCCTGATCTGATCCATACTCCCGGATCAATAATTGTACCCAATCCATACTCCCGGACTAAGGACAATTATCTATACCCTAATCCTGATCCGATCCATACTCTCGGATCAATAATTGTACCCAATCCATACTCCCGGACTAAGGATAATTATCTATACCCTAATCCTGATCTGATCCATACTCCCGGATCAATAATTGTACCCAATCCATACTCCCGGACTAAGGACAATTATCTATACCCTAATCCTGATCTGATCCATACTCCCGGATCAATAATTGTACCCAATCCATACTCCCGGACTAAGGACAATTATCTATACCCTAATCCTGATCTGATCCGTACTCCCGGATCAATAATTGTACCCAATCCATACTCCCGGACTAAGGACAATTATCTATACCCTAATCCTGATCTGATCCATACTCCCGGATCAATAATTGCACCCAATCCATTCTCCCGGACTAAGGACAATTATCTATACCCTAATCCTGATCTGATCCATACTCCCGGATCAATAATTGTACCCAATCCATACTCCCAGACTAAGGACAATTATCTATACCCTAATCCTGAGCCGATCCATACTCCCGGATCAATAATTGTACCCAATCCATACTCCTGGACTGAGGACAATTATCTATACCCTAATCTTGATCTGATCCATACTCCCGAATCAATAATTGTACCCAATCCATACTCCCGGACTAAGGACAATTATCTATACCCTAATCCTGATCTGATCCATACTCCCGGATCAATAATTGTACCCAATCCATACTCCCGGACTAAGTACAGTTATCTATACCCTAATCCTGATCTGATCCATACTCCCGAATCAATAATTGTACCCAATCCATACTCCCGGACTAAGGACAATTATCTATACCCTAATCCTGATCTGATCCATACTCCCGGATCAATAATTGTACCCAATCCATACTCCCGGACTAAGGACAATTATCTATACCCGAATCCTGATCTGATCCATACTCCCGGATCAATAATTGCACCCAATCCATACTCTCGGATTAAGGACAATTATCTATACCCTAATCCTGATCTGATCCATACTCCCGGATCAATAATTGTACACAATCCATACTCCCGGACTAAGGACAATTATCTATACCCTAATCCTGATATTATCCATACTCCCGGATCAATAACTGTGCCCAATCCATACTCCCGGACAAAGGACAATTATCTATACCCTAATCCTGATCTGATCTATACTCCCGGATCAATAACTGTGCCCAATCCATACTCCCGGACTAAGGACAATTATCTATACCCTAATCCTGATCTGATCCATACTCCCGGATCAATAATTGTACCCAATCCATACTCCCGGAATAAGGACAATTATCTATACCCTAATCCTGATCTGATCCATACTCCCGGAACAATAATTGTACCCAATCCATACTCCCGGACTAAGGACAATTATCTATACCCTAATCTTGATCTGATCCATACTCCCGAACTAAGGACAATTATCTATACCCTAATCCTGATCTGATCCATACTCCCGGATCAATAATTGTACCCAATCCATACTCCCGGACTAAGAACAATTATCTATACCCTAATCCTGATCTGATCCATACTCCCGGATCAATAATTATACCCAATCCATACTCCTGGACTAAGGACAATTATCTATACCATAATCCTGATCCGAACCATACTCCCGGATCAATAATTGTACCCAATCCATACTCCCGGACTAAGGACAATTATCTATACCCTAATCCTGATCTGATCCATACTCCCAGATCAATAATTGAACCAAATCCATACTCCCGGACTAAGGACAATTATTTATACCCTAATCCTGATCTGATCCATACTCCCGGATCAATAACTGTGCCCAATCCATACTCCCGGACTAAGGACAATTATCTATACCTTAATCCTGATCTGATCCATACTCCCGGATCAATAACTGTGCCCAATCCATACTCCCGGACTAAGGACAATTAACTATACCCTAATCCTGATCTGATCCATACTCCCGGATCAATAACTGTGCCCAATCCATACTCCCGGACTAAGGACAATAATCTATACCCTAATCCTGATCTGATCCATACTCCCGGATCAATAATTGTACCCAATCCATACTCCCGGACTAAGGACAATTATTTATACCCTAATCCTGATCTGATCCATACTCCCAGATCAATAACTGTGCCCAATCCATACTCCCGGACTAAGGACGATTATCTATACCTTAATCCTGATCTGATCCATACTCCCGGATCAATAACTGTGCCCAATCCATACTCCCGGACTAAGGACAATTATCTATACCCTAATCCTGATCTGATCCATACTCCCGGATCAATAACTGTGCCCAATCCATACTCCCGGACTAAGGACAATTATCTATACCCTAATCCTGATCTGATCCATACTCCCGGATCAATAACTGTGCCCAATCCATACTCCCGGACTAAGGACAATTATCTATACCCTAATCCTTATCTGAGACATACTCCCGGATCAATAATTGTACCCAATCCATACTCCCGGAATAAGGACAATTATCTATACCCTAATCCTGAGCCGATCCATACTCCCGGATCAATAATTGTACCCAATCCATACTCCTGGACTGAGGACAATTATCTATACCCTAATCCTGATCCGATCCATACTCCCGGATCAATAATTGTACCCAATCCATACTCCCGGACTAAGGACAATTATCTATACCCTAATCCTGATCTGATCCATACTCCCGGATCAATCATTGTACCCAATCAATACTCCCGGACTAAGGACAATTATCTATACCCTAATCCTGATCTGATCCATACACCCGGATCAATAATTGTACCCAATCCATACTCCTGGACTAAGGACAATTATCTATACCCTAATCCTGATCTGATCCATACTCCCGGATCAATAATTGTACCCAATCCATACTCCCGGACTAAGGACAATTATCTATACCCTAATCCTGATCTGATCCATACTCCCAGATCAATAACTGTGCCCAATCCATACTCCCGGACTAAGGACGATTATCTATACCCTAATCCTGATCTGATCCATACTCCCGGATCAATAATTGTACCCAATCAATACTCCCGGACTAAGGACAATTATCTATACCCTAATCCTGATCTGATCCATACACCCGGATCAATAATTGTACCCAATCCATACTCCTGGACTAAGGACAATTATCTATACCCTAATCCTGATCTGATCCATACTCCCGGATCAATAATTGTACCCAATCCATACTCCCGGACTAAGGACAATTATCTATACCCTAATCCTGATCTGATCCATACTCCCGAATCAATAATTGTACCCAATCCATACTCCCGGACTAAGGACAATTATCTATACCCTAATCCTGATCTGATCCATACTCCCGGATCAATAATTGTACCCAATCCATACTCCCGGACTAAGGACAATTATCTATACCCGAATCCTGATCTGATCCATACTCCCGAATCAACAATTGCACCCAATCCATACTCCCGGATTAAGGACAATTATCTATACCCTAATCCTGATTTGATCCATACTCCCGGATCAATAATTATACACAATCCATACTCCCGGACTAAGGACAATTATCTATACCCTAATCCTGATCTGATCCATACTCCCGGATCAATAACTGTGCCCAATCCATACTCCCGGACAAAGGACAATTATCTATACCCTAATCCTGATCTGATCCATACTCCCGGATCAATAACTGTGCCCAATCCATACTCCCGGACTAAGGACAATTATCTATACCCTAATCCTGATCTGATCCATACTCCCGGATCAATAATTGTACCCAATCCATACTCCCGGAATAAGGACAATTATCTATACCCTAATCCTGATCTGATCCATACTCCCGGATCAATAATTGTACCCAATCCATACTCCCGGACTAAGGACAATTATCTATACCCTAATCCTGATCTGATCCATACTCCCGGACTACGGACAATTATCTATACCCTAATCCTGATCTGATCCATACTCCCGGATCAATAATTGTACCCAATCCATACTCCCGGACTAAGGACGATTATCTATACCCTAATCCTGATCTGATGCATACTCCCAGATCAATAATTGTACCCAATCCATACTCCCGGACTAAGGACAATTATCTATACCCTAATCCTGATCTGATCCATACTCCCGGATCAATAACTGTGCCCAATCCATACTCCCGGACTAAGGACAATTATCTATACCCTAATCCTGATCTGATCCATACTCCCGGATCAATAACTGTGCCCAATCCATACTCCCGGACTAAGGACAATTATCTATACCCTAATCCTGCTCTGATCCATACTCCCGGATCAATAATTGTACCCAATCCATACTCCCGGAATAAGGACAATTATCTATACCCTAATCCTGAGCTGATCCATACTCCCGGATCAATAATTGTTCCCAATCCATACTCCCGGACTAAGGACAATTATCTATACCCTAATCCTGATCTGATCCATACTCCCGGATCAATAATTGTACCCAATCCATACTCCCGGACTAAGGACAATTATCTATACCCTAATCCTGATCCGATCCATACTCTCGGATCAATAATTGTACCCAATCCATACTCCCGGACTAAGGATAATTATCTATACCCTAATCCTGATCTGATCCATACTCCCGGATCAATAATTGTACCCAATCCATACTCCCGGACTAAGGACAATTATCTATACCCTAATCCTGATCTGATCCATACTCCCGGATCAATAATTGTACCCAATCCATACTCCCGGACTAAGGACAATTATCTATACCCTAATCCTGATCTGATCCGTACTCCCGGATCAATAATTGTACCCAATCCATACTCCCGGACTAAGGACAATTATCTATACCCTAATCCTGATCTGATCCATACTCCCGGATCAATAATTGCACCCAATCCATTCTCCCGGACTAAGGACAATTATCTATACCCTAATCCTGATCTGATCCATACTCCCGGATCAATAATTGTACCCAATCCATACTCCCAGACTAAGGACAATTATCTATACCCTAATCCTGAGCCGATCCATACTCCCGGATCAATAATTGTACCCAATCCATACTCCTGGACTGAGGACAATTATCTATACCCTAATCTTGATCTGATCCATACTCCCGAATCAATAATTGTACCCAATCCATACTCCCGGACTAAGGACAATTATCTATACCCTAATCCTGATCTGATCCATACTCCCGGATCAATAATTGTACCCAATCCATACTCCCGGACTAAGTACAGTTATCTATACCCTAATCCTGATCTGATCCATACTCCCGAATCAATAATTGTACCCAATCCATACTCCCGGACTAAGGACAATTATCTATACCCTAATCCTGATCTGATCCATACTCCCGGATCAATAATTGTACCCAATCCATACTCCCGGACTAAGGACAATTATCTATACCCGAATCCTGATCTGATCCATACTCCCGGATCAATAATTGCACCCAATCCATACTCTCGGATTAAGGACAATTATCTATACCCTAATCCTGATCTGATCCATACTCCCGGATCAATAATTGTACACAATCCATACTCCCGGACTAAGGACAATTATCTATACCCTAATCCTGATATTATCCATACTCCCGGATCAATAACTGTGCCCAATCCATACTCCCGGACAAAGGACAATTATCTATACCCTAATCCTGATCTGATCTATACTCCCGGATCAATAACTGTGCCCAATCCATACTCCCGGACTAAGGACAATTATCTATACCCTAATCCTGATCTGATCCATACTCCCGGATCAATAATTGTACCCAATCCATACTCCCGGAATAAGGACAATTATCTATACCCTAATCCTGATCTGATCCATACTCCCGGAACAATAATTGTACCCAATCCATACTCCCGGACTAAGGACAATTATCTATACCCTAATCTTGATCTGATCCATACTCCCGAACTAAGGACAATTATCTATACCCTAATCCTGATCTGATCCATACTCCCGGATCAATAATTGTACCCAATCCATACTCCCGGACTAAGAACAATTATCTATACCCTAATCCTGATCTGATCCATACTCCCGGATCAATAATTATACCCAATCCATACTCCTGGACTAAGGACAATTATCTATACCATAATCCTGATCCGAACCATACTCCCGGATCAATAATTGTACCCAATCCATACTCCCGGACTAAGGACAATTATCTATACCCTAATCCTGATCTGATCCATACTCCCAGATCAATAATTGAACCAAATCCATACTCCCGGACTAAGGACTATTATTTATACCCTAATCCTGATCTGATCCATACTCCCGGATCAATAACTGTGCCCAATCCATACTCCCGGACTAAGGACAATTATCTATACCTTAATCCTGATCTGATCCATACTCCCGGATCAATAACTGTGCCCAATCCATACTCCCGGACTAAGGACAATTAACTATACCCTAATCCTGATCTGATCCATACTCCCGGATCAATAACTGTGCCCAATCCATACTCCCGGACTAAGGACAATAATCTATACCCTAATCCTGATCTGATCCATACTCCCGGATCAATAATTGTACCCAATCCATACTCCCGGACTAAGGACAATTATTTATACCCTAATCCTGATCTGATCCATACTCCCAGATCAATAACTGTGCCCAATCCATACTCCCGGACTAAGGACGATTATCTATACCTTAATCCTGATCTGATCCATACTCCCGGATCAATAACTGTGCCCAATCCATACTCCCGGACTAAGGACAATTATCTATACCCTAATCCTGATCTGATCCATACTCCCGGATCAATAACTGTGCCCAATCCATACTCCCGGACTAAGGACAATTATCTATACCCTAATCCTGATCTGATCCATACTCCCGGATCAATAACTGTGCCCAATCCATACTCCCGGACTAAGGACAATTATCTATACCCTAATCCTTATCTGAGACATACTCCCGGATCAATAATTGTACCCAATCCATACTCCCGGAATAAGGACAATTATCTATACCCTAATCCTGAGCCGATCCATACTCCCGGATCAATAATTGTACCCAATCCATACTCCTGGACTGAGGACAATTATCTATACCCTAATCCTGATCTGATCCATACTCCCGGATCAATAATTGTACCCAATCCATACTCCCGGACTAAGGACAATTATCTATACCCTAATCCTGATCTGATCCATACTCCCGGATCAATCATTGTACCCAATCAATACTCCCGGACTAAGGACAATTATCTATACCCTAATCCTGATCTGATCCATACACCCGGATCAATAATTGTACCCAATCCATACTCCTGGACTAAGGACAATTATCTATACCCTAATCCTGATCTGATCCATACTCCCGGATCAATAATTGTACCCAATCCATACTCCCGGACTAAGGACAATTATCTATACCCTAATCCTGATCTGATCCATACTCCCGGATCAATAACTGTGCCCAATCCATACTCCCGGACTAAGGACAATAATCTATACCCTAATCCTGATCTGATCCATACTCCCGGATCAATAATTGTACCCAATCCATACTCCCGGACTAAGGACAATTATCTATACCCTAATCCTGATCTGATCCATACTCCCAGATCAATAATTGTACCCAATCCATACTCCCGGACTAAGGACAATTATCTATACCCTAATCCTAATCTGATCCATACTCCCGAATCAATAATTGTACCCAATCCATACTCCCGGACTAAGGACAATTATCTATACCCTAATCCTGATCTGATCCATACTCCCTGATCAATAATTGTACCCAATCCATACTCCCGGACTAAGGACAATTATCTATACCCTAATCTTGATCTGATCCATACTCCCGGACTAAGGACAATTATCTATACCCTAATCCTGATCTGATCCATACTCCCGGATCAATAATTGTACCCAATCCATACTCCCGGACTAAGAACAATTATCTATACCCTAATCCTGATCTGATCCATACTCCCGGATCAATAATTATACCCAATCCATACTCATGGACTAAGGACAATTATCTATACCCTAATCCTGATCTGAACCATACTCCCGGATCAATAATTGTACCCAATCCATACTCCCGGACTAAGGACAATTATCTATACCCTAATCCTGATCTGATCCATACTCCCAGATCAATAATTGAACCAAATCCGTACTCCCGGACTAAGGACAATTATTTATACCCTAATCCTGATCTGATCCATACTCCCGGATCAATAACTGTGCCCAATCCATACTCCCGGACTAAGGACAATTATCTATACCTTAATCCTGATCTGATCCATTCTCCCGGATCAATAACTGTGCCCAATCCATACTCCCGGACTAAGGACAATTATCTATACCCTAATCCTGATCTGATCCATACTCCCGGATCAATAACTGTGCCCAATCCATACTCCCGGACTAAGGACAATAATCTATACCCTAATCCTGATCTGATCCATACTCCCGGATCAATAATTGTACCCAATCCATACTCCCGGACTAAGGACAATTATCTATACCCTAATCCTGATCTGATCCATACTCCCAGATCAATAACTGTGCCCAATCCATACTCCCGGACTAAGGACGATTATCTATACCCTAATCCTGATCTGATCCATACTCCCGGATCAATAATTGTACCCAATCCATACTCCCGGACTAAGGACAATTATCTATACCCTAATCCTGATCTGATCCATACTCCCGGATCAATAACTGTGCCCAATCCATACTCCCGGACTAAGGACAATTATCTATACCCTAATCCTGATCTGATCCATACTCCCGGATCAATAACTGTGCCCAATCCATACTCCCGGACTAAGGACAATTATCTATACCCTAATCCTTATCTGAGACATACTCCCGGATCAATAATTGTACCCAATCCATACTCCCGGAATAAGGACAATTATCTATACCCTAATCCTGAGCCGATCCATACTCCCGGATCAATAATTGTACCCAATCCATACTCCTGGACTGAGGACAATTATCTATACCCTAATCCTGATCTGATCCATACTCCCGGATCAATAATTGTACCCAATCCATACTCCCGGACTAAGGACAATTATCTATACCCTAATCCTGATCTGATCCATACTCCCAGATCAATAACTGTGCCCAATCCATACTCCCGGACTAAGGACGATTATCTATACCCTAATCCTGATCTGATCCATACTCCCGGATCAATAATTGTACCCAATCAATACTCCCGGACTAAGGACAATTATCTATACCCTAATCCTGATCTGATCCATACACCCGGATCAATAATTGTACCCAATCCATACTCCTGGACTAAGGACAATTATCTATACCCTAATCCTGATCTGATCCATACTCCCGGATCAATAATTGTACCCAATCCATACTCCCGGACTAAGGACAATTATCTATACCCTAATCCTGATCTGATCCATACTCCCGGATCAATAATTGAACCCAATCCATACTCCCGGACTAAGGAGAATTATCTATACCCTAATCCTGATCTGATCCATACTCCCGAATCAATAACTGTGCCCAATCCATACTCCCGGACTAAGGACAATTATCTATACCCTAATCCTGATCTGATCCATACTCCCGGATCAATAATTGTACCCAATCCATACTCCCGAACTAAGGACAATTATCTATACCCTAATCCTGATCTGATCCATACTCCCGGATCAATAATTGTACCCAATCCATACTCCCGGACTAAGGACAATTATCTATACCCTAATCCTGATCTGACCCATACTCCCGGATCAATAATTGTACCCAATCCATACTCCCGAACTAAGGACAATTATCTATACCCTAATCCTGATCTGATCCATACTCCCGGATCAATAACTGTGCCCAATCCATACTCCCGGACTAAGGACAATTATCTATACCCTAATCCTGATCTGATCCATACTCTCGGATCAATAACTGTGCCCAATCCATACTCCCGGACTAAGGACAATTATCTATACCCTAATCCTGATCTGATCCATACTCTCGGATCAATAACTGTGCCCAATCCATACTCCCGGACTAAGGACAATTATCTATACCCTAATCCTGATCTGATCCACACTCCCGGATCAATAATTGTACCCAATCCATACTCCCGGACTAAGGACAATTATCTATACCCTAATCCTGATCTGATCCATACTCCCGGATTAATAACTGTGCCCAATCCATACTCCCGGACTAAGGACAATTATCTATACCCTAATCCTAATCTGATCCATACTCCCGGATCAATAACTGTGCCCAATCCATACTCCCGGACTGAGGACAATTAACTTAGTGTTAATCCATACTCGTGGACTAATAACAAGTTTTTATCTCTTTACCTGATCCATACTCCCGGATCTAAAATTAACCTCTTGATCTGATCCCTACTCACGGATCCAAAACTAACCTCTTGATCTGATCCCTGCTCACGGATCTAAAACTAACCTCTTGATTTGATCCATACTCATGGATCTAAAACTAACCTCTTGATTTGATCCATACTCATGGATCTAAAACTAACCTCTTGATTTGATCCATACTCACGGATCTCATCTACCCATGTCCTACCCAACATATTTGTAGGTATAAAATACATATATAGTTTAACTCATTAAAAATCTATATAGTTCATCCATTCCACCAATACCTCAAATAAAAAACAATATATAAACACATAGCACGTATTTCGTAGCAAATACTTCATACTTATGTGTTAAAAGAAAGTAACCACACACTCACACATATAAACAACAATATACTTAATACACCCAAACCATACTTGTATTATTATCGTTTTTATGAAAGGTAGTATACACTCACTTGATCAGAAGATGATCGGACAGCACTACGACTTGCAGAAGTAGTATTCTTCGGTAGATCTGGAAGATCTTCACAAAAATCGAACTTCTCGCGGGCAGAGCTTCGGCTCGGGAACCGCACTTCTCGGGATCTTCGGGATCTCGGGACTTGCTTCGGGGCTCGAGAATAATATCGGGGCTTCGGGGTATTTCTGGCACGCAAAACGATGCAAAACGGGAGAAAGAAGAGAGAAAATGAACAAAACTCTCGGCTGCCCTCACAAGCCTTTTATAGAGGCTGAGCCTCGCACGTACGCGGGGCGTACTGCAGTACGCAGCGCGTACTGCTTCCAAAATCGTCACTGCATGCGTCACCCGAAATGTCGACACTCTTCGGAGTACGCGGGGCGTACGTCGGATCGGACCGGTGACTCGTCTTCGGATAATGCCGGATTAAAAGATTAAAAATAAATAAAATTTATTCAATAAACTTCGGAAATTCATATCTTCTTCATACGAACTCTGTTTTCGACGTTCTTTATATCCACGCGAAGGTGAGACTACGCTCTACAACTTTCGTTTAGACTTCGTCGGCTAATTTCGAATTTATTTTTATTATTTATTTTTAATAGGCCGCGACAGAAAAACTTCGTTATAAATTCATAACTTCTTCGTTTGACGTCCGTTCTCGCCTAACTTTTTATCGCTTCGATACCAACAACGAGACCTTCAATCCTCGTTTAGATTGCTAAGGCTAAATACCGCTCTAACGTAAATTCACTTTTTACGTTGCGATGTGTCGTGTCGGTTCCGTCGCGAAACTTCGACAAGTCATAACTTATTCGTTATAACTCGGATTTCAGCGTTCTTTATATGTACGGAATCCTTGTAACATATATTACAACTTAGTTAAGATTATTCATTCTAAATAATCTTTCATCAAAAATTCATTTTTGACGTCTGTCGTCTCTAAATTGACTAGCCCTGATCTACGGGCGTTACATATATGAACTGTAAGTGTTTGAAAAACCCTACAAATCCCTATGATTCCTACTAGTACATGAAGGTGTCTTCTACCAAGACCTAACTGTTCTGAATGTAGCCTTCTACCAAGGCATCTAGTGTATGGATGTGTATCTCTTGTAAGAGTATGTATTTTCCCAAGTATAACTATCATTAACAAAAATATAGTCTCTACATTACCGTGCGTCGTGTGAATGTTCATGAAGTGAATGAAATGGGAAAATGAACTAGTACTATGGTGTAGTGCTATAAGAACTACAGTGGTACTAACTACCTTAAACCGAATTTATATTAAGGCATTATGTGATAAATTGCACCATACTATAGACTGGTAACAATGACAACGTATAGTCGAAAATAAGGTATGACGTTTGGCACCTGCAGACCTGTCGGTCCTGCTGTAGCTAGCAGCAAGGTGTAGGATAGTCAATCCAGTATAGATCTATACGCTAACTCATGCTCTCCCTTCAAGAGACTCTGGCTACAACCCAGGGCATGAAAATTAAGGCATGCTTCCATACAGTGGATCACAATTTTATTGGCGTATTAATGTAAGTGTAATGTAACGAACTGTTCTATCTGTAATGTACGTGCTCTCTACCTAGCAAGTATAGTAATGTACTGTAATGTTCTAGAAAGTATTGACTCATGAATGAACTGACTCATTGAATGATATCGTGTTCTAGTAATAGTTCTAGTATCTTCCTAAACTACCCATATGGTAGCTTACTAGTAATCTATGTGGTACGTATGGACAAGGATGTATACCCTTGCTACTCAAGGGCATGGGATAAACTGGAAGGACCTTTTATGGTCATATATGTACACATGATATATAACTAATATTTAAACAACTTTCGGACGAGTACCCGATATCCCACCAGACCACATCTCAAGCGCGAAAATGAAATAAGGAGGATAGCCTTCCTAAGTCTTTTAAACATTTCTTATATAACTATACATATAGAGGCATGCAATTTATAATATAAAAGCATAATAAGTTTTGTAAGACATTTGAAACAGAAATATTATTTTAAGAAAAGATCGACTTGATGTCAATCTATAAAACAATTTGAAGGCATAAGTTTTGGTAAAACAGTTTAGTATAAAGAAACATTTGGTTGAAACACAATTGTAAATAAGTTTGAAATGTAATATACAGAGTAAAATGTACAGTGTAATAAGGAGTTTAAAACATATAAAATGTTTATAAAAATCATTTGAAGGAAACTGTTTGGTAAAACGGCTAATGAGTAGCCAAATCATTTGAATGTTGTATATTAATCACATGTGATTGATGTAATAACTAGCATAATTCCACTTATTAATCACATGTTATTTATATAATAACAAGCATGTTTCTACTTGTATCCCCCCCCATAAAACATTTAATAATAGTTTAAAACATTAGTTAAGGGGTATGAACTCACCTATAGTAAGTGACTGGAATTGAACGGACTGTTATCGTAAGGAAGGATCGGGCAAGTGCTTGGTGTCAAGTGAAGACTTAGACACACACAATGATCCTAATTACATATGAAAACATATGTATATAAATAATTAGTGATTAAAACACCAATTATACAAGTATAAACATTTAAGCGCGAGGAAAACACTTTTGGTCAAGTGCTAGGAGGCTAATGGGTTGCAACAAAGGAGTGCAATGCCCCTATTTGGAGTTTAAGGTCTAATGACCATATTCTTTGGAGTTTGCAGCCCAGGGGAGTAAACTCCTGGCCGTAAACTCTCAACCAAGTGCCTAAACGGAGCTTAGAATTATTACAACTCTAGTGGTGAATTTTTTTCAAGGCTATAACAAGTGTTTGGGTACCATATGAACTCCTTTGGGGAGTTTACGGCCCAGAGACCATATTCCCTTGGAGTTTACGGCCGTAAACTCCCTTGGGAGGGTGATTATGGTGTTTTCTAGTCTCTAAATTAACTAGGAACTAAACTAGGCTTTTGTACTTGTCTTTAGAAGAGTTTATGGCACATTTGGCACCATTTTATGGAGTTTACGGCCCTAGAACTTTTTGGGCCGTAAACTCCCTCACTCTTAGTGTTCTAAGTGTTTTAACTAGTCCATAACTCATTTAGGTACATGCCCAAATTGGTCTCTTGGCTTAAGGAAGGATTTAGGGTCTCATTTGACCCCTTTTTAGGTGTTTACGGCCCAAGAGTTTGTCTTGGCCGTAAACTCCTTTTTCCTTGTTATTTCTTATGTTTGCTAGGCTATAAACACTTTAGGGTACTTGTCCTAATTTAATCTAAGCCTTAGGAAGTGTTTCAAAGCATTTTGGCACTTAAAACTTGGAGTTTACGGCCTAAGAAGCTCCTTGGTCGTAAACTCCCTTCTAGCCATGATTCCTAATTGTTTTGTGGTATAAGGCATGAATTGGAGGCCCCTTGTTCGAGTTCTAAAGCTGTGAGGGTCATTGGAACCCTTTGGGACCTTAAAATGGAGTTTACTCCCCAAGAACGTTCTTGGGCGGTAAACTCCCGGATCTCATATATTTGGCATGTAATCTATGTTATTAAGCTTATAACAAGTATTATAAAACAACTAGAGAAGTATACTCACGATTTGGGATAAAAACCCGAAGATCCGTGAGAGAGAATTTGGCTTTTCTCTAATTGGAATTCAACTAATGAACCAATTTGGTTCAGAATTCTATTTATAGTCCTGGGATTTTTGGCAGAAAATATTTCTATTCTCGGAATGAACTCTAATGTCCTAGAGTATTGGAATTTTAGTGTTGCACAAAACCCTAGTGCATCCACTCTCCTAATATCTCCTTAAGTGTAAAATCCTGAAAACTGCCAAACTTATACTCGAAGTCTGAATTTTCACTGTAACTGCTCTACTTCTATTGGCTTGGTGTGGTTTGTTCAGAATGGAAATTTCGGGTTGTCACATCATCCCCCTGTTGAAGGGAATTTCATCCCGAAATTAGAATTTAGTCAAGGAAGTACGCACGAATGATCGAGTCGTGAGGAGGAAACTTCCTAATCGATTTGTTCTAGCGCACCTAATGAAATCAGGTTCTCGGTTGGCATTCCAACGAACATTCACTATCGGGCGATGGCGCTGCTTCGTCCGCTTGACCTCTCGGTCGAGGGTCACTACGGTTCTAGTACGAAGGCGAGGATCTCGATGAGTGGACTTATTATAGTCCTAACGGAAAGGTATGGTCTCACGATCGAGACGCGAAGAGTAGAATGTATGTTACTGAGTTCGCGGAGTAGGTCTAGTTTGTACGAGGCACAGGACCGATTCTGATAAGAATCTCGGAGGTCCTAGCTATATTGGATTTAGCTTTCCACGCGATACGTAGCGTATTAAGCCATTCTCAGAGTGATTTAACCTAAAGAGTTTGGTCACTCACTTGGAATTCCAAAGGTTCCTTTTCTTGCTTAACCTCCCAGTCAAAGGCCACCCCTTGCTGGGTCAAAGTCGTACGGGTTTCTATAGCTTGCGAGGAGTTCTGAATGAACTAAGGCGGTAGGTCGGTAAGACCTAGAATTTGGCGAAAGACTGTCGGCGTCTCTGGTGTCAATAAATGCTCAGCGGTTTTGACAAATTGAAAGAGTGCTCATAATTTCTCACATTACTAACAGTGTGTCATAGAAATTTGACTCTTCAATTGCAAAACTCGTGTCTAGAGAACTTCGCTAAAGTTCCTCTGTAGGAAATGTTTCCATGGGTTTTCTTCTTACTACGAGGGTAGATAGGTAAGTCATTACGTGGAGAAATGACGAACTGATCCAAGTAAGAAAGACGTAACCCTATTCATTTGGCTCATGAAAACTATGGGCGTATTGGTCCTATCCGAAGGGTATCACTACGGACTCGAAGTGTCCACATCGAGTTCAGGAGATAGCCTTTCGGACATCTTTCCCTAACACTCGAACTGGTGATATTCGGATCTCAGATCCATTCCTGGAAGTAATTCTTTCCTTGCGTTTGCTCAACCATTTCATCTATGTGAGGCAGAGATAACGATTTCTATGAAAATCTTGACGGAGTCCTCGATATCCGAGGCACATACGATGCGATCCATCGATCTCTGGAAGAATATGACCGTGGTTCTCTAGGGTGAGAAACCTAGTCTTCTAATTCTATTTCTGTGTAGTTTGCTAAGTTGTCCGGACTATTCTTGTATCTCCGTAGGTGTTAAACTATAGGGCGATATGTTTACGGGAGTCGTACTGGGTTCTAAGTTTGTTCACATGACGATGTGATTACTCGTAGGCTTAAGCAGTTCTCCTTCCTAAAGTTCATATTAGAATTCATACATGGTTTCACAATCACAATTTCAGGTATACGAGTCGCATATAATTAAGGTTGAAAAGGTAGTCGAATAATTGATTCTTCTTTAAGCTCACATCCCATCGGGGAGAAAGAAGTTAAAGTGGAATCATCAATTCTAAACCTGTAGAAGCTTGATTATATATCACTCTTATGTATATCATTCCTCAGTGATAGATCAATCGCATGAATCCTTGGATTAAACTTGACGTACTGCACGAGTGGTACTTCGGGGATTTCTTCGGAATGAAAATAACTAAGAGGTACTCCTGGCATGAGTACTTCGGTGTTCTGATATGACAGCTTCGCTGGAAAAGTGATCTAGCAGAAAGAGATGTACGTATAAGGCTGTTTTCGTGAGGATCAAATGGAATTGAGTCGTATGATAATGTCGGAATCATACTGAAACTTAAAGACATTAGATTTGAACATAAGACGTTTACAGACAAAACACAATCGTGCAACCATGAACAGAGTTACAGTACTTTAGATTTACCACAAGACTATTGTTGCGAATAAGATATACTACAAAAGACAAGTATACGCAGCACGAGACTCCTTATACAGACAGGATCTCGCAAAAGGTAAGACTCTAGTTGCACTAGTTCTAGATAGTTCATAAGTCTGTTACAACGAAATGCCTTAACTACATTAACGTGGTTCTGGAGCAGGCTCTCCTGCAGCTGTGATCCTGAGAATTTTCCCATCTGCGCCAGAGTTCTGCGTTATCGGGCAATCCTTCTTGAGGTGTCCAATTTCACCGCATTGGTGACATATCTGGACAGCACCCACATCAGTGGAGGAAGTGAAACGTCGAGTAGGAGTTATGGGGACGCGGGTTCTTTCCTTTTTCGGGCAATCTCTTTTATAGTGCCCAAACTCACCACAATGATAGCAAATCTGGTTCCCATCGGTGTTGGGCGAATTGTTGATCGGTCTTGATAGGCTCTTGCAGTAACGTTTGGTGTGCCCCTTTTTGTTGCAGTTTGAGCATTGCATCCCCCGACAAGGTCCATGGTGGTGATAATTACATTTGATGCAATTTGGGAGATCTCCAGCATATTGTCGGGCTGGGTTAGGGACAACTGGTATTTCCGAAGGGATGGTAGTAGGAGGTACAGATGTCGTAGTTGTGAAGGTCGTTACCCGTGGTTGTTTCTTGTTCGTTCCTTTATGCGATTTGTCCTTCTTTCTATCCCAAAACTTCTATTTGTTACTCTTCGTCTCGGAACTCGGGGTGTCGTGGTAGTTTGCTGCTCGTTGCGGTGTTTGATTGTTACTCGGATTGGAATTGTTGTTAATAATCCCGCTAACATTCGCGTTGTTAGCGTTAAGGTGGGTCAGAATAGCTGACACGGCAGCCGAGACTGCAGCTTGAAAGGTAGATGCATCAATCTGAAGAGTTGGTGTTTGGTTGAAGGGTTGATCGTTTTTCTTGGGCGACATGATTATGTAACACGAAAGATAAGGATTTTGTGAGCGATTCTGGTTGACCCTGATGTACTTAGTGTTGGATTAGTGTCTAAGTCCATAACTATTTTGGTATGTACTTGACCCGATGGTGCATGGTCCTTTTGGGTTGCCTTCACCAAAGCAACTTGATTGGAGAAATAAATAGAAAGAGAGGATAATATGATTTATTAATATGTTATAAGGATAATATATTGAAGGAGAAATCATATTTGTTTAATTAATATTGGTCAATAATTAATTGGGAATTAATTTTGTGATCAAGTGTAATTAATTAAACTAGAGGGGCTGAATTGTAATTATGTGATAGTTACAAAATAAGGTAAGGATTATCTTATAAGTATGGTGAACGAATTTAAGGTTGAAAAGCCTTAGAATTCGAGTATGATAAGGATTCAAGGATTATCTTATTGGTTGCTTAATGGATAATCAACTAGATAAGGATAATGACTGAAACCCTATCTCTACACCTATATAAACACCCCTAGGGTCATGAATTCGTGTATCCCTTCCCAAGAAGTCCTAAATACGAATTCTAACCTCCCTCCTCTCTCCTTATACCTTCTCCACTTGCTTATGGTGTTTGTAAGCCATTAGAGGAGTGACACTTGTGACTCTTTGCTTTCCAAGGTCAATTCAAGGAGGAATTGGATTGTTATTGCTACATAACAATCAAGGTATGTTCTTAAACCTATTTACATGTGAATTCTGATTTCCATATGCTAGAATTAGGGTTCAAGTCTTGGATTCAAAGTATGTACAATAGAGAAACCTAGATCCGAGCTTTAGGGTTTGTATGAGCACATAGGATGTCTTATGACCAAAACCCATCAGTGGTATCAGAGCTATGATTGGTTTCTATTGTATTGATGCTTGATATGTTCAAAAATTCGATTTTTGGTGTTCTGCTTGATGGACTCGGCGAGTCCCACTGTGGACTCGGCGAGTTGCCCCTACTCGGCGAGTTCCAGAGGGTGACTCGGCGAGTCGGTGCGTCAGACAGTGCTTATCTCGGGATTTCTTGTTGTTTTTGCATTGGGATAATTACCTTATCATCTTAGATTAATATTAATCCGATTATATGATATATTTGACTATAATTTTAATCTAATTGAAGATATTTATCAATTAATAAGATAATTGTTTCCTTATAAGATAATTGATTAATTATTTTAAGTAAATTGATAAATTGTTTTGCAAGAAATCATCAAATATGGATAATTATGTGATTAAATGTTAATTTGAATTATTTGTTATTTGATCCTTGTTGTTGTGAAAAGTTTCATATTTGGCCCTTTAGGTTTTATAGTTTAAATTTGAACCCCAAAAGTTTTGTTGTTTTGAAATTTAAATAGTTGAAACCCTAATGTTTTGAAAAAGGTTTCAAAACTTGCCCTCAAGTTTTGGAATTTAGATTTTGATTAAATAGTATAATTTTGATGCATATTTAAATTCTAAACCCTTTGGTTTGAAATGTTTAAAAACTTGCCCTCAAGTTTTGGAATTTAAAGGTTGATTAAAAGTTTAATTAGAAATGTTAAATTCTAAAACCCTAGCATAGTTTTGAAAAAGTTCAAATCACACCCTTATGGTTTTATTAATTAATTAAGGTGTATAATTAAAAGAGGTTTAATAAATCCATAAAAGTTTAAGGTTAACCATTTAATAGAATTAAAAGTGTAATTGTTAAAGTTAACCACATAGTATTTTAAAAGTTATAAAATACACCCTATACTATATATAACATTAAAAGTCTAACATTATATATATGTATAACTAAAAGTCAGTCTTACCGTTAGTAGGCCTCATTCACGAAGCTGGTCTATAAGGGGTGTTTAAGGAAATTGCCTATAAAATGGCGATTGAATGGGTATCCACTCTTACCCACCGCACTCTTGACTAGTGGAGGGTCGTTAGCCGAACGGGTAGGATAGGACGAAACCTTCCATTATAAGTATAATGAATTACTAAAGTAACTAAATGTTTTTCGAAATTCCCAATCTTAGTTACTTAGGCAAAAGTGAATTGATGCAATTCCATGAAATTACACTTTGTGCCCTTGCGAAGACGTTAGTGGAGCGTGTGTGGTTAACCGGCACACTAAATGGGTCTAAGCAAAGGTAGCAAAGGGTGACTCAATGTTTGTCATGGTTCGGTGGAGCGTGTGTGGTTTACCGGCACATCGAATAGGTGACTGTAACATGTGAGGGCACCATGTAAGTTTGCATGGTTATTCACACCCGCTTTGTGATCCTCGGCATCCCAGTCACAAACAAGAGGGGCATATCGAGATATAAACATGCCATTGAAAGTTCAATGTATCTCAAAGGATCTAGGAGTTTTCATAGATTTAAAACTTAAATTCTTTTTCGTTTGTCATGGTGGAAATTAGTGAATCGTCATTCACTTACCTTCAAATGTTCTGCAATTTGGGTTACGGCATCCCTCTCCCGAGTTGTAGAATATTGTGTTGGGTCCTAGCCTTAGTATCTCATTTGGGTGATTTACTAAGGACTCAATCTATCAACTAACTTGAATTCGTTTTTCTCCCGTTTTGTAGATGTCAAAGTTCGACAACTATGGTCTTCCCAAATCCCGTGGAACAAGCATTCCACATGAAGATGGTATTCCACGATTCAATCGAGGAACAAGAAATCATGCTTCACTTCCTCTTCCTCCTCCTATAATTCTCCCCAACCCACAAGATCGAAGAATTGAAAGGTTCAATATCACTAAAGCCCTATTGGAAATGAAACATGAAGATGGTAAACCCGTGTGTGCCCACGTTCTAGAAATGAAATCACACATTGATAGGTTGAAAATGTTGGGTGTGTCATTCCCGAATGAGTTGGCTGTGAATTGGGTTTTGCAGTCACTTCCTGAATCATATAATGAGTTCAAAAGAAAGTATTATATGATGAATCATGACGACAACCTCATTGACCTAACTTACATGCTCATTGCTACTGAATCAGAAATGATTTGGCGAAGCAATGGAGCGTATTTGTTGGGAGAGTCAACCGACCATACTTCCGAGGACGTTCTAGGAGAACCGACCTGCGTTTGCTGCCAAAAGAAAGGGCGTTGGATACAAGTCTGCCCAAAAAGCCTGAAGAGTCCAGAAGCTGGGAGAGTCAAAGAGTATGGCTGCGCTTCAGGTAAAATCCACTATCTAACTCCATTAAGTTCCTATTCATTAACTCTTAATACATAATGTAATAAGATTGCATTTGAATGTTTTACAGGATCGGTGAAAAGAAAGGAAGCTTGGTGAAAGAGCAAAATGAATCTAATCACAAGGAATGGATCTTGATCGCATGGACTTGAAGATTAGATTTTGATCATTATGATAGAGTTGTTAGAAAATTTTCTTTTGAAATACATAGTTTTCAATGGATTTTGCATTGTAAGGACATATGTTTTCCGCTGCTTTTATAAATAAAATAAAATTTTTTGTTTGACTTATTTATTTCCTTGCAATGAAATCGTTATGAAAATCGGTGTTTGAATATTTCTACAACGAATGGATATGATTCTTATTTATGGAAATGTCAAGAATTTACCAAATAGGGAGAGTTTCTCATCGCCCAAAAGTTTCAATCGGACAGAAATTTGGAATCATGCAACTTGGTTGCATGATGAATGAGAAATTCATATTTGGAAAATAGACCAATTCGTTGACAAAGTGTCAAGTAAAAGACTAGGAGATCGAATACACAAAGTTGCGTGTTGATCAAGACCACCATAAGAGTAACAATGATATTCGTCATGATTTACTAAAGGTTTAGTAAATATGATTATACTTACAAGATTAAGTGTAATTTTGAATTGATTAAAGGGTTTAGATCAATAGTAGAACGAATAAGAAGAATCAAGTAGGCAGAAAGATAAAAGTTTTTCCATTCTAAGAAGAAGGGAGAGTAACTTTTATGCTTTATGATAAGTCTTAATGATTAAGAACCATATCTCAATTGATCTTCTAAGTGAGTCTTAGTACAATTGTATGTCTAAGAAGAGGAATCAAGAATTGAAGAAATGGTTAAATCAATAAGTCAATCATACTTCGTTCCAATAACAAGTCTTAAAGTTAAGATTGTGACATTGAGTGAAAGGTATTAAGAAGGTTTATAACTTTCATTAAATGTGGTAAGTTGTGATGTCTTAGATAAGACAAAGACCAACTAGGACCAATTTATGAAGTCTTTTGATAAAAGCTACACTAACTCTTGAATATTTGTTTGTCAAGAAATGGTTTTTTGACAAGAGAATCTTATATGTCAAGGAGTCAGTGGGAGTCTTAATGGTCTTGAAAGGTTTCAAGAACAAATCAAATAAACCTTATCGATCATCACTAGCACACGAGTTGAGGTTTACAACCTATCGTGTTGACATTATTTTGATTCTGTGCCAATCCAATCGAGTTAATTATGCATGTGAGTTCTATGAGTTCTCATTTTGAACGCATAAAAGGCAAAGCACCTTAATCAATGAAAGGTACATTGATAGGAAAGGGTGAGCTGCTTAACTACTTGGAAGACATGGTGGGCAGCTGTGCTACCATAAAGGCAAGAAATCGAGATCAAGAAAGTTTGATCCATAAGAGTTTGAATTTGTCGTAAACCTTGGTTTTGACAAATTCACATGGATAGGAACAAATACACTGTTTAAATCTAAGTGTCATAAGATTTCCTCCTTCATGAAAATGATTGTGAGGAAATGCTTTCACTAAGACAGATTTTAAGAAGATAGTGATTGTAAAATTGCATTCTCGAATTCAATTATGGTTACGGCATCCCTTTCCATAATTTGAATTGTGAGGTTTGGCAATTAGTCTTAATTGTTTAGACACACATATGAACTATCAAAGGCAGATGTGTATAAGTTCAAGAAACATTGATAAAAGATTATCAAAGCACTAAGTATTAGAAACATGAACTTAAGAAATTCAATAAGCATTGTTTTTCTGAAAGTCAAGATGTTTATGAATACATGTCGAAGCTAGTGGGAGCATAAGTGTTATGTTTTATAATAATCATCATGATAGTGGGAGCATAAATGTTATGATTGTATGATTATTAAGGAAAGTATTGCAAGGTTAGCAATATTAATTATAGAAAACAAGAGTCATACTTTGCAAAGTTGTAAGAGTTGAAAGGTTGTTTTGCTATAATTAAGGGAGAGAATATTATGCTTCATTTCAAATCTAAAGGATTAGGTTGAGAAATGTTAATAAATTTAGTCAAAGGTACATAGTGTGTTCTTAAAATTTCGATTATGATTACGGCATCCCTCTTCACAATTCGAATTTTGAGAACATAGCAAATAAAACATTATGCGTCGTGTCCCATACGCTTCGGGTATAAGATCGATTGCAAATGCTTTAATGTTTGACCATTCTAAAATTTTCCAAATGTCGAGCGCATTTAGAGGGAAAAGGGACTAGAATTGGTTTTGACTAAAATAATTAAACAACTATCAAAGGACAATCCAAGTTCGACGAGGATTGGTCGCTTGTGAGTAGTTGGAAGTATAGTATTGGAAAATATGGAAATGTTTCCATATTGGATGGACCATATCGACATCATTATGAATAGATAAGATTCTATTAAGAATGAGTTGTCATATGGAACATATGGAAGTGTGTCCATATTGGGAATTGAATATTGAGAAATCTATGACTAGATTAGAAACTTCTATGCAAAAGGGTGTTCAAAGAAAGTACCTTGAGTGAGAGACATCACATCTATGGAATTGTCTGGTAACAATCTCCGATAGAAGACTTTGTAATATCATTGGCAATAGTCTTTGTGACTTTGCTGCAGTGACATTACGAAAGGATAGTTGCATAGAATGTTAGAATCTAGCATATTCTATAAGTAACAAGAATTTGATATTCTTTAACTTATGAAAAACGGATTTGGAGTTGTGAAATGAGAAGGATTGGAAATGTGTTCAATATGATCTATTTCACAAAGTAAGAACCATAGGTAAACATTGTGTGCATGCTAGGAGCATGGGACAAGTGTTGTAATTCAAGTAAGAAGTTGATTACCCGAAACGACAAATAATGAGTAATCGATATGGTGATAAATAAAAGGAGTTTTATTTATACTCAAAGGTTTGAGGCCATATGGGATTAGTATTATTCTTGTGTTTCACTTTGCATGTTTTGACTTCCAGAATAATTGAGTTTATTAAGAATAATCGAATTATTCGAACGGGCCACAGTTGTTCATATGTTGGAAGTAGATATGAATGAAGACTGTCGTGAATTGGTGTGTGGAATGTCTAGAAAAGTATTAGACATAAGCAAATGTTTGCTGCAACGTTCATGAGTGCTTATGAATGAGATTTGAGCATTGGATTAAACCCACGCTCACTTGGATCACTCCATAAATTGTATCACGAGTGATTGGTGAGACGATAACATCTTATATTCTTGAAACCGAGATGTGTGAGTTGTATCTTGTGAATCGGTTGCACATTGATAATATGTAAACGCACCAGTAACTTGGTGTTATAAAACATATTGTTGTGTGTGATTCGGTGCGTGAGTACAAGCAAGCATTGTATCAAAGTTTATCCGTTCCTTTTATCCAAAGTAGGATAAAAGCGATATCTTTGGGCCCCTCGATGGTTTAGTGATGACAAACGTAAATGCTCGGCCGGGCTAGGGCTAATTTGATTTGTTCAATTAGTCAGTCGTCATAAATCGGAAATCGAGACATAGTACAAAGAGAATGATTTGAAATCATATCTCATATGATATCTAGAGTGGAGGAATATATGATCCCTTATCTAAGGACACGCGTATTTGATATGATCAGAGTTGACAGCGGCTTTGGAAAGCTACGATTGCAGATCGGGATCCGAAGTCATACGCAGAATAGTTATTAGACTTATCCAAGTGGGAGACTGTTGGATTAGTGTCTAAGTCCATAACTATTTTGGTATGTACTTGACCCGATGGTGCATGGTCCTTTTGGGTTGCCTTCACCAAAGCAACTTGATTGGAGAAATAAATAGAAAGAGAGGATAATATGATTTATTAATATGTTATAAGGATAATATATTGAAGGAGAAATCATATTTGTTTAATTAATATTGGTCAATAATTAATTGGGAATTAATTTTGTGATCAAGTGTAATTAATTAAACTAGAGGGGCTGAATTGTAATTATGTGATAGTTACAAAATAAGGTAAGGATTATCTTATAAGTATGGTGAACGAATTTAAGGTTGAAAAGCCTTAGAATTCGAGTATGATAAGGATTCAAGGATTATCTTATTGGTTGCTTAATGGATAATCAACTAGATAAGGATAATGACTGAAACCCTATCTCTACACCTATATAAACACCCCTAGGGTCATGAATTCGTGTATCCCTTCCCAAGAAGTCCTAAATACGAATTCTAACCTCCCTCCTCTCTCCTTATACCTTCTCCACTTGCTTATGGTGTTTGTAAGCCATTAGAGGAGTGACACTTGTGACTCTTTGCTTTCCAAGGTCAATTCAAGGAGGAATTGGATTGTTATTGCTACATAACAATCAAGGTATGTTCTTAAACCTATTTACATGTGAATTCTGATTTCCATATGCTAGAATTAGGGTTCAAGTCTTGGATTCAAAGTATGTACAATAGAGAAACCTAGATCCGAGCTTTAGGGTTTGTATGAGCACATAGGATGTCTTATGACCAAAACCCATCACTTAGATTGTTCATGTAAAGAGTAGAAGTATGTTCTCGAAAGTTTGACCTACATCCCTATGATGCAGTCCTAGTACAGCATGAAAGTATGTTCGTGAAGGTTTGACCTACATCCCTATGATGCAGTCCTAGTAGTGAGTAGAAGTGAGTTTGTAGAATGGTCTCAAGACGTTTGTTGTGCAAGCCGAGTTATCGTGGGTTGGTGAATAATAAGATCCAACCACTGAAAGAGAGTTGGAAATGTCTCCGGATCTACCTTGCTATAGTCCAATGACTTGACTAAAGCAGGTTTCAGATAGACTCCAATGAGAGTATGATAAGAGTACTTGAATGAAGGAAATGACACAGAAGTTAGCCGGCTGTCAATATCTTTGATAATCACGATGTAAAGATTCTAGAAATTGAACTTGTAAAGGTCTTACATCATAACCACAGAAGATAGTTCCTGACAACATAAAGACCTAACTGAAGTACTTACGATACAAGATAATTTCATAGAAAATGCCACATCGGGCATAGACAGAAAACACGATCCCTTTTTAATAAAGAAGTAAAGTAAAGCGTCTACTACTGGCGAAAGTCATCCCTCTGGTGAACTCTTAGTTCAGCCAATTGACATTCCATGTCAAGTAAGTGTCTTTCGCACACCATCTGGCGTACTCGGAGCTCTATGACTTCGGCTCGTGATTCAGCCAGTGCTTGCAGCAGGGTTTCATGGTTTCTCTCTGATCTCTCGTGAGCATATTCTAGGCGAATGGTGCGGAGGGTATGCATTCTCGCATCGGTGACAACTTCTGTAATCTGATGTAGGGCTGTCCTGCCTTGAATCTCATTTCGGGCCACTCTGAGGACCAAGATTAGCAAGACTCTATCTGCTGAGCCCCCATTGCTCATGTCGTAAAAGCTTCGGTCGTCATTAAATGGCATGGGCTGGTCTTGTCCTTGGCTCCATGTTTCCAAGCATTCCACTCACTCAGGGTCGGGCCATGAAAAGTCGGACGAGGGTTAGGAATTGGAACGGGAGTTGCTCGGGGTAGGTTCTCATCCTCTGGTTCGGAGTTAACATCATACGAAAGGTCTTCATCATGGTGATCATTCAAGGGGAACAGGATGATCATTCTCTGGTTCTTCTCCAAACCAACCAGCTATGACTTCATTCGGAAGATACTGCTTGCCTAGGGGATGGAGTCCAGCTATGTTTTCTATGCGAGAATTTAGGGTAAGAGAATAATTATTAGACGAACTATCTAGATAATTATTTAGAAAACCTTCATTAGTTACATCGCTATTTGTGAAGTGCATACCAGCTATGTGTAATCTAAACAGGATAGACCTTCGAATAAGTGACCTTTAATTCCAAATTCACACAGAATAGGGGTAAGGCAAAATTATCACAGATTCTAAGTCTATAACATCCTAATTACATATAGCCTTAATGCATCCACTTAGCAACTATCAACTTAGTAATGAAGATCCCGTTTTAGTTCTCAAGTATAAAGTACTTATAGTAACACCAAATACTCCTATAGTATTTTAATTTTAATGTTATGTTCTATTGTACTCATTGTGGTAGGGTTGGTAAGATTTTAGCATTGTTGCAACCACACAATTAAACTGAGGCACATGCTAGTCAACCCTCGGATAATATAGGTGATCAGGCTATATCTTCCCAGTTTTGACCATATGTCTCTAAGCCCACTTGTGTTGCCCAACAATCGTAATTCTTTTGTACTGTCCTAGTGACACTGATTTTAGTATGAATGCAGCACGTATACTTACTTAAATATTTTACTATTTAAAGTATAAACTCTTGTTCAGAGTATTTTTAATCCCTTATATATTTATAGTTAGTATATCTTTTATGGGTTGATATACTTAATTCACTATAAACAATGCTCTGATACCAATCTGTCACACCCCAAAACCAGGAACAGCGGAAACGTTCTAGGGCGGAGGACGTCATGTATAATATCAACAACAATGTAAAGTAGTAAACAAGAAACAACATCATCCATTTCATTAATAATATAATTATTATACAAATGTGTTCTGTCAAATTTTGATAAACACTAAAGCATAAATCAAAATGAAAGATAAGTCTTGAACAAGCTCCATCTTCCTTTCTCCTTGCATCGGTACCTGTCTATGATGACCTGAAGATACAAGTAATTTTGAAAGCGAGTATCAGCTTTGAAGCTGGTGAGATCATAAGTATTTAGTGTCTTAATTGGTATGTAAGTATTTGTATGTAAGAATTTGTAAGTATATGTATTGAAAGTGTATATGAACTGTAAGTGTTTGAAAAACCCTACAAATCCCTATGATTCCTACTAGTACATGAAGGTGTCTTCTACCAAGACCTAACTGTTCTGAATGTAGCCTTCTACCAAGGCATCTAGTGTATGGATGTGTATCTCTTGTAAGAGTATGTATTTTCCCAAGTATAACTATCATTAACAAAAATATAGTCTCTACATTACCGTGCGTCGTGTGAATGTTCATGAAGTGAATGAAATGGGAAAATGAACTAGTACTATGGTGTAGTGCTATAAGAACTACAGTGGTACTAACTACCTTAAACCGGATTTATATTAAGGCATTATGTGATAAATTGCACCATACTATAGACTGGTAACAATGACAACGTATAGTCGAAAATAAGGTATGACGTTTGGCACCTGCAGACCTGTCGGTCCTGCTGTAGCTAGCAGCAAGGTGTAGGATAGTCAATCCAGTATAGATCTATACGCTAACTCATGCTCTCCCTTCAAGAGACTCTGGCTACAACCCAGGGCATGAAAATTAAGGCATGCTTCCATACAGTGGATCACAATTTTATTGGCGTATTAATGTAAGTGTAATGTAACGAACTGTTCTATCTGTAATGTACGTGCTCTCTACCTAGCAAGTATAGTAATGTACTGTAATGTTCTAGAAAGTATTGACTCATGAATGAACTGACTCATTGAATGATATCGTGTTCTAGTAATAGTTCTAGTATCTTCCTAAACTACCCATGTGGTAGCTTACTAGTAATCTATGTGGTACGTATGGACAAGGATGTATACCCTTGCTACTCAAGGGCATGGGATAAACTGGAAGGACCTTTTATGGTCATATATGTACACATGATATATAACTAATATTTAAACAACTTTCGGACAAGTACCCGATATCCCACCAGACCACATCTCAAGCGCGAAAAGGAAATAGGGTAGATAGCCTTCCTAAGTCTTTTAAACATTTCTTATATAACTATACATATAGAGGCATGCAATTTAATATAAAAGCATAATAAGTTTTGTAAGACATTTGAAACAGAACTATTATTTTAAGAAAAGATGTAATAGCCCGGAATTTCAGGTATTGTTATATTTATGATTTTGGGTGTTTTAAGAGGGGACTCGGCGAGTTGGAGCCTAGACTCGCCGAGTAGGATCGCGGATCTGGTCGCGGGTTCGCGAATGGACTCGACGAGTCCGGATGTGGACTCGGCGAGTCTGCGCTGTTTAGCGAAAACCCTAACCGTTCAGGTTTGGGACGTATATGAGGGACTTTATGGCCGTCATTGTTCACCCTAGTCCTCTGAGAGAAACCCTAATTCGATTGTGAGCGTCTGGAGCAAGGTTGAAGACCATTGTTGATTTTGGAAGTGTTGTTTTGCAAGGAAGAAGAGGCTTGGATAAGGGAACAACAAGGGAAGCCACGTTCTGAGGATTAGGGACACAGAGAGCACGTTATTCAGGTAATATTTCAAATTGCATCCTTCTATGATTGATGTGTATATGGATTTAGGGTTTATTGAACCCTTTTGTGGCTAGATTGAGTGTTACTTTAGTCCCCCAAACGATTGGAACCCTGTATTGAGATCTTTGGAAGTCCAGAATGTCCCATGCCTGAGCATTTCGGGAATTAATGGAGGTTTTGGATTGGAATCCTTATGCCTTAGGTCAAAATGTAAATTATGAGTCATGGGGTGTATTATGAGCACTGAAATGAGGACCTTACGTGATGAATCAGTCTAGGAAGGCTAGACCTATGAATGGTCGGAGCAGTTCTGACCTTAGAAAGCAGTTCGAGCGGTTGCATGGCATGGACTCGCCGAGTCCGATGAACAGACTCGGCGAGTAGCTTGAAGATTAACTGGGACTCGTCGAGTTGTTCTTCAGACTCGGCGAGTTGAGTCGGGGTGGCCCCGCGATTCTTCCAGGAGAAACTCGTCGAGTCAAGGAGGATACTCAACGAGTAGAAAGGGAATCTTAGAGAATTGGTGAGGACGTCTAGACTCGCCGAGTCGCCCTAGCACTCGCCGAGTCCGGTCAAGTTGACCGTTGACCGTTGACTGTTGACCAGAGCTGACCTATGTTTGACTTCTTAGGGATAGTCAAACTTAGAAGATAAAAGTGTTAATAAGAGATATATGATGTTATAGGGAGATTGTAGCTTGGCGAATCGAGCACGAGTGATTTTGGGATTTGCTAGCTTTCGATATTCACGAGGTGAGTCTTCTCACTATACTGTACCCGAAAGGGTTTGACTGTGTGACCGGAAGGTCAGATATGATATGTGTGTTTTATGTGCTATGTATAATATATTTGATATGGGCCGGAAGGCATTATGTCATGGGCCGGAAGGCGAATATGTTATGGGCCGGAAGGCGTTGTGTTGTGGACCGGAAGGTCGGCGTGGGTAGGACCGGAAGGTTTACCCAGCAGGGACGGAAGTCCCATGAGACACATGGACCGGAAGGTCAGGGCCTGGAAAGGCGTATGTGCGTAAGTTGTATATTGGGGAACTCACTAAGTATTTATGCTTACAGTTGTTATGTATGTGTTTCAGGTACTAGCGAGGACCGTGGGAAGGCGCCAGCGTGATCTGTACACACTGAAGGATGTTTTGTGATCTTGGGATTTAGATGACTTGTATTTTTTGGCATGACACTTGAAATGTTTATGCTTTTTTTGAATGAAAATAACTTGAAAATTTTGTTTGAAAATTTACGGTGTTACAAAAGATCGACTTGATGTCAATCTATAAAACAATTTGAAGGCATAAGTTTTGGTAAAACAGTTTAGTATAAAGAAACATTTGGTTGAAACACAATTGTAAATAAGTTTGAAATGTAATATACAGAGTAAAATGTACAGTGTAATAAGGAGTTTAAAACATATAAAATGTTTATAAAAATCATTTGAAGGAAACTGTTTGGTAAAACGGCTAATGAGTAGCCAAATCATTTGAATGCTTTATATTAATCACATGTGATTGATGTAATAACTAGCATAATTGCACTTATTAATCACATGTGATTGATATATAATAACAAGCATGTTTCTACTTGTATCCCCCTCCCCATAAAACATTAAATAATAGTTTAAAACATTAGTTAAGGGGTATGAACTCACCTGTAGTAAGTGACTGGAATTGAACGGACTGTTATCGTAAGGAAGGATCGGGCAAGTGCTTGGTGTCAAGTGAAGACTTAGACACACATAATGATCCTAATTACATATGAAAACATATGTATATAAATAATTAGTGATTAAAACACCAATTATACAAGTATAAACATTTAAGCGCGAGGAAAACACTTTTGGTCAAGTGTTAGGAGGCTAATGGGTTGCAACAAAGGAGTGCAATGCCCCTATTTGGAGTTTAAGGTCTAATGACCATATTCTTTGGAGTTTGCGGCCCAGGGGAGTAAACTCCTGGCCATAAACTCTCAACCAAGTGCCTAAACGGAGCTTAGAATTATTACAACTCTAGTGGTGAATTTTTTCAAGGCTATAACAAGTGTTTGGGTACCATATGAACTCCTTTGGGGAGTTTACGGCCCAGAGACCATATTCCCTTGGAGTTTAGGGCCGTAAACTCCCTTGGGAGGGTGATTATGGTGTTTTCTAGTCTCTAAATTAACTAGGAACTAAACTAGGCTTTTGTACTTGTCTTTAGAAGAGTTTATGGCACATTTGGCACCATTTTATGGAGTTTACGGCCCTAGAACCTTTTGGGTCGTAAACTCCCTCACTCTTAGTGTTCTAAGTCTTTTAACTAGTCAATAACTCATTTAGGTACATGCCCAAATTGGTCTCTTGGCTTAAGGAAGGATTTAGGGTCTCATTTGACCCCTTTTTAGGTGTTTACGGCCCAAGAGTTTGTCTTGGCCGTAAACTCCTTTTTTCCTTGTGATTTCTTATGCTTGCTAGGCTATAAACACTTTAGGTTACTTGTCCTAATTTAATCTAAGCCTTAGGAAGTGTTTCAAAGCATTTTGGCACTTAAAACTTGGAGTTTACGGCCTAAGAAGCTCCTTGGCCGTAAACTCCCTTCTAGCCATGATTCCTAATTGTTTTGTGGTATAACGCATGAATTGGAGGCCCCTTGTTCGAGTTCTAAAGCTGTGAGGGTCATTGGAACCCTTTGGGACCTTAAAATGGAGTTTACTCCCCAAGAACGTTCTTGGGCGGTAAACTCCCGGATCTCATATATTTGGCATGTAATCTATGTTATTAAGCTTATAACAAGTATTATAAAACAACTAGAGAAGTATACTCACGATTTGGGATAAAAACCCGAAGATTCGTGAGAGAGAATTTGGCTTTTCTCTAATTGGAATTCAACTAATGAACCAATTTGGTTCAGAATTCTATTTATAGTCCTGGGATTTTTGGCAGAAAATATTTCTATTCTCGGAATGAACTCTAATGTCCTAGAGTATTGGAATTTTAGTGTTGCACAAAACCCTAGTGCATCCACTCTCCTAATATCTCCTTAAGTGTAAAATCCTGAAAACCGCCAAACTTATACTCGAAGTCTGAATTTTCACTGTAACTGCTCTACTTCTATTGGCTTGGTGTGGTTTGTTCAGAATGGAAACTTCGGGTTGTCACAACCTCCATGGCCAGACCTAATAACCACCTTTTGTGATGCTTCCTTAATCATCGCCAATACCATTGCATGGAGTTTAACTCCCCCACTATCCCTATTATCACACATAAAATAGTTATTCATTTAGGATCATGGTAAACTACTAGCACCACTACTTCCTTATTTTTAGTATTTCCTCTACTATTTAAATGTTATGTATTTTCATTGTTTGGGAGGAAAAGAATTCAATAAAAAGTTATATTTGGTCTCTTTATTTCCTTAGGCGATTGACCACCTCGAATCGGTCTTTATCATATGTCATCCACATACAATACCAAAAAGCTAACTATACTCCCACTAGCCTTGACATATACACAAGATTCATCTTCGCTCCTCAAAAAGCCAAACTCTTTGACTTTCTCATTGAAACAAAGATTCCATCTGCGAGGTGCTTGTTTCAATCCATAGATGGATTTCTCAAGCTTACACACTCTATTAGGGTACTCTGTACTGACAAAACCCTCTGGCTAACTCATGTAAACATCCTCAACCAACCTTCCATTAAGGAAAGTGGTTTTGACATCCATTTGCCATATTTCATAATCATGAAATGCAGCAATGGCTAACATAACCCTAATAGACTTAATCTTTGCTACTTGTAAAAAGGTCTCATCATAATCAACTCCCGGAGCTTGAGAAAATCCCTTTGCAACCAGTCTTGCCTTATAAGTGTGTACATTACCATCCATGCAGGTCTTTTTCTTGAAGATCCATTTTGCACCCGACTGTCTTACGACCTGGTACATTGTCAACCAAGTTCCAAACTTGATTTTCATACATGGACTGTATCTCGCTGTCCATAGCCGCTTTCCATTTAGCATCCTCAAGGCTTACCATGGCTTTCGTGTAGTTGTTAGATTCATCCAGACTTACCAGTGTGCTATCATTGATAAGTGTATCACCTTCCGCAGTAATATGGAAACCATAGTAATGCTCAGGTACATTCCTAACTCTCGTGGAACGCCTCAGAGGTACGGACTCGTCAATCGGATCAACAAGAGTTTCCTCCTCAGGTTGATTGCTAGGGTTTGAGGTTCCTTCACCACTTGACTCTTGAATTTCTTCAAGGTCAATTTGCCTCCCACTGTTTCCTTGGCTTATGAACTCTCTCTCTCTCGCGAAAGACCCCTTTTCCTTACTACAAAGACCATATTATCACTGGGTCTGTAGAATAGATAACCAAAGGATGTATGTGGGTAGCCGATGAAAAAACACCTCTCACTTCAAGGTTCGAGCTTATCGTAAGTCTCGTGCTTCACGAAAGCCTCGCAGCCCCAAATCTTGATGTGTTCCAGATTGGGAACTTTTCCAGTCCACATCGCGTGAGGTGTTTTGGCAACCTTCTTTGTAGGGACTAGATTAAGGATATGGGCGGCAATCTCTAAGGCATACCCCCAAAATGAGATTGATAGCAAAGCTCGACTCATCATGGAACGAACCATATCCAACAAGGTTCGATTACGCCTCTCAGCCACACCATTAAGCTGTGGTGTCCTGGGAGGTGTCAATTGTGAGACAATCCCACATTCCTTAAGATAGTCAAGGAACTCTGTACTAAGATACTCACCACCTCGATCGGATCGCAACATCTTAATGTTCTTGCCTAACTGATTCTCCAGTTCTTGTTTAAACTCCTTGAACTTTTCAAAGGTTTCTGACTTATTCTTGATTAAGTAGCCAAATCCATATCTACTATAATCATCAGTAAAAGTCACATAGAAGCGGTTAGCATCCCTTGTGGCAGTTCTGAAGGGTCCACACACATCAGTATGTATGAGGTCCAACAAACCCTCACCCCTAGCACAAGTACCAACGAAGGGTGACTTTGTCATTTCCCAAGTAAACAAGATTCACAACTATCATCCGACTTTAGGTCAAATGACTCCAAGACTCCATCCTTTTGGAGTTGGCCTATGCGTTTCTTGCTTACATGTCCAAGACGACTATGCCATAATGATGCTTTATCCAAGTTAGTGGAAGAATCAATACATAACACATTATTTCCTAGGTTATCAACAACAGACACAGTTTCATACACACCATGACAAGGTAATACTTTAAAATAAAGAACATTATTAAAGAAAGCATTAATACCACCACATTCATTATCAAACGAAAAGGTAAACCCCTGTTTGTACAAACCATGAAAGGAAATATTATTTCTCACCATTTCAGACAAGTAACAACATCTAATATTAACGCACTACTCAGCAATAAAGAATAAACTCCAATCTTGGTGACAGGTGAAGCTTTCCTATTCCCCATGATTAAGTTTATCTTCCCATGCTCCACATTCTCACTTCTTTTGATTCGCTGCAAATCAGAACATATGTGAATACCACAACCAGTATCAAGGACCCAAGAATTAGAATATGGTGAGTTATTAGACAATATAGTGTAAATAGCTGCATGGTTGGGTTTTACTTTCCCATCCTTAACATCTTGCACGTACTTTGGGCAGTTTCGCTTCCAGTGCGACTTTTCATGGCAATAGAAGCATTTAGCCTCTTTAGGGTTGGCAGAAGGAGTGACATAACCTATTTTGGTTCCACTTGAAGATGAGCCGTCAAGGTACTTTCCCTTGGTACCCTTCAAAGGGCTCTTCCTCTTCTGCCCTTTTCCTTGACCGATTTCCAAGACAGGGGTCGTGGTAGGAGTAGGAGTGGTAACAACCGATTTACTTTTGAGACCACTTTCGACAGTCTTCAAAAGTCCTTGAAGTTTGCTGAGTGTAACTTCCTCCTTGTTCATGTGATATATCATTCGGAATTGATCATAACAAGAAGGTAAAGAGTGCAAAATGATGTCAATTTCCAACTCCTCGGGAAAGTTCACATTCAATTCCCTTAAGACTACTTTCGGCGGTCTTCAAGAGTCCTTGAAGTTTGCTGAGTGTAACTTCCTCCTTGTTCATGTGGTATGTCATTCGGAATTGTTCAAAACAAGAAGGTAAGGAGTGCAAAATGATGTCAATTGCCAACTCCTTGGGGAAGTTCACATTCAATTTCAGCAAACAGTCAACATACCTTTGCATTTTCTGTAAGTGGCTTGTGATGGGTTTACCATCCTTCATCCGGGTTGTTATCATGGAGGAGATGATGTCATACCTCTCTTGACGAGCACTTTGATGGTAGCGGTCCATCAATTCCTGGTGCATCTCAAAAGGGTAATAATCCTCATAGGACTTTTGGAGCTCGGTTATCATCATGGCCAACATGATACATGCCACTTTAGTGGCATCTTTGTCATGAGTTGGAATTCAACAATCTCCTTAGGAGTAGCAGACGACTCGTCAATTTCCTTAAGCTCCTTATCGATGACATATTCTTTGTCCTTGTAACGAGTGATCATCCTGATGTTCCGAATCCAATCCATAAAGTTGGAACCATCGAAGATGACTCTCCCACAAAGGTTCATGAGAGAGAAGGAGCCGGTAGGGTTTGATTTAGAAGCAGTATTGTTGGAAGACATCTGAAAAGAAGGACAAGTTTAGATTAGATATAAATATAGTCCTTAATAAGACACCCAAATGTAATATTAAGGCTAGGACCCAACAAAATATTATATAACTTAAAAGAGGGATGTCGTAATCCAAGCTATAAAATATTTGAAGGTAGGTGAATGAAGATTCACCAATTTCCACCATGAAAAACTAAATGTATTATTAGGTTTTAATTGGTTTTGAAACTCCTAGATTCTTTAAGATTCATTGAACTTTTCAATGGCATGTTTCAATCTCGAATGTTCCCTTCAGGTTTTGTGACTGGGATGTCGAGGATCATAGAACAAGGTGTGAATTAACCATGCAAATTACTTGGTACTCTTAATGTTTATCACCTAACCGATGTGCCGATTAACCACACACACTCCACCGATCTATTATAAACCTTAAGCCACCCTTTGCCTACCTTGTTAGGTCCAGGTTAGTGTGCCGGTTAACCACACACGCTCCACTAGCGACTTAAGCAAAGTGCAAAGTGTAATTTCATGGGTTAGCACCATATTCACATTTTCCTAAAGTAACTAATATTGGGAATTTATAAAACATTTAGTTACTTTATAACCATCATACTTTTAATGTGGATTAAATTCATTATCCTACCCGTTCGGCTAACGACCCTCCACCAGTCAAGGAAGTGGTGGGTGAGAGTGGACACCCATTAAGCTGCCATTTTAACGGTAAAAGTGACTTGATCTTATATATATATATATATATATATATATATATATATATATATATATATATATATATATATATATATATATATATAACTTATAATATTATAAAGTATAAGGGTTGAATTTTAATTTTTAGAATTCTAAGGGTTGGAACTAAAGTTTTTAAGGTGACTTTATATGTTCCAAAACTTGATGGCAAGTTTTGGAACTTTTAAAACTTTTCAACTTTCAAAACTTTTCAACTTTCATAACTTATGAGTTAATGCCTTACTAAAATGAGAGACTCTTCATTTTATGTAACCTATATGTTCATTAATGGACTTTAAAAGAAAAACTTTTGGTAATCCATCACTTGAGGACAAATTATGGATTCCATTAAAACACATCAAGATCAAGAATTAAACTAACAAAATAATTCTTCTGATCTACTAAACTCATAAGTTCATGTAGGGCTGGCAATTCTCGACACGACATGCGACACGATCCGCGACACGACACGAAATAAATGGGTTTGGGTTGAGTTTTTCAACCCACCAACCCGTTTATTAAATAGGTCATATATGGGTTTCTCAAAAAATAAACGGGTTGACCCGCCAACCCGTTTATATTCTTAATAAAAAATTTATTTTATTTTTAAATGTATTTATGTATCAAGTATTAATATTTAATAAGTATTGTGTAATATATACCATTGATTCATAGACCATTTGACTGTTTTGACATTTTGACTTTTGGTGGATGGTCTAAGGTTGTAAGTCGTAACCTATAAGGCTAAGTCTATAACATGTTTCTATGAATATTTTTAATTTTCATTTGGATATTTAAGACTTAAATGTCTAAAATTCAGACCCACGAACCCAAATCTGACCCATGAACCCGCCAACCTGTGAACTCGTATAAATAAATGGGTTGGCGGGTTATATACGGGTTTATGTTCCAAACCCGTCAACCCGTGACTTGTATATTTAAATGGGTCATGTTTGGGTTGGCATATTTTGACCCGCCAACCCGAACACGACACGATTGCCAGGCCTAAGTTCATGAACATTCATATCAAAAATTTCAAGAATCATAAAAGAACACATAAAACTTGAAATTTTGATAATAGCCATTGTAAATGGATTAGCATTACCATTACACCATCTAAAACAAGTTTTATAAGACCAAACATTTTACGGTAATGTGTCTAGTACATTTCCAGCAACAAAACTCGAAAATCTGCATTCAGGCCCTCCTACTCATCGAGTGCAAGAACCTACTCGATGAGTAGGATGAAATAACACATGGACTCGTCGAGTCCCCCGATGGACTCGGCGACTTCACTCAACAGAATGCAGAAATCTTGAGTTTTTTCAACAATTTGCATCAAGTATCAAGAAAACAAGCCTAGGCTCTGATACCACTGAAGGGTTTTGAGCATTCTAACACTCCTAAGGTGTACATGCAACCCTAGAAACCTTGGATCTATGTTTTACTAAGATACATGAAAATTTTATTTTCCAAGGCTCTTAACCTAACTAGCATGGCATGGGGAACTTTGAAACATAAAAGCTAGTAGGAGAACATACCTTTCTTGTTGCTTGGATTCCTTGAGAACCTTGTGAGCCTAGCACCTAAAGTGTGATGCCTCAAATGTTTCACACAACACCACAACTCTTGGAATAACTTTGAGAGATGTACACTATCACTCAAAATCGGCTAGCCCTCTTGTCCTACACATAGTGCCGATTTTGGTAGCCCATGGGGTCCTTTTATAGTTGTATCACAAGTATGGTTACAACATGTAAACCCTAATTGACATGGCTTTTCATATTGCATGATCCATGGGTTTATAACCTCCATGGACTATCCATGGAGCACCTTATGGGTTTTAGCCCAATCCAATAAACCATGGATCATTAGCCCACTATAAAAGAATGGATGATTTACACAATCAACCCCATATATTTAATTAGTCTCCTTTTGATCACCAAATTAATTCTAAATTAATTCTTGATCAATACTAATCAAAAAATATTATTAATATATTAGAAATTATAATATATTAATAAACTTTAAGTTTCCTTTCTCTCATTTAGTCTATCCAAGTGTTGTAATGACATGCAACCCAAATAGACCATGCTAATCGGGTCAAGTACATTCCAGAAATAGTTATGAACTTAGACACCTAATCCAACATGTTTTTAATTGTACTTCCAAGGTAATTCGACATAACAAAGTACTTTCATATAACAGTGTACTTCCACATAACAATGTGGTAGCACATAAAAAATGGGCAAATGTCATAAACAATTAACATAAGAGCAAGCTGATTAATAACGATAGAAAAGCAAAACTTGAACAAAAGGATAACATCAAATTATGGTACATTTCATTACAAAGCATAACATTATATGCAAAGCAAAACAAAGGTTATAATAGGAACTACATTTCATTTCATTCATCCATTACAACTGAGGTTATTGTCTTACCAAAAACCCCCCAAAAATTTGGTTCTAAAAACCAATACATCATCAATGGGAACCACTAGTCAATATAACCAACAACACATAACCTAATACATACATATAATACTAGAAGACGACGAAATTAGACAAAAAGAAACAACCTTCGACAACCATGATAACCCAAAAGAGACAAATCGACATCGTGCTAGCTACAAACTAAACTACACCCACCAAAATCCCCATCCACTGCAGTCGACGCAAACACGAACCCCGATCAATGACATCACTGCAACTCCAACAACACCCATCATACTCATCATCCTTTTCAAGTAGCGTATCTCCTCCCTAAAATCGTCAAGCTATTGTCGCACCTCATCTCTCAATTCCTCCATCTGCACTTGGATTTCCATGGCGGGAAGTTCAAAATCATTTGGTAAGTCTAGTTCCGAAGCTCTGAAACCACCATAAGAGAAGCTTTGTTCTAAGGCCATCTCCTTGACTTATAGGTGGGAAAAAACGAAGTCGGTGGTATTATGTGAAGGTTACAGATTAGGGTAACAAAGTGGTGGGGGAAGACGGATTTAGGGGAAGATGGGTTTATAAGGGGGACCATTAACGATGACTTGGCAAGTCTTGGGGACAAAGATTACAACAATAATATTCCACGGTGGTGCCACATGTCACGAAAATATGGGATAAACCTTTTACAATCGGTAAAAGGATGTAATTAAACGTTCAAATGAAAGTATATTCCTTTAATGTGCAAAAAAATAGTTTAGTGACCTTTTAAAAAACGCGAAAATGCTTGTTTTGACATGGTGCATTGTGACGTATGGGGGAAATATAGAACTCCTTCAACGAGTAAGGCTTTTTATTTTTTGACTGTCGTAGACGATTTTAGTAGAGCGGTTTGGACTTTCTTACTAAAACACAAAAGTGAGGCAAGCACATGTCTCATAGGATTTTACCAAATGATCAAAAACCAATTTGGAAAATGCATAAAACAGATACGATGCGACAATGGACGTGAATTTGTGTCCAATGACATGCATGATTTTTATGCAAAAGAAGGCATTCTTTTAGAAACTTCTTGTCCGTACACCCCACAACAACACGGGGTGGTAGAGCGCAAACACCGACATTTACTAGAAACGGATAGGGCTCTTCGTTTCCAATCCAACCTTCCTAAAACCTTTTGGGGAGAATGCGTGCTGACTGCAACGTATCTTATAAACCGAATGCCCTCAAAAGTGTTACAATGAGCTTCACCGTATAAAGTTCTTTTTGGAAGAAAGCCTATCTATTAACACTTGCGAGTATTTTGTTGTTTAGGGATAAGAATTTGGCCCGAAAACCCGAACCAAACCGAATTAAACCCAAATAAGCCATTTGATTCGGTTTTCGGGTATCTATATAAGGCTTATTCGGTTTTCAGGTTATTCAATCCGAGTTACCCGAATAAGGGCTTATTCGGTCCAAAGAACCGAACCGAATATGAAAAATCGCTTTTTTCCCATGCACAATTGCGTATTCGGTCTTATGTGATGTGCATATGTTCTATCGATCGATGACATCCAAAAAACCCACGTAATACACCAAATCGATCATCCTTATTACACCAAATCCAGTCGACGACATCCATACTTGCAACATTATTTTTTGATCGACAATTGGGGCTTGCGGCTGCTACTCTTTGATCGACATTACTCCTTGCGAATTACGACATTAGTCTTTGATCAACATTACTCCTTGCCACTTGCGATAAGTCGATAACCTGGATTCCATCACTAGTTCAAAGTTCAAACTTCTGTGAATAGTCTCCTCATCTTTATTTCTAGTTTCTATTATGATCAAACTCCATTCAATTCAAAATTGGGTTCCAAATCAAGAAAATCAAGTAAGTATTTGTCTCTTAATCTACTACTCAATATTTCAATGTGTTGTTATGTATGTTATCAATTGAAATTTGAATGTGCTATGTTAATAGTTAACATTTTCTCTATAAGTCCAAGCAATGAGGACTTTGACCTTGAATGAGAACCTTGAATAAGATAATTTAATGAAAACAACTGTGACAACCCGAAAATTTTTCTGATTTAGCCTTGTAAAGCTCAGCCAGTCAACTCAACTGAGTGTCATACTCATTTCTGCTATCTTTTAGACTTATTTAGAGTCTGTTTGAAGGTTCAAAGCTCCGTACATTCAAGCATTGAGCATAGGAATGGACAGCGTACACTTCTAGCACCAAAATCGGGCCTTACACTCCAACATAAGGAGTGTACGGCCGCACACATGGGAGTGCGGCCACACACCCCTCTCCTGGCAGCACACTCAAGTGTATAAGTATAAAACTCAGCCTTATTTCATCCCTTTTCACCCTCCCAAATCTAGAACTCAATTTCTTTCTCAACTAACATCCGATTTTCAGCCTAGATCTTCAAGCATGTAAGTGTTCTTCCCTAGATTTGTTATTAATCTTTTTAAACTAGTTACATCCTTTGATTTCATCCATTTAAAATCATGTTTTGGCTAGATCTTCAAATCTTCATCCATTTCACCAAGAACACACACTTGTTCTTGGTGATTTTGAGCCTTCTTGAGCCTCCAGATCGTAAGTACTCTTTCCTTTTGCTTGAATGTTGCTTAGAACACTTGACTTAGTCTTAAAAAATGCCCAGAACTCATGATCATATGGTTTGTGCGGCCGCACACACAAGTGTGGCCATACACCCCTCAAAACACCATCAAAACACCCATAAAGGCTTCTATATTGTAAGTACCATCCCCTAAGCTTGTTACTTACTAGATATGAGCCTTAGAAAACATCCAAACCATGTTCATCAAGGAGTGTGCGGACGCACACACTCCATGTAGCCGAACAACCCATTGTTTAGTGCTTAAGGGCCTCCAAAGTGCATTTATAACTTCACCACTTGTTGAACAATCACCCCATAATGAATCCTTTAACTATTTTAAATGCTTTTAAGGGGGGGGGGGGGGGGGAATACAAGTTGAACACAATGATAATTGTGTAAATGTTTGTTATATACATCTTTCAAAAGATTGCTTATGTCCTTTATAAGTGATCAAAACATTTCAAAAACTATTTTTAAGTTATGTTGCTTTATAGTTTAACAAAACTCTGTTTTTAAAGTACAACCATAACATAGTAGTAAAATGAGTCTTTTCAATAACAGTTCAAGTAAAACATTAGTAAACTATAATAGGTATAGTTTAGGAAGATACTACTCATTACTTCTAGTACAATGAAGTATACAAAGAGTCAGTTCATACATTAGTCAGAACATAATATATGAGAAACAAAGAGAACATACTACATACTAGACAGAGAGAACATACAATGCATCTAGTACATACAATACATATACAAGTATACAATAACATAAATGTGAACCACTGTTTCGAGGCATGGTATCACCTATCATGGCTCGATTTGTATCCAGAGTCTCCTGGAGGGAGAGCGTGAATTTGTGTATAAATCTATACTGGATTGACTATCCTACACCTTGTTGTTCAGTGGGACTTGCAAGTCTACGGGTGCCAAATGTCATTTCTTCCGACGTCTTTCAAACGTCATGTTATTAGTCGATAGTATGGTGCAATTATTTCACATTATACCTTAAATAACAATTGGTTTAAGGTAGTAAGTACAGTAGTAGTTACTATAATACAACACTACAGTACTTTATTATTTCCCCATTGCATTCACATTGTGATCTTCTCACATAACGGGTAATGTAAAAACTATATTTTTGGTTAATGATAGTCACATTTGGGAAATACACAACTTGTAAGTCAAATTCAAACTATTTTCGAGTTAAGATAGTTATAAACTAGGGAAAGCTTACATTTTTACAAACATACATAACATTTGATGCCTTGGTAGAAGGCTACATTTATGGGTCAAGTCATAGGACACAAAGTCAATGCATAGTTTTCTAGTACAAAACATACTTTTCAAATAAGAAATTTTGGTATACAAAACTAGAAACGTACCAGTAAAGGGTTTAATCCATTTTATTAAACCAGTATAAACTTAAAGGACCTTAGGTGATTAACTCTATAATACCTTAGTTTATACATCTTGGTTATATATCATTAATACCCAACAGGTAGTTGGATGTATGCTTTCCGCCTTACTTCCTGTCCCTTGTTTGGTTGTGGGCTTAGGGCAGATTCATACAATTAACTATCTATTCGAGATTAGATTATATATACCCAGTATAAACTAAGTGATTATAGAAGTAATCACTGTGGTCATCATTTTATTATAATAAATAAGGGTTTTCGTAAAGAATCTTTTCATTAATATAAACGAACTATTACAATTAACTCCATGAGTAACAAGTGAATACACGAGGGTTATATACCACAATGATCAAACAAACAATGGGATGTGTGTTTTCCGCCTTAGGGCAGATGCACACAATCGATTGTTTGTTTACTCTGAGTCTTATATAACTTGTATCCATTTAGTACTCATAGAAAGGATTGTAGAGTCATTTTTACTTATCTTTCATTAAAGTAGGAATGCGAACTTTTCTAAACAGAACTTACAACTTACTACATTTTACAACTACATTTTTCAACTACATTTTACAACTTTCTACAACTTACTTACATCACTAAAATCTTATGAACTCACCAGCTTAATTACTGATCAACTCTTTCAAAATAACTTGTATTCTCAGGAAACTAGTAGACAGGTACTCGTGCTGGGAATTCAGAAGATGGAGCATAGTAGCTTCAAGTCTTGTTTTTTTATTTGATTATGTATTCTATGTTTTGTGAACACACGCATTCTAAACACTTTCTCTCTAATGAAATGGTTGTTCATTACTTTTCTTACTATGATGCATGTCTTGTGATACTAAACATGACGTCCTCCACCCCGAACGTTTCCGCCGTTCCGGTTTTGGGGTGTGACAGATTGGTATCAGAGCATTGTTTATAGTGAACTAAGTATATCAACCAATAAAAGATATACAACTATAAATACAATGGGGCTTAAGTGCTCTGGATAATGATATATTTTAAGAGTATAACGATAAGTTATAAAAATATACCTACTTGCTTATACATGTAGACCAAGTATCACAAGAAGGACAGAACTAAAGTATTTAAAGGTTGAACACTATCGTCAAACCTGAACAGTTATTTAATCATAGCTAGGATCAATATAGCCTGATCAACTATATTCATTCGAGATGTGACCGACATGTGTTTGGGAGCGATGTGGTGTTGCAACAATCTTAAAACTTACCTAATCACCAGTCAAGAGAATTCTAGATCAAGTACATTACATTAAAGTACTATAGGAGTATTTTAGGCCATGTAAACAACTTATGTGATAACTTAAAAGACCCTTATGGATAGGTTTATAATCTTGCAATGTATACTCCCAAGGTTTTCTATATTTGAGATCTTATAGACTTCGAATTTGTGATCTACGCTTCGCTACCCATTCCTTATTTGGTTGTGGTTTTGGAGTAGGATCACTTATTCGAAGGTCTATTTAATCTTGAATTATATACAACTTGTATAAAATGTACAATTATAGCAGGACTCTATAAGGATCACTCCATAAAGTTACCAATAATCTCATAGATTCTTTAGTCACATCCATTCTCGCACGACAAACCCAGATAGATATAAACACTTCCTCATAGGGGTCAACAGAAGAGTCAAGGAGGAACAAGGGCAAGTTCATGAGAAGTTTTCAAAGAAGGATCAAATGGAGTAACCACAACGTCATATGTGTCACACTAATAAATAATAATCTTGGTTAACTTAATGAGTTAGTGGAAACACTGCTCACATTATGTGTTAGGATTATTCTCTTTACATGCAACTGGTAACAGTTATTCAGGTCACAGATATTCATTCGAGGATAGCCATTTCAAATTCATAAAGTTTATTCAGTATAGACTATTTTATGAATTGTTTCTAGAACCCTGTGGAAGTCAGGACCAAATACACTCAAAACTGGGATAACCTTGTCTTTCAGCTTTTGGCTTATCTCCACTGCTATAGACTTATTCCATCTCATCTTTGTATTCTTTTAGCAAAGATGCCTCCTTGCGGATCAAATAGACACACTGCTTCGATAACTCCAACTCAACCGCCACTATCTCTTCCACAGTTCGATACTGCTGCTCTCCAAGCAGCGATATCCTCTGCTGTGGCAATTGCACTAGCTCATTTGGGCGAAAGTGGTACCTTCGGATTTGGTAGCGGTACCCACTTAGCCAACCCCAATGATTCTCAGGACACCCCAGGGAGTGTTCGTACAAAGACTTCATGAACTGCAAACCCTTTTCCTTTAACGGAAATGGTGGAATCATCGCTCTGATGCGATGGTTTGAGAAAACAGATTCGGTCTTCGAAATCTGTTCGTGCCCAGAAAGGAGCAAAGTGAAGTTTGATGCCTACACCTTCTCCAACAAATCCCTAACATGGTGGAACGGCCATGTTAAGTCACTGACCCTAACGGTGGCTAACTCAATAGGTTGGGAAAACCTAAAAGAGTTAATGCTGGAAGAGTATTGCCCAAAGGGGTGAAGTACAAAAGCTGGAACAAGAGCTATGGGAGCTCACAATGGTCGGCTCAGACATAGTGGCCTACACTGACAGGTTTAGTGACCTGCCAGCACTATGCCCCAAGATGGTTACCCCGGAGAGCAAGAAGATAGAAAGATACATCTGGGGTTTAACTGCCCCGACCCAAGGAGATGTGTTATCTTCTAACCCAGCCACATTTGATAGCGCCAAACGCCTAGCCTAGTGACTCATTGACCATGGAGTCCGCCATGGTATAGAAGTCCTTGTTCCCAAGCCATAAAAGGGAAAGGACTATAATCAGAAGTCGGGGAACAAGAGGAAGAAGAAGCGAACAACACGGGAACCCCCGCAAGAGCAACAAGAGAGTACTATGTACGCGCTACAATGCCTGCTGCTCCAGCACCTGCCAGTCGATATGTTGGAACCCTCCCGAAGTGTGGAAATTGCAGCTATCACCACACTGGAGTATGTAGGGAAATGTAGTGCTGAACTGCCACAGAAAGGGACACACAGTCCGTTTCTGCAGGGGACCGGCTTAACTGATCTCCCAAGTCCCCGGAGCTGAAGAAAATCAAGCCTGTTATGGTTGTGGCAAGACTAGACACTACCAGAGGGAGCCTGATAACAAAGAACTCAGGCGCGGATGGACGCATTCTGATGATCACCGCCGGAGAGTCAACCCCAGAATCGTCAGCGAGCAGTGGTACGTTTTCGAAATAGTAATTACTTTAAAACTTAATTTATATTTATATAAGACTAAAGCTTGGGGTAAACAACTAAAAAGTAATTATAATAACTCACATATTGAAATAGATCATGTGACATCCCCAATTTCACGGTCAAAAAAGACCGATTTATTTATGCTTTGTTTTTATAAATTAGATAATCGTTTAAAGAAAACGGTTGCGGAATTTGTTCCCAAAACAAGATATGATAATATCTTATCAAAACATTTCTCAAAGAGAATGTATTTTATTTATTAATAAAACCTCGGGATGTCATGTTCTGATATAGACCAAAAAAATAGACTTTACAATGGTTATTTATAACTACTGATCTATAATCCAAAATCTCTCGTCAAGTCCATCAACTTATACCCTTGTGCCATTACCTGTAATGCAAAGAAAGCTGAGTGGGTCAGGCTTGGGAGCCTGGTGAGCATATAGGGTTTTCAACCCATAATAATATAATTATTATATTTAATCATCAAGCAATCAACCCAATTACCCATCCCCATTATCTTCTTTATTTCTTAAGGTTTTACCCTAAGAATCAACTATCATTCATTCATTCATTCCTAAGGATTTACCTAAGGAATCGGCACGAAGTCCATTGCTGCCAAAATTTATCTATCAGGTACTAAATCCATAGTTATCAGGCGCTAACTCCATAGTCACCAAGGTTCACTCAACAAGCGCTAACTCCATAGTCGCCAAGGTTTACTCGACATGCGCTAACTCCATAGTCGCCAAGGTTTATACAATAGGCGCTAACTCCATAGTCACCAAGGTTTATACAATAGGCGCTAACTCCATAGTCGCCAAGGTTTATACAATAGGCACTACGTCTCATAGTTGCCACTATTTCATCCACCCATGTTCTACCCAACATATTTTGTAGATATAAAATATATATATAGTTTGAATCATTTAACACCCGTATAAAAACATCAATTCCAAGCCCATCTCAAATAGACATTTAATATATAACACATAGCACATATTTCATAGCTAATACTTTATATTTATGTGTTGGAAGAAAGTAACTATACACTCACACATATAAACAACAATATATATACACATAGCACGTATTTTATAAAATACTTCATATCTATGTGTAAGATGAAAGTCATTATACACTCACTTGATCAGAAGATGATCGGACAGCACTACGGCTTGTAAAAGTAGTATTCTTCAGTAGATCTGGAAGATCTTCACACATCGGGTTTCTCGCGGACAGAGCTTCGGCTCAGAAACTCTTTTCTTCTCAAGATCTTCGGGCTTCGGGTCTCAGGATGATATCGTGGCTTCGGGGGGGGGGGGGGGGTTAAAATAGGGCTTAGAGGGTGTATCGGGAGTGGGAGAGAAGATATGGAGCAACCCTAAACGGCTGGCCCTTCAAATCTATTTATAGGGAAAAAATTTCATTTTCCACGTCGTGGGCTTGATCGTCACTGCATGCGTCATCACAAGTTGCATCTGGGGGACTCTAGGAGGTGTCAGAAGACTTGCCACGTCATGGCACTGCTTTCCACGTCGTGGTATCTGACACAGCTTTGGGTTTCGCGCCCCGAACTTCAGAAATTCATAACTTTCGCATACGAACTCCGTTTTCGACGTTCTTTATATAGACGCGTAGGTAAAAACAAGATCTACAAATTTCATTTAGACTCCATCGGATAATTTTGAATTTATTTTTATTATATTATTTTTATATTATTTATATATGATTTTTAGTAGGCCGGGATAGGAAAACTCCGTTATAAATTCATAACTTCTTCATCCGACATCCGTTTTCACCTATCTTTCTGTTGTTGCACTACTATCGATGAGATCTTCAATTCTAATTTAGATTGTTTTGGCTAAATATCGCTCTAACGTAAATTCACTATTTACGTCGCGCTGTGTCGTGCTAGTTCTTTCGCGAAACTTCGACAGGTCATAACTTCTTCGTTATAACTCGGATTTCAGCGTTCTTTATATGTACGGAATCCTTGTGACATATACTATAACTTAGTTAAGATTAATCCTTCTAAATAATCTTCCATCAAAAAGTCATTTTTGATGCTTATCATCTCTAAACTGACTAGCCCTGATCTACGGGCGTTACAGATCAAAGTATTCAAGAGAACTAAAAGATCTGTTTAGAGAAGCTATGATGGCTTAAGCATATACATCAGGGTTGTGCATAACTAAGATGTTGCGGACTTAGAGTGAGTGATTCCGCCTTAATTCCTGTTCCTTATTTGGTTGTGGATTTGAGGCAGAGTTACTCAGTCGACTGTCTTATTCATCTTAATTATTCATCACTTGTATATGACAGGCGATCATAGTGGTACCGAGGAGGATCATGATATAAAGTATCAACACCAGTTATCAAAGCACTTTCATTGTAAGTACTCGCACATAGCGGTACGATACGTAGTAGTGTTAACCTCAAAGGGAAAACAGAAAGCACCGGAACATTTACAAAGAGTACATTGTCGAACACACTAGGAGTACATTGTCAAACACACTAGGGATACATATCGTATAACAGACATTTCTTTCGAATTGGCCAAAAACTTTGTTCAGTAAAGAGTCTGTTACTATCATTCGTCATGAATTGGCGTGGTCCTCACCATACTAAGTTCATATGTTTCTATCGCCTCGATCGTCAAGTTCTCAAAACCTTCTTCATTCGTATCGATAGTCCTACCTAAACCTCTGTTTTATCTTTCGTATTCTAAACCCTGAAGTACTTGTGCGAAGGGTACCTTGTCCTCCGAAGCCTTATCGTCAGATGTTCGCAGACCGTCACGAAATACCACTCGTCCAGCAGACCAAGTTCGAGCACAGAGGCTATGGACGAATACAGCCCACCTATCACTATTAAGTGTATATGCAAGAGTGGTACATGATTATGATTACACAGATCTAGTATGTGTGTTTCCGCTCTATCTCTTGTTCCTTGTTTGCTTGTGGACCTAGAGCAGAGTCGCACATCCGACCGTCTTACTAATCCTAATCATGTATGACTTGTATACACGAGGTAATGATAGATGGACCAAGTATGAATCCTATCATGAACACCAGGGCAAAGTTGCCAGGTCTACGAGTGGGTATTCTGCAAATCAGAGGAATGCAACCCCAGTAATACAGCTAAGAAAGCTAATTTTGGGACGAAATTCCATCTAACGGGGGGATGATGTGACGACCCGAAATTTTTTCTTTTTTGCCTTATAAAGCTCATCTAATCAACTCATCTGAGTGTCATACTCATTTATGCTATCTTTTATCCTTATTTAGAGTCCGTTTGAAGGTTCAAAGCTTCGTACATTCAAGCATTGAGCATAGGAATGGATCACGTACACTTCTAGCACCAAAATCGGGCCTTACACTCCAACATAAGGAGTGTACGGCCGCACACATGGGTGTGCGGCCGCACACCCCTCTCCTGGCAGCACACTCAAGTGTATAAGTATAGAACTCAACCTTATTTCATCCCTTTTCACCCTCCCAAATCTAGAACTCAATTTCTTTCTCAACTAACATCCGATTTTCAGCCTAGATCTTCAAGAATGTAAGTGTTCTTCCCTTGATTTGTTGTTAATCTTCTTAAACTAGTTACATCCTTTGATTTCATCCATTTAAAATCATGTTTTGGCTAGATCTTCAAATCTTCATCCATTTCACCAAGAACACACACTTGTTCTTGGTGATTTTGAGCCTTCTTGAGCCTCCAGATCGTAAGTACTCTTTCCTTTTGCTTGAATGCTGCTTAGAACACTTGATTTAGTCTTAGAAAATGCCCAGAACTCATGATCATATGGTGTGTGCGGCCGCATACACAGGTGTGGCTGTACACCCCTCAAAACACCATCAAAACACCCCTAAAGGCTTCTATATTGTAAGTAGCATCCCTTAAGCTTGTTACTTACTAGATATGAGCCTTAGAAAACGTCCAAACCATGTTCATCAAGGAGTGTGCGGACGCACACACTCCATGTGGCCGTACACCCCTTTGTTTAGTGATTAAGGGACTCTAAAGTGCCTTTCTAACTTCACCACTTGTTGAACAATCGTCCCACAAGCCTCCCTACCTTTGGAAAACACTTTTTTGCACTCATTACCATGAGTGTGCGGTCGCACACTCCTTGGCTGCACACCCATGGCTGCACACTCCTCAAATTGGCCTTACACTCACATTTATTGAATCACATGTGATTCCAACACTTGGTCAAAGTGGTTCCTAGTCCCGTAAAGTGTTCCATTGCGTTTAGTTGCTTCCAAACACTATATTTATGTCACTATATGCCATTATATGTCATTTAGGACTCATTAAGTCTCGGGACTTCATTCGTGGAGCTTCTCATCCTTACACACACATTCGTTTAAATCACCCACATCAGGTGAGTTCATACCCCGTAATGAATCCTTTAACTATTTTAAATGCTTTTAGGGGGGAATACAAGTTGAACACAATGATAATTGTGTAAATGTTTGTTATATACATCTTTCAAAAGATTGCTTATGTCCTTAATAAGTGATCAAAACATTTCAAAAACTCTTTTTAAGTTATGTTGCTTTATAGTTTAACAAAACTCTGTTTTTAAAGTATAAGCATAACTTAGTAGTAAAATGAGTCTTTTCAATAACAGTTCAAGTAAAACATTAGTAAACTATAATATGTATAGTTTAGGAAGATACTACTCATTACTTCTAGTACAATGAAGTATACAAAGAGTCAGTTCATACATTAGTCAGAACATAATATATGAGAAACAAAGAGAACATACTACATACTAACAGAGCGAACATACAATGCATCTAGTACATACAATACATATACAAGTATACAATAACATAAATGTGAACCACTGTTTTGAGGCATGGCATCACCTATCATGGCTCGATTTGTATCCAGAGACTCCTGGAGGGAGAGCGTGAATTTGTGTATAGATCTATACTGGATTGACTATCCTACACCTTGTTGTTCAGTGGGACTTGCAAGTCTATGGGTGCCAAATGTCATTTCTTCCGACGTCTTTCAAACGTCATGTTATTAGTCGATAGTATGGTGCAATTATTTCACATTATACCTTAAATAACATTTGGTTTAAGGTAGTAAGTACAACAGTAGTTACTATAATACAACACTACAGTACTTTATTATTTCCCCATTGCATTCACATTGTGATCTTCTCACATAAAGGGTAATGTAAAAACTATATTTTTGGTTAATGATAGTCACATTTGGGAAAATACACAACTTGTAAGTCAAATTCAAACTATTTTCGAGTTAAGATAGTTATAAACTAGGGAAAGCTTACATTTTTACAAACATACATAACATTTGATGCCTTGGTAGAAGGCTACGTTTAGTAGAAAGGGACCATAATGCTATTCCTTAATGTATACATCAAAGGATATATATATATATATATATATATATATATATATATATATATATATCAATAGGATCCGAAAAATAATAGGATGGGTGTTCTCCGCTTCACTTCTTGTTCCTTGTTTGGTTGTGGGCTTGGAACGGATTCACCTAGTCTATTATCTATTCGATTATATATATATATATATATATATATATATATATATATATATATATATATATATATGTTTCGTATACATTAAGTCATCATAAGGGTACCATGTATGGGTCAAGTCATAGGACACAAAGTCAATGCATAGTTTTCTAGTACAAAACATACTTTTCAAATAAGAACTTTTGGTATACAAAACTAGAAACGTACCAGTAAAGGGTTTAATCCATTTTATTAAACCAGTATAAAGTTAAAGGACCTTAGGTGATTAACTCTATAATACCTTAGTTTATACATCTTGGTTATATATCATTCATACCCAACAGGTAGTTGGATGTATGCTTTCCGCCTTACTTCCTGTTCCTTGTTTGGTTGTGGGCTTAGGACAGATTCATACAATTAACTATCTATTCGAGATTAGATTATATATACCCAGTATAAACTAAGTGATTATAGAAGTAATCATTGTGGTCATCATTTTATTATAATAAATAAGGGTTTTCGTAAAGAATCTTTTCATTAAATATAAAGGAACTATTACAGTTAACTCCATGAGTAACAAGTGAATACACCAGGGTTATATACCACAATGATCAAACAAACAATGGGATGTGTGTTTTCCGCCTTAGGGCAGATGCGCACAATCGATTGTTTGTTTACTCTGAGTCTTATATAACTTGTATCCATTTAGTACTCATAGAAAGGATTGTAGAGTTATTTTTACTTATCTTTCATTAAAGTAGGAAATATAGGATTTTCTAGAGGAACATGCGAACTTTTCTAAACAAAACTTACAACTTACTACATTTTACAATTACATTTTTCAACTACATTTTACAACTTTCTACAACTTACTTACATCACTAAAATCTTATGAACTCACCGGCTTAATTACTGATCAACTCTTTCAAAATAAATTGTATTCTCAGGAAACTAGTAGACAGGTACTCATGCTGGGAATTCAGAAGATGGAGCAAAGTAGCTTCAAGTCTTGTTTTTTTATTTGATTATGTATTCTATGTTTTGTGAACACACGCATTCTAAACACTTTCTCTCTAATGAAATGGTTGTTCATTACTTTTCTTACTATGATGCATGTCTTGTGATACTAAACATGACGTCCTCCACCCCAAACGTTTTCGCCGTTCCAGTTTTGGGGTGTGACAACAACCCTATATGTTCTTTTACTTGTTTCATTCCATATTGATCAATCTATTGAAATGTTAAATAACCTATATTGGTATTCTATTATATTTAAATGATTTTGTTATTATGCTTTAGATTGATGATGAATATGTGTTTGTTGATAACACACAAGTTGAAGGAACAAGTCAAGCAACAAAGCCAAAGAAAACGAAATATGCCCAAAGGGCGGCTTGTTAAAGTGATTATGATGTAGTTCATATTGACAAAGTTAGACATAGCAATTGCAAAAAATGTGCAACTTTGCTCAAAACCGAATCCGGTGCAAACGGTACTTCTAGTATGATTAAACATACGGAAAGATGTAAAATGAACCCAAAAAATTTAGAAAAAAAAAACTAGAAAACCAAACCACTTTAAATTTTAAAAAAAATGAAAACGGAGAGAATAGTATTGGGACTTGGAAGCATGATGAGAAAAGAATAAAAAAAGCTTTGTTAAACTTATTTGTAGTTGGAGAATTACCGTTCAAGTTTGTAAAGAACGAATCATTTATTGAGTATAAAAATGCATTAAATGGGAAAGTAGTTTTGCCATGTAGAACCACAATTTCAAATAGAGTCACCGATTACTTTCTTAAAGAAAAGGCTAATTTGTTTAAGTTATTTAGTAATCCCCTAAGTAATGTTCATTTGACCATCGATTATTGGACAAGCTCATGTCAAAGGTCGAGCTATATGGTGGTCACGGCCCACTTTATTGATGAAGATTGGATCATGCACAAAAGAATTATCAACTTTAAATCTCTAGATAGTCATAAGGGATAAGACATTGGGCGCACGTTGTTGACTTGTCTTCAAGAGTGGGGTATCAATAACGTAATGACCATAACCGTTGACAATGATAGTGCGAATGACAAAACAATCGAAATTCTAATGAAAAAGCTACCAAACTTGTACGATGGGGGAAAACAATTACACGTAAGGTGTATGACCTACATCCTTAACCTTATTGTTAGGGATGGGTTTGATCAACATCAATCTAGTATCAAGTGCATGCACAAGACCGTTAAATACATTAGGAATTCTACACAACGGATTCGAAGGTTTAAAGAATGCATGAAAGAGCTAAATGTGGAATCCAAAAAGTTTTTGTGCAATGATAGCCCAACTCGATGGAACTCCACATACGAGTTATTGCAGATTGCAGTGGATTTGGAGAAGATTTTTGGCATGTTTGAAGTCAAAGGTAATTTCATATTCCATTCCATTGTTTTTTTTTTAATTTCAGCATGTTTGCAAATTTTTAGCTAACTTGGAAGTGTCATAACGTCTTCGTTATTTGTCTGATTAGCCTGATTATTTTTCAAGCTTGTAGTTTACAATTTGAACTAAAATTTACACTATTTAAACGCGTTATTTAGTTGTATATTTAGTGAGTTACACGCCTCTAAACATTGGATATTAAATCTGAGTTTTTCTGTTTCAACATTTTTTCAAATTTTTAGCCAACTTTGAAGTGTCATAACGTCTTTGTTATTTGTCCGATTAACCCGATTTTTTTTCCAGCTTGTAGTTTAGAATTTGAACTACAGTTTACAATATTAAAACGCGTTATTTGGTTGTATATTCAATGAGTTATAGGCCTCTAAACATTGGATATTAAATCTGAGTTTTTCTGTTTCAGCATTTTTCCAAATTCTTAGCCAACTTTGAAGTGTCATAACGTCTTCGATATTTGTCTGATTAGCCCGATTTTTTTTCCAGATTGTAGTTTACAATTTGAACTACAGTTTACACTATTTAAACGCATTATTTGGTTGTAAATTCAGTGATTTACAAGCCTCTAAACATTGGATATTAAATCTGAGTTTTTTTTGTTTCAACGTTTTTCCAAAATTTTAGCCAACTTTGAAGTGTCATAACGTCTTTGTTATTTGTCCAATTTGAACTATAGTTTACACTATTTAAATGCGTTATTTGGTTGTATATTCAGTGAGATACAGGCTCCTAAATAAGGGGTATTAAAGTTGTTTTGTTTACAAAAAAATATATACGCTATACTAACATTTACTTTATTATAATAGATCCTACATTTGTTCAGGACGTTTTGACCCCCTCAAAAGAACATTTCAACATTTGTAGAGTTATGGGTGGATTTCTCGAGAAATTCAAGGTGAAAACTAACATAGTATCAACGTCAACAAAACCGATGGCACATCGGTTTTTTGGAGAAATATGTGATGTATACAAACACATTAAGGAATGGGCGGCTAGTCCCCAATTTTGTTTGATCGGGAAGGACATGATTGATAAATACGATAAGTATTGGGGCGATCTTGAAAAATTAAATGATTTTTTGTATTTTGCGGTCATATTAGATCCACGGTTCAAGTTTGATTTTTTTCAACAAGCTTTTGAGAAGTTGATTAAGTTGAAGAATCCACAAAAAGATCATATGCTCAACTCGGAAGTCATTTTGAAGGCTAAGGCCTTAATACGGGGTCTTCAACAAAGATTTGAGAATTTTTTTTATTTCTACAAATCAAAGTTTGACAATACCGACTCTTCTCAAAATCAAGCACATGGTCATGAAGATGTAGTTGTGATTGATGACGAGAACGACTTCATGGGTGATTTAATAGTACAAACTGATTACCCATCGGCATCAATGGAAACGGAGTTGACACGATACTTAAACGAGCAGTCAGTTAAATACAATAAAGATTTTGATATTCTACTTTGGTAGAAACAAAATACATCTCGTTACGCAATTGTATCCCGTATGGCGAAAGGTATAACTTTATTATTTATATACTTTTTTTATAATTATATTTTAACATTTTCTATGTTTATGTTGATAGCTATTTTGAGACTGCAAATCTCTACCGTGGCGTCAGAGGCGGCGTTTAGTACAAGCGGGCGGATATTGGATCCATATCGAACAAATTTGTCTGCAAATATAGTAGAGGCTTTGGTTTGCACTCAAGATTGGGTAAGGAAATCAAGAAAGCCAACTGTGGACAACATTGATGAAATTTTAAAAGACGATGAGATCGCGAAAGCTTTAGAAGAGGCGATAAAGAACGAAGATGGGAAGGGAAAACAACCAATTAATATTCCTGAATAATTAATTCGTGTTTGAAAAATGTTACTTTGGATATGGATAAAAACTTAAGATTCATATTTTAATTTGGGTGTTTAACTTATATACTTATAGATAGATTTTTGGGTGTTTTGGATGTTTAATGTTTAGTGTTTAATTTGTTTCTATAAAAGATTTGTTATGAAATCATAAGCTACAAAAGTTATCTTGTACATGTTATTTGGGTTATTCGGGTCATATACTTATAGATAGATTTTTGGGTGTTTTAGATGTTTAATTTTTCGTGTTTAATTTGTTTCTTTAAAAAATTTGTTATGAAATCATAAGCTACAAAATTCATACAAAATACAATATTTATTTGAGTTATTCGACTCCTTAATCATCTTGTACATGTTATTTGGATTATTCGGGTTATATACTTATAGATAGATTTTTGGGTGTTTTGGATGTTTAATTTATAGTGTTTGATTTTTTTCATTAAATGATTTGTTATGAAATCATAAGCTACAAAAGTAATACAAAATATTCGGGTTATTCGATTTCTTAATCATCTTGTACATGTTATTTGGGTTATTCGGGTCGGAACCGAACCGAACCGAATAATACCCGAACCGAACCCGTATTCCTTATTTGGTTCGGTTTTCGGTTCATACAATTACCCTTATTCAGTTTTCGGTTTATTCGGGTTCGGGTCGGTTCGGTTCAGTTCCGACCCGAATAACATCCCTATTGTTGTTTAACTTACCATCACAATACTGAGATAGGGGGAGATAAGTTCGAGCCGCATGGAAGACCAGGGATATTTGTTGGCTACCCGAGTGGTACCAAGGGTTATAAGATTTTTGATCTGGAAAGCAAAAGGATCATAGTCTCAAGGGATGTACAATTTGTTGAAAACCAATTTCCTATGAACGTAGCAAAGGAACATGACAACTCAAAACCAGACGATATTTTTCAGCTAGAGGGTGATGAGGAAGCCATACATCACAACCCTAAAGACGATGAATATTTTAGCAATGACAACCAAACCAATGATCACGAAACACGCCATGATTCCACTATGCACCAAGATCACAACTCAAGCCCAACTAATCATGATTCTGTTGTGCAACAGGCCCAATATTCCAGTTCATATTTCAGAATTAATGAGCCTCTTCCCTTGGACAACGCCAGGCCCATTAGATCAAAGGCTCAACCGGTCAGGTATCAAGATTACGAGGTTAATTTACCCCATCGATTGACTATGCATCACCCGCTGCCAATCATGTTGCTTCTACAGTACACCCCCTTTCCAACTATATTTCATATAAAGAATTTTCGACTTCTCATAAAGCTTTCTTGGTTGCTATTGTGACTCACGATGTGCCTAGAAGTTTTAAGCATGCAGCTCATGATCCAAAATGGTGTGATGCCATGAAGAAGGAGATCAAGGCCTTGGAAGATAATGATACTTGGGAACTCGTAATGCTGCTAGAAGGAAAACGAGCCATAGAATCAAAATGGAGTTATAAAATAAAATTTAAGCCCGACGGTGCCATAGAAAGATACAAGGCTCATATTGTCGCTAAAGGATACACTCAAATGGAAGGGGTCGACTTTCACAACACATTCGCTACAGTCGATAAATTGGTCATTGTACGAATTTTATTAACTCTAGCTGTGAAGAACAACTGGATAATTCACCAATTAGATGCGAATAATGCCTTTCTGCATGGCGACCTCGAGGAAGATGTTTATATGAAGATGCCTCAAGGATTTGGTAAGGAAGGTGACTCGCGAGTGTGCAAACTCAAGAAATCGTTGTACGGATTAAAACAAGCAAGCAGATATTGGTACCACAAGTTCATCGCAGCCCTACGTGACATGGGATTTAAATCGTCACATGCAGACCATTCTCTCTTCATTCATAAAAACAAGACTAGTTTCGTTGCCGCTCTCATTTACGTGGACGATTTCATTATCGTTGGAAATGACACCACTAAAATTGAAGATACTAAATCCAATCTTGATGCTAGATTTAGTATCAAAGATCTTGGTAGCTTGAAATATTTTTTGGGTATCGAGGTATCTCGTACGAAAGAAGGTTTAGTTCTGAGCCAACGAAAATATACTATGGATATCTTAGAAGATACGGGCATGCTTGGATGCAAACCGAGCAAATTTCCAATGGAACAGAATCTCACGCTCGATAGAGGGGATAAAGAAGAGAGCATAGATGCCAACATGTACCGGCGTTTCATAGGTCGTCTGCTTTATTTGCAAGCCACTCGTCCTGACATCACTTATTTAGTAAATGTACTTAGCCAATTTGTTTCAGACCCTCGAATAAACCATTGGCGTGTAACAATGTGCGTTTTAAGATACCTTAAAACAAGCTTGGGACAGGGGATCCTCCTACCAAAAGATGGGTCACCAGATTTGGTGGCTTACAGTGATTCTGATTGGCTTAGATGCCCTTATTCGCGTCGTTCTAGAACGGGTTATGTGTTACTTTTGGGTGGGGCTCTTGTCTCTTGGAAGTCCAAAAAGCAATCAGTCGTCTCCCGATCTTCATCAAAGGCAGAATATCGAGCAATGGCTACTACCGTCAGTGAAATCCTATAGGTTCGATGGTTGTTGTCAGAACTTGGTGTGAAAGTCACTACAACTACATCTCTTCTCTGTGACAATCAATCAACTCGTCACGTCGCTCACAATCCTGTTTTTCACGAGAGAACGAAGCACGTGGAGATGGACTGGTTCTTTGTTCGTGAAAGAGTAAATTCTAAAGATATAGCTCCAATCTAGATTCATACTCGTGATCAGCTTGCAGATCTTCTTACAAAGCCACTTGGTTCAGATAAGCTACAATCCCTACATGTCAAGATGAACATTCGGAACCCGCATGCTCATCTTGAGGGGTAGTAAAGGATTTATTTAATCCTTAGCATATCCGATAGTTTAATGGCAGTTGGTTGTTATGCCACTAGTATTGTGATCTTGAAATATGTAGCTTTTGATGGTATGAAATATGTAGCTTTTGATGGTATTTGATACTTTGGTAGGTATATGTAATGTTTAGGATTGTAATTTGTAATGTATGGAAGTTAATTTGCAATGTATGGAGGTTAATTTGTAATGTATGGATGTTAACTGGAGTACAAATTGGTTAATTGCAATGTTGTATATGATTAATTTCAGTAAATGGAATTTGGAGTACAAGTTGGTATTGTAGTAAATGGATGTTAATTGCAATGTTGTATGATTAATTTCAGTAAAAGGAATTTGAAGTACAAAAAATGGTAAGTGGTATGAATTTGGAGTAGAAGCTGTTAAATGGTAACAATTGGTGAATGGTAATAATTGTAATTTCAGTAAATGTAACAAGTGGTATGAATTTGGAGTAAATTGAATTAAAATTGTAATTGTTATGAATTTGTAGTACAAGTTTAATTATATACTACCAATATGTATCCATTACAAGTGTAATTGGTATGAATTTGTAGTACAAGTTTAATTAAAATGGTAATTGGTATGAATTTACAGAAACAATTAGTGAATGGTATAAATTATAAAAGATTGAACATAATATAGAAGGGGGTGTATCCATTACATATAGTACCAATATGTAGCAGCCATCCATTTGTACCAAAATGCCTAAACAATTCACAAAAAAGGCAACCTCCTACCAAAAGATGGGTCACCAGATTTGGTGGCTTACAGTGATTCAGATTGGCTTAGATGCCCTTATTCGCGTCGTTCTAGAACGGGCTATTTGTTACTTTCGGGTGGGGCTCCTGTCTCTTGGAAGTCCAAAAAGCAATCAATCGTCTCCCGATCTTCAGCAGAGGCAGTTAATTGAGCAATGGCTACTACCATCAGTGAAATCCTATAGGTTCGATGGTTGTCAAAACTTCGTGTGAAAGTCACTACAACTACATCTCTTCTCTGTGACAATCAATCAGCTCGTCACATCGCTCACAATCCTGTTTTTCACGAGAGAACGAAGCACATGGAGATGGACTGGTTCTTTGTTCGTGAAAGAGTAGAGTCTAAAGATATAGCTCCAATCTGGATTCATACTCGTGATCAGCTTGCAGATCTTCTTACAAAGCCACTTGGTTCAGATAAGCTACAATCCCTACATGTCAAGATGAACATTCGGAACCTCCATGCTCATCTTGAGGGGGAGTAAAGGATTTATTTAATCCTTAGCCTATCCGATAGTTTATGTTCTTATCTAGAATCCATTTGTTTAGCTAGTTTGTTAGTCTTTCATTCTATTTAATAAACATATTGTAAAACCTACATAGGTGATCATTAATCAGAGAATTACCAAGTTGGCTTTATTAGTTTCTTTAGAAATTGACCTTTTCAGTCGAAGAAGGAGAAAGAAAAAAAAAAACAATTACACTTTTTTAAAACCTCCTCTCCCATGCACAACCATTTACACCTTATGCCGTCATACTGCAAGAAAATAAGACAAGGGACCAATTAAATCAAATCATACAAGTTTTCTTACATTATCCCATATTTATAATTTAGGTAATTGAAATTGTAATTTCCGAAAGTCGAAGGGTCTAACTGGAACCATAACCATAGCTATATCATGGCGACACGGCCTAACGATGACCGGCGGCAATCTAATCATGATAGTATCTCCTAATCATATATTTATCCTTCCGAGTAGTCAAGCCATTAGCCATGCCAATTTGGTTCTTACCCTTTTCAAATGTTAAGTGGCAATTTGGTAATTTTTGGTGCAGTCGTTTGTCCTTTTTGAATTATATAGCTTGCGTTGATAGTTGATACAACCCACATTCCTGCACCTTTCCGCCCCCGTCTTTCTCCCTGGAGAATTTTTTGTCAGACAAATAATCGGTGACAATGGCGGAAATTGTACGGACGCATGAACGGCGCACGTCGGTGAACGGAAACGATGAACTCGGGGAAGTAAAATGGGCGAAGCATTACTCTTCGAACCACCAAATACTGTTGGTTGGAGAAGGAGATTTCTCTTTTTCTCTGAGTTTGGCGATGTCTTTTGGGTTTGCTTCCAACATCGTAGCATCTTCTCTCGATTCTTATGGTAATGAATCATTGCTCCTTTGATCATCTGTTAAATCTAGGGTTTACATAATCACTTGATGCATTCTATTTCGCAGATATGAGCATATTTTCTCGTTGAGTTTCTCCGGTAGTAAATAATGAAAGGTTTATTTTGCTTTTCTCGAAGCATTTATCTTGCGCTCATTCTATGTTGAAGACATATAAGAAATTAAGAACCCCAATAAACTTCGGTGCTTAAACCCACTGAAAAAGGTTTGAGGGTTAAGAATTCAATAATAAGTTTTGATGACTTATATTGGTTAATCGTAAATATTGTGTTGTACCAAATATGGCATCAAAGTAACTGAGTTCTTAAACCTATTAAAAGACGTCGAATGATGAATGTCGTTGGTAGTACAATTGTTAAACCCCAAATTTTACACTCCTTTAGTTGATTGTATCAAATTTGTGGACATGTTATTGGTTATGATTGAAAGGATAAAACTAAAAACATTAAAATAAGAAAGTAGTCAAAAATAGCATGAATATTCAAAGTATTTACAAACTTTATGCTCTTGATTTGCTTTGTCTAAACTCTAAAGAGTCAATTTTTTTGTTTTAAATGCGTAAGGTATTGGTGTTAATTGTTAAAACTGTTAATTATGATTGTGGCTTAATATATTAATAGATGTTGTTATGAAGAAATACAAGAGAGCAAAAACAAACCTAGAAATGTTGTGTAAGTTTGGAGCTCAAATACTACACGGAGTTGATTCAACCATAATGAAGCTTCACATGGATCTTCGAATGCGGAAGTTTGACCGGATTGTATACAATTTCCCACATGCTGGTTTTTTGGGGAAGGAAAGTGATCACTTGGTCATCATGTAAGCTTCTTTTCTTGTTTCAAACAATCCATCATTCTTTTCGTACATAAGTTCAAAAGAAATTTGTAAATTTTAATTGTAGGAAGCATAGAAATTTGGTACGTGGTTTCTTGAGAAACGCAAGTGGCATGTTGCGTCCAAACGGTGAAATTCATGTGACACACAAGGCTGCTCGCCCGTTTGACTCATGGAATATTGAAGAATTGGCAACTCAAAGTGGTTTAACATTGATTGAATGTGTCGAATTCAAGATTGAAGATTATCCCGGTTACAACAACAAAAGAGGAGCTGGTAGGAATCCCGACGGAGCATTTCCTCTAGGGGAATGCAATACTTTTAAATTCATAGTAACTTCAAAACCCTTGAAACTATTGCGTCAAAAACCTCGAGAAATTCCATTACAAAGAGCGAATGAACAGATTGTTATGAATCCTTTGCAAACTGGTGATTGCTTTTGGATTTTCAAGGAGTATTTCAATCATGCACGATACACCTTTGGGGAACCTGATTATTTTCTCCCGTATAATGTTCCGGACATGCTGAGATTAGGGTTTGAAAGATACAATGCAGATGATTGTGGGAAACCCTTGGATGGTTATTTAAATCATTTGGAAGAGCTTTGGAATTTAAGCAGAAGGAGGCTAGTATTCTTGCGAAACAGATTATGGGAAATTGATCATCAGTATTAATTAAGAGGTCAGCTTGTGCTCTCTTTTTGCTTCATGTGGATCACACTTTTTTGTGTCCAAGTGCTCGTATATAGTACTAGTATATATTTGGGATCTAGAAAAACAACTGTGAAATCTGATTCCTGGCTTTCCTATGTTTTTTGGAATGAATTGTAGATTTGTAGCATTTCACATGTTTTATGTGATTGTTTCTATGTGCTAATATGAGATATCACAAACGTTAATGAAGATAACAATAGGATTTTATACGAAACGTCACAACTACGAACTATATATGGCTAGGTGTATTCGACTTTGCTTTGGAAAACCAATATTTTAATCGGTCAAATTTTGAAGCTAATTTTCATATCTGGTTTTCAAACCACATAAAAAAAAATTAAACATTTTATGTATTAAAAGTGTTTTCAAACCAAATAAAAAAAATTAAACATTTTATGTATTAAAAGTTACACTTTAACGAATTTACTAAAAACAACGTGAAAGAAACAATTTATCCAAAACGCCAACTTAAAATCCAAATCATTTTTATAAAAGTAATGGTCGGCTAATTGATATTGGCATTTGCCATTTGTCACTCTTTGTAGCCCAAAACACCTTATCTGCATTGGGCATCAAAATAACATGTTTGTTTTTGAGTTCATAGCTTCATGTCAAATAGAAATTAAAATTATGTGTATAAGCGATCATTACAGGAAGAATATAAGTTATTTTATATTTTATGCAATCCCAATCACCTTCTTCATATTCCAGTTGGCTGTGAAAATACCAATATCTTTAAATCAAAACGAAATCGAATTTTGTTTTTGGCTTCCGTTTCAGGTCACATTTCAAACTAAATTTCATATTTGCTTTTGGAATTGGATGTTTTCAAACAAACCAACATTACGTATATGTATATAGAATGCGGAACATATAAATTAAATATATAACAAAATGATACATAGGCTAATACTATACAAATTGAATAATGAAATATTGGTGAATATGTTCTATCCTATAGTAAATATAGCAGATATTCACAAGTGACCATATCCTAATATTTTTTTCTCATTACCAAAATGATCACCGAATTCGAAAGAGAAATGGTCTGATTTGGATTTTGAACTCACCGTTTATGGTATATAACAACTAAACCAAGACATGAAACAAAAATCGCTATTGTCAAGGACATCAAAATGCTAATTCACTTGATTTTAAATCCAGAAAACTCTTTTGCAACATCATTTGAACATAGAGGTGCACTTGTTGAACCGTTTATTTTAAAACCGGTTTTATGAGAAATAGCATAAAAATAACCGACCCGCTGGTTTGGAACCGTTTTTCTTTAAACCAAAAACCGTTTTTTCTAAAAAAAAACTGAACTGAACCAGTTTTCTAACCGAAAAAACCATTTCTAAAAACCATTTTTAACACAAATTCTCTTCCAAAAAAACCGAACTAAATATAACTAAAACCGGTTTTCTTATAACCGGTGTTTATGCACCTCTATTTGAGCCATGGATTGTGCATATACTTATTTAAGCCATGAATTAAACTAAAAACTATGTTTTTCGAATTTCGAAAAGCAAATAAAAAATGTGTATATATATTTTTATTGATTATTGAAGTGTCTTTTCATTGTGCCAAATATATATATTTTTTTTTCGGAAAATACACTTTTTTAATATCCCAAAATATACACCAAGGATACCCTGTGCTAATCGTAGGGTTAGCGAAACATAAAAAAGGAACATTTTCTCTCTGTCAACGCAGTGCATAGCCTTCTTGACTTGATCCCATACCAAAACTTAATTTTGAAACTCCAAAATACTCTAAATTTCTGATTATACATTTTCGATCAGTAAATTTTAATTCTGTTTCAATAAATTTCTGATGTGGTGCCCATGTGATATATTTTCATTAAAAAAAAACAAACATAAAAGCCAGAAATCACAGTTCACATGCTTTTTTTTTTCTCCTGGATTCACAGATTACAACCATGTCCACGAGCGTTTGATACAAAAATCAGAAGGTAAATATCAAATCAGACCTTACAAGCGATAGTGATCCATTTCCATCAACCACCTTTGCAAGAATGTGACCCTCTCTTTACTTAAACTATGAAGCTCTTTTAAAAGATGTACATAACCATCCAAGGGTTTTCCATGATTTTCTGCATTGTATCTTTCAAACCCGATTCTTAGCATGTCCTTAACAGAATTTGGAAGATAGTCATCAGTTTTCCCAGATGTCAATCGCGCATGATTGAAATACTCCCTAAAAATCCAAAAGCATTCCTTGCTCTTCATCATAATTGATGAAGGATTCGAATCCATTCTTGCATTTCCTGTTTGTAATGGAATTTCTTGAGGTTGTTGAGAGTTTCTTCTATGGTGTGAAGTGGTTAGATATTCCATGGCTTGTGAAGATAATATGAATTTGAAAGTACTACACTTGCCTAAAGGAAATGGAAGGTCGGAATCCTTACCATCTCCTCTTTTGTTGTTATAACCAGGATAATCTTCAATCTTGAAATCGATGCATTCAATCAATGTTAAACCACTTTGAGTTGCCAGTTCTTCGATATTCCATGTGTCAAACGGGTGAGCAGTCTTGTGAGTTACATGAACTTCACCCTTTGGAAGCAACATGTCGATTGCATTCATGAAGAAACCACGAACCAAATTTTTGTGCATCCTATGAGTAAAGCAAAAGAAGCTTTAAAATTTTGAGGATAAATATATATTACTATGAGTTTGAAAAGTTTCAAGTAAAAGGAAGCTTACATGATGACCAAGTGATCACTTTCTTTCCCTAGGAAGCCGGCATGTGGGAAATTATATACAATTCGGTCAAACTTTCGGATTCGAAGATCGGTATGAAGTTTCATGTTGATTGAATCAACTCCATGTAATAGTTGAGCTCCAAAATAACGCAGGATACCCAAGTTTGATTTTGCTCTATTGTATTTCTTGATAAGAATATCTAGGAAAAAATCAAATTTTGCTCAAATCACAAAACCATTAAGTTATGCATTTGAAGCAAAAGACTGACTGGTTTGATTTGCTCAAATCATAAAACATTCCCAAAAACCCACGAAAACCATGCTTCCCAAAAGGGATCATTTCAATTAATAACAAATCAATAAATATTAAACTTACAAACATTATTTTAAACAATTAATTTAATAATTTATGTTGCAAAAAAGGTGTTGCACTACAATGAACAGTGTGGATATACGGTGAACATCAAAAGAGTTTTACACTATTCATATCTATACCAAATCATTAAACTTAGTTTTACTCATCCATTATTTATAAACCACTAAAATGTAACGTAAATGAACTTCCAAAATAATCTGATACAAATAACATAATGAACCCATCTTTATACAAATGGGTTGAAAACTTTGAAATCAGAACTTTCAAAGAGCTTGATACAAAGAAATAACTAAATGTTTAACACATATATAAAGGATCAAATTTATCACAGTCAATATACGCTTTCAGCATTAACCATGGAGGAACGGCATCAAAAAAAAAAGTAAAAATAGGCCTACAATCTTAACAAATATAATGCATCAAGCTGATTATGGAAACTTATTGACTTTTTAGGATTGGAAACGGCGATTTAATAGATGATAAAAGCAGTAAAGATTGATTACCATAAGAGTCGAGAGAAGTGGCGACAATGTTTGAGGCAGAGCCAAATGACATCGCCAGACTCAGAGAAAAGGAGAAATCTCCTTCTCCAACTAACAGTATCTGGTGATTCGAAGAGTAATGCTTCGCCCATTTTTCTTTTCCAACTTCATCGCGTCTATTCATCGACATACGATGTCCATGCTTCCGTACAATTTCCGCCATTGTTACAGATGTTTTCTCTCACAGAAAACTAGAGAGAGAGAGAGTAAGCCGAATGTGGAAAGGTGCAGGGACGTGGGTTTTAACTTTTAACAAACGCAATGCAAAAGAGACCAATGGTGGACCAAATATTACGAAAATTGCCACTTGAGTTTTGAAAAAAAATAACCAAACGAGGTGTCGTATTGTGTGTTTGACATTCAGAAAGAGCTACCGGCGCAGCTTACTGCCCGTTTGCCTTCGATTGATATATATTAAACTTTCATATTTCATATTAAAAAAAAAAAAAAAATTAAAGGAACTGCGTTAAGTAATTATTTATGCATCACTGGTTTTTTCAATTATGTAAGTATGTAACAATTTTACAAAATATGCAATATCTTTTCAACTTATAAAGAAATATTTAGCCAATTAATCTGAAATCGTAGGAATTTTTAAGGACATTCATAAAAATGATCAATATGGATGCAGGTATTTTTTTTTCGAAATAACCATAAGTATGAGATGAGGCTATTTCGGATTTTGGATTTCAGAAGTATATCAATGTTAATGGTACACGATGAGGGTGGCAATCGTGTCAGGTTTGGATCGGTGGGTCAGAAAGCAAAGGCGGACGCAGGATTTCATAGTAGGGGTTGCACGTGAAAGTTAGGGGTTGCACAATAGTAGAAAAAATAATTTTTTTTAAAAAGTTCGAAAATTTTTCCACTACGGCCGGAAAAGTTAGGGGTTGCCGATGTCACCCCAGAACCCCCCTAAATCCGCCCCTGTCAAAAAGCATCAACATGTACACGACCAGTAAAATTGTTCGTGACGCGGGTTGGAAACGCTAACCCGGACACGACCCGTCTAACCCGTTTATTTATACAAGTTCACGAGTTCGTGGGTTATATTTGGTTTCGTTCATCAGATTCACGTTGGCGATTGATCCATGAACCCATATATTATTAACGTAATAATGATGACTAGTTGATTTAGGGAACACGATACACATAAGCTGATAAGCATAGTCACATAACTTAAATCAAACTAGGTGTATTACCCGGGCTTCGCCCCGAGACATATTTATGTTGCAGTTTCATGCGCCATTTTCCATGTAATGTGAGTAAAAGGGATTTATGTTAGTAGCCTACATCATTTTTTAGATGCATTGTGTATTGGCTTTTGTTTAGCGTTGCTTCGATTTGTGGAATAATGGTTCTATTTTTATTCATGATGTAAATGTGTGGTAGATGATATTATTAGAGATAAATTATGTAGAGGTAGGATTCTGGTTGGTTTATGGTAAGTGGATGTTAAGCATGTAATAAAGATAATTTATATTTTTTATATGTGATGGGTCTTGTGTGTAAAAGCATATGGTGGAAGTGGACGTGAGGGTTATTATAGCTAAGCGAATTATATGACATACATAAGATACAAGTGTTTTAACATAGTTTACCACCATGGTTGTCAGTTATACATAAGATACAATTGTTTTAACATAGTTTAACACCATCCTTATTGTTTGTTTCGTTTATATACATAGATGTTTGAAAAGATAAAATACATGTCCTTGGATGTGTAGATAAGATATTAACAATGTAGTGGGTTGTGCTTGGGTGTTTGAGGGTTACATTTGAGATTATGTTTATCCTTGTTCCTTGTTTTTTTTTTTCTGTTTCTGAGGCGAGGTTTTTGGAACATCAACTGCACAGTAAAGAGAGTGTTGTCATATAATGTTTGTATAAATATATAAGTTTTTATAAATCTTACCTGTAGGGCCGAGTGGTAGGCGTTTACCAGTTTTGCGTGATTTTTTAGGTGTCGTCTCGTCTTTGTTGTTGATTCCGGTGTGTTTTGTTGTTGTTGGCGTTACTGTTGTTGTTAGCGGTGATATGGCTGGGTTTTCTAAAATTTCACACGTAGTTAATTTGGTGATTATAGGAAGGATGTTGTTGGAACTGGATGATTTGCTGCACTCTATAAACATATTTCTTGTTGAGCCTTTAAGTTGTTCAATTGTTGAGGGTAGAACTTTTTTGGTGTCATCGGGGTGCTTGTTAAGCATTTCTTGCACGGATGTATTTGTGAGGCTACGTGTGGCATCATCAGACATGAAGATGGTTGTAGAGTTTGTTGCATCTGCGATAACTGCTGCGATTTTGTAGCTGCATGTGCAAATATAGTTACATTGTTGTTTTTAAGAATAGTAAGGAAAATGTAAGTTAATGTAGGTGTATACTGGAAATTTGGTTGATTGGCAGTTCCATGAGTTGTACAGAACCACTCGTCACCTTTCTTGAATATTGATCGTGCACATTTGGGACACCGGACATAATACCAGGTATCTCTAAAAGTGAAGTCAGAAATTGTTGCTTTTACAACATATGTTTTTCCCTACGTATGTATTCATTTTTTGTTAGCATATGTTGATTGTAGCAATTAGTAATATTAGGAAATGTTAAAGTCATGTAGCTTACCACAGTATGAGAGTGTTCCAGACTGTTGAATTGTTGTAAAGTTGTTGGTATAGCAGATGGGGTGGATGTTGCAGGTAATTGTCCTTGGAATCTGCTTATATTTATTGAGTTAGTGGTTGTATATGGTTCTACATATATATTATTTGTGTTGTTATGAATGGATATGACCTGTGGATTAGAGATCGTGTTTCTGCTATCTCGGGGTTTACATACATATGTGTTGCGCTAGTAGATGTTAGTTTCAAACTTGCTGTGGAATAGATAATTATGAGTTGGAAATAGGAAACCGTAAAAATTATAGTGCATGTAGGTAAAATCTAGAACTGACCTGTGTACAATGTGGCTTTCATATTGGTAAGGGCAACGACTACTGGATTGGAGTGTGATGTCAATTCTTTTCCGTTGAACTTGTCTGTAGATTCTATGCACTCCTTCCACAGAATTATTGGCATGTCTTCAGCACTATTATCAATATTAATGAACATATAAGTGCATAATTAGCTAGTGTGATATATGTAATATATCTAGTATTTATAACTTACTTTTCATCTTTTAATGTCATACTTACGAAAGGTTCTCCATCTTTTTTATTACAGTCTTTTATATTAATGAAAGCTCCAATAAAATATGTGTAGTAATACTCATTAAAATCTTAATGTTAATTAGGTAAATAGATGGCAATATGAAGGTATCTATAAATCTTTATATGAATATATAATGTAGGATTTTATACCTGGATACTCGATATTTTTGTCGGCAATAGTATTTAGGTGTGATCTTGAATAGAAGTGGAAGTTTGTTCTTGGAATGCTATCGTCATCTGGTATTTCCTCAATCGTTGATGCAGCACCAACATTTATTTGGAATGGGTTGGAAATGAATTTTTGATATGGATCAACGTTAGTGCATGTATAGTCTTTAATTTGGTAACATTGGGAGACAAGTAGTGAAGACTCAACATATGATTGATCGGCTCTTTGTCCAAGTACTTGAATTGCATCCCCCTAATGTATGCATAAGATTATAGCTTATATTTTTCAAAGTAATATAGTGTAAAAGAATATATTGACTTTCAGTATTACTTACATTTTTATCTATGATGATGAACCATGTTTCGTTTTTTCTGAAGTTAGGCTTCCATTTCTGCAGCACGCGCACCTGTATCATTTTTCCCATGCATCCGGTGCGTAGGTTTGAAATTCTATCCACTTCGAGTGACATGATTTTGTGACTGTGTAAACATGAAATATAGTTAGTATACTCTACCATATTGTTAATTTAGAGATGTAGTATAGATATATGTGACATGTATGTAATTCAATTTAGTACAATTTAAGATTTTAAAATCATGGATGATATGCAAACCTCGTGCATATCAATTTTTGCTAGCAAATCTTTAAAGACGACATTTTCTGGTGGTATTTGCGGGTATATCACATTCAGGATCCAAGAGAATTTTAATTGACTGTGGTGAGGTAGCTCTTGACAATGCTACATATAGTTGCCCATGCGTGAAAACAGATTGTGGTAAATATAACCCAACTTTCTTTAGAGATTGTCCATGGCTTTTGTTAATAGTCATTGCATAACATACTTTGACTAGAAATTGTTTTCGGGTGAAAATGAAAGGCAAATCGGAAGTGTTGTGTACAAATTTGATTCTTGGAATATACACCCGCTTTCCTACAGAAGTTCCTGTTATAATAAAGGCCTCGATAACGAATGGCAATAATTGGGAGACAATTAGTCTTGTCCCGTTACATAAACCTTCTTTTTGGTTGATGTTCCTTAAAAGCATGATGGGAGTATTAATTTTCAAAAGCAATTCATGTGTTGGAACCCCCGAAAATTCTAATTTATTAAGATATTCTTGTGGATATAAGGTGTCTAATTCGATTGTGTCTTGTGTATGCAAGATGACTGAATCACAACTGTTATACACAATTTGATGACCTGTATTCTTCAGTGAGATGAAAGCATTCACCTTATCTGCGGTTTCATTTTTCGGACAAATAATGGCTCTTTCTAATAAATTTTCAGGTGATGGGTTAGCCAATATTTCACTTCCATATACAAAATCTATAAGTGATTGAAGTCCTTTCGTTGTGTCAATGATAAATTTGGGAGGTATATCTATAACTTTTGTGTTTTCTGGATCGGTTGCATCTGGAACGCCAATATTTCCATTTCCAATATCAAGGAGCCAAGAAGCAAATTCAGATAAGGAATAAGAAGGAATAGTTGTATTATCTGCATTAGATAGACGCATATTGTAGTGTAACTTGTAAACGGTAAAATGAGGCCATAAATATGAGTTAGGTAAAGTTAAGGCTATAATTTGTTAATTTGTGTTTTTTGGTTGAACAGGAAGTGTTTGATGGAAATCACCGCCTAACAACATTGACATTCCACCAAAATGACATTTGTTATTTTCGAGTACATCTTTCAACGATCGATCCAAAGATTCAAAGCATCGCCAATCACTCATTGGAGCTTCATCCCATATAATCATTGAAGTCTTTTTCAACAGCTCCGCAAGTTGGGTATTCTTTTTAATATTGCAACATGATCTATCTGTAAGTTCTGTTGGAATTATATCTAGAATATGCAGTGCGTCCTGAAGGTAGCAGTAGGGATGCGATACCTGAGGCTGCGACAGCTAGCACTATTTTTCCTATAGATCTGAAGTATGACAGTATGGTAGTCCATAGATATGTTTTTCCGGTGCCACCGTGTCCATATACAAACAAAAGTAGTTGTTTTTGGTTTTGTTCAGCATTTACAATATCCTCATATATTCTAATTTGATCTGGATTTAGCTGTAAAACCATAGATGCATGCTGAGAAGCAGTGATTCTTTGTCATAGTTTGTTTCTTCAAGGAGGAGTCGATTTCTAAGTACAGCAAGGAGCGACGGTGAAGGCAGAGGTAAGCCAAAATCTGCAAGGGATCTAGATGGTGTAGACGCAAGTAACAATTTCTGAATTTCCAGAAGTATTTGTTGTTCTACAATGTCATCGTGTAAATTTAACTCGGGAGTAGGAGACTCTAAAGTTAATTCACGATGAATGTCATCCCCCATTTTGGATTTTGCAGATTCCCATAAGAGAAATGGACTACCTACATCACAAAATAGAAGCAAATGACAAAAAAGAGACTGCATTTCACTTGCGGTAGCCCAAGAAGATGCCTCAGTAAAAGCTGCTAACCATTCCCGATCATCACCGGTTAAACCCAAAGCCTCACAAGCCGCACGAAAAGTAGAGTGTGTAATTCCGTGTACAGTACGAATATCATCATATGATATGCACCCTTTCTGGTGACATAATAGAATCCTAAGGTAAAACAACTCTCCTGCTGTTGGGTGCACATATGCGAGTCTCCCAATTGATGTACTATTTGCTTTAAATCTGTGGCTCCATCTTTTAGATGAGGCATTCCAACGGAATTTGGTAGGATAATCTAAATATGTTAAATTGACTCCTCGAATATCTATGCGGTTGTTGTTCATCCATTCTGTTAATGTTGTTACAGCAAAAGTAGGATTGTTGACCACCAAGCTTAGTTGTGTATTCCCATTAAAAATAGTTGTCTGCATACCATCCAAATGAATAGCTAAAACTTGCACAGCTGGATCACATTCATGAATTGGGAAGTTTAAAATTCTCCAGGCAGCTTCATGAGGACATATGTAACGACCGTCTAAAAAAGTGTTAATTTCATTGACAAAAGGCAAATTGCTGGAAGAAGCAATTTCAACAGTCGATTCAGATCGTTGTAGGACAAACTGGACACGATCAACACCCTTTGAAACATACTTGAATAGATACTTTATCATCATATTCTATCCACAATGTTCAACGTTTATATGTGCATCAAAACGGGTGCATAATCGCTTATTGTAGGGTACCACGTATCCATTATCAACTTTTATGCCATTTTTTAGTACATGACATACCCCAACATGTCGCCTATAATGAACATATCCGTTATCATCAAATGTTGTAGACGACATGAAGGCTTTTGGAAAACGCTTACTACACTTATTATCTCGCATACATGGAGCACCCATATTTAACAGACCACAAGGACCATGTAACATGCAGGTGGTTACTGTCCGATATAATGCAACCTCGGTTGTAGGATCGGGCAATTCCGCTGTAATATATTTGTCAACATCCGCGGGTTCATAAATTTTAAACGGCGATGCAACCCAATGAAGCAAATGACAATGGGGAAGACGCCGCTTCTGAAATTCTATAGTGTAAAGATTTGGAAACAAATAGTAATAATTTGGAAAATATATATATTAAACAATGACATTATTCAAGAGCAAATTATATAAAAATGCCAGTAAAGATGAACAACTTACGTGCATCAACATCACCGAAAGTTTTATCTTCCTTGAGGAAGTCAACTAAAGCATCAACTTTAATTCGGAAAACTCGAGCAATAATGTCAGGTCTATCTTGAATATTACCTTGACCAATAGTACTTGTATATCGCCTATATTCAGGCCACTTTACATTACAGGTAAAAGTAATGAAGTATTGCGGTTTACCATGAACCCTACATATCGCCAACGCATCCTGATAATGCTTATACATGTATCTAGGTCCTCCTACGAATGATGCGGGGAGAAACACACACCTTCCTATGACTGGTGTATCAGTATCACCTCTAGACAAAGCATCATAAATGTCAGTAACATACTCAGAACGAAGTTGTTGTTGATGATGTTCAATGTAATCTAGCCTTGACTGTTCAATAAATGTATAAGCATCAACTAAATACTGCTGAAATAAGCGCCGACCACGTAATAAAAGCGAGTAAACACCTAAACGATCATGAATCTGATAGCTGTAGAACATATTATTTGTCAGGTTCTTATCCTGACCAGAAGATTGATTGTGTATCTGTAATTGCGGAGACCAACCTGCTTCACCGTACGGAAATAATAGGGGATACATCAAAGGCATGTAACTTGGATGTAATTTACTTATACGTTGAGGTAAACCTGTCTTTGAGTATATGACAACATCATAGGAGGCGCCACCAACATCATCTCCACAAACGATGCAACCCAAAGTACCGGCAACCGGGGGACCATATCTCCTATCAGGAATAGTGTTAAATAGACGAACTGCATACGAATCCAAACTCATAGACTGCGAAATTTCTTTTGCTGTCTTAAAAGTACGTACATATTCGTTGTTTGCAGTTAACATGTCACTTAGACAAGCAACAATATCTGCAGATAAAACCACGTTGTTGTCTTCACGAAAAGCACGAATTCGATTAACAACCTCATTCTCAATATCACACATATATAACTGTAAAAAACGTGGGGGGCCACCATCTTGTGGATAAAGAGACCCAATCCAATGGGAAATCTGACCAGATACCTTAAAGACGTATGGAGCATGACTTTTATTAATTTCTTCATCCACCTTTGCACCAAAAGATGTCATAGAAAACATGGAATTATATGCTTTGACATTGCGCATAAAACTATCATCTTCAAAAAACCGAGACAACACATTTGGCGGAGTAATAGGATTTGGAAGAACAACATCACCCGATCGACAACAATGAGTATAACGTGGGTGATTAACTCGAGAATATCAAAGAACTCTTTCGATAAACCAAAATAAAGCACCACAGAAATCGCATACACAAGAGCAATCACCACAGTCATAATAAACAGGTAGTACATCAACATCAATGGGAAATGAAATCCTCCTTGAGCGGCCTGATGTCGACGCAACAGAGGTAGAACTTCTTTTCCGTTTGTTAGAAGACATTAACGTAAAAGGCAACACTCATGCAGAAGGAGACAGAACAAACAGTGATAGAAAGAAAAAAAAAACTATCTTAAGGAAACAACAATAAGTAGAATAATTCAAAACGCGCACAACATAAATTATTGTATACAAAAACAGGGAAAAACACCCAAAAGGAAAAGGGTAAAAACTTACCTTAGTCAACGCTAAATGCCTTCACTCTTTTGTTGAATAATCCAGGAAGATGATTCAATCCTTAGTTATGAAGCTGATTTGCAATCAAATTTCTATTGGATTGTTATAAATAAATTAAAAAAAAAAATCAGATCCTACTTCTTGACAATATATGCAAGCTAAAAAAAAGATATTCAATTAATTTTAATATCTCATCACCAAAAATCTCAAACAACAAAATTAGGTCTTTGCAAAAAGCCCTTAATATAAAGTGTTATTCAATAACATGCAAAAGGTTTGAATTTGAAAATCAGTGGAAATCTCATCACTTGTGATTCTATTATCTTTCCATTTTGTAAACGATTTGTAATATTTTGATTTTATATAGACTGAAGTTTCAATCAAAACTCTTCATAAATTTCATAAATTCTATTATGAGTAACATCAAAATTCTCTCTTAGGGAATTGACTATTCACTCATGATTTTGACCAAATAAAGTTTGACTAGTCAAACCAAACGATTTTAAAAATTCTTTCAGGTAAGGCCTGGGTCTGGTCGGCATAAGACTCGGTTGTGGTTCCCATTCTACCCTTCAATTGAACGACCAATCTTCTTAGTTTGCTTATGGTGGTGGGGTCCAACATAAGAACAATTTGTTAGCGGGTGTTATTAGTGAAGAGTTGTATGTGCATCTTAAATGGTGGTATGTGGAGAGGATTATACAGTGGCATCATGCAGAATTATTGCTTTTGCCTTTTTTGATTACTTATTGGGTCCTCAACCTATTACATGTTGTGATATTAGTGTTTCTTATAATGCAATCAGTGAAGGATGGAATTGTTAATTCCAATGAAATGGACCATTCTATTTATTCTCTGATTCCATTATACCATTGCAAAAGGTTGGAATTGTAGTTCAGTAGAACCCATAATTTGTTTTTGTTGTTTAGGTTAGTAATTGTTGTTTACTTTAATCTGAAATTAAACCATTTCATCGGCTGGTATTACGAAGTTGTAATTGCTAATTGTTCATATACACTGGAAGACGTTGATATCTTATGGGAGTCGTTAAAGAAGAAATTATGATCATTCCTTTTACTGGTTGAGGAAAACAGCAGGAGATGAAGATCAAAAAGATGTTTAATATTTAGAAAAAAGAAGATGAAGATAAAAAAATGCATGATAAAGGTAGATGAAGATCAAAAGGATGCGTAATATCCAGAAGAAAGAAGATGAAGATAAAAAAATGCATTCGAAACAATCTTATTTTTCTATTCAAACAATGCATTCGAGGATCCAGTAGAAGGAATAAAGATTAAAAAAAAGTGCAATATAAATCTGAGATGGAATGATGAAATACAGTAGATATAGGAACATCCTTACCGGTTGTATTTAGACACAGAGTCCGTAAATGCGATCTTCAACGAAGGGGTTACAGATAGCAAGACGAAGAGAATCAAGGATACGATGAGAACGTAGGGTTTATAGATAGGAAGAGAATGAGAATCAATGATACCATGAGATGGAGGGTAGATTTGGCCATTTCTGGATTGCTGGTCGTAATTTTTTGGGGAAGAAACCGGAATTTGGTTGGTTACAGGAAAAGGGAATCAATGGGTGGGTCGGATTCAGTCGGTAGTTGGATTCGAAAGCATTGATGGGTGGTTCTTTCTGGATTGCTGGTCGTAATTAGGGGTGCAAACGAGCCAAGCTACTCGCGAGCTACTCGGGATCGGCTCGTTAAAAGACCGACTTGAAGCCGGTTTTAAACGAGCCCGAGCCGAGCTCGAGCTTAATATTAAGCTCGTTTATTAAACGAGCTCGAGCTCGAGCCTATGTCACTAAGCTCGATTAGGCTCACGAGCCTAAACGAGCCTTTATATAATATAATTTATTATTATTTTCTTATATTAAAATAAAAACATATTTGGGAAATTATGGATTCCGGGTATTAGTAAACGAGCTTGAGGCGAACTTAAGCTTATTTAGGCACACCAAACGACAAACGAGCCGAGCCCGAGCCCAAGCCGAGCTTGTATAATTCTTGACGAGCTCGAGCCGAGCTCAGTAAAAGAAAGCTCGAATCGAGCCGAGCTCGAGCTCGAGCCTCGTATAACTTAAATGAGCCCGAGCCGAGCCTGACCAGGCTCGGGCTCGGCTCAGCTCGTTTGCACCCCTAGTCGTAATTTTTTGGGGAAGAAACCGGAATTTGGTTGGTTACAGGAGCAGGGGATCAATGGGTGGGTCGGATTCAATCGGTAGTCGGATTCAAAAGCATTGATGGGTGGTTCGGATTTAATCTATTTAGATAGCAGAGGCCAGAAGCCACGACTTTTAATATAGTATATAATATATTATACGGTGAACCACCAAATGATGAACCATTTGCGCTAGCTTGCTTTAAAATTGTAATACTCTTTAAAAGATAAAAAACCTTATACGGATTGACCTGCGAATCCAATTACTAAACCAAACACAACCCGTTTATTTTAGCGGGTCAACAGGTCAAAAAATCTCAGCCCGAACCCGTTTATTTTCGTGTCGATTTTGGTGTCGTATCTTGGGTCGTTCAACAAAATTATTTATCACTTTACCACGACCACCCATCATTACTCTTATATTTGTTATGTTTATGGGCGGCCAAGAACTCATTATTAATAAGAGATCAAGTAATACAATCGACTAATTATTGAAAGGATTTTAAGGTTTTTTTTTGGCGAGTTAACGACCTCGATTAACACCCATGATAATCTACTTTTTAGTTTCTCCAGTTACATAACACTTTATTGCATGTTCGTCAAATAAGTCTTCCATTTGTCATGCTTATCCACTACAAGAAAATTTCTATTTAGCTACGGAAAATTTCGTAGCCAAAACTGAAATTCTGTAGCTAAAGCTGAATAACTACAAAATTTGTTACGCAAAATTTCAATTAGACTCCGTAACTTTATTTCTTGTAGCAAATTGTTTAGCTACGGAATTATAATTCCGTAGCAATTTTGCTATGACGGTTTCTACGACATATATTCCATTGTAAATTGAGTTCCATAGCATTTTCGTAGCAAAATCGATAACAATTTTTCCGTAACAAATTCCGTTGCAATGTTTCCGTAGCAAATTCCGTAGCAACTTTTCCATAGCAAATTCCATAACAATTTTTCCATAACTAATTTCGTAGCAATATTTCCGTAGCAAATTTCGTAGCAACTTTTCCGTAGCAAATTCCATAGCAATTTTTCCGTAACTAATTTTGTAGCAACGTTTCCGTAGCAAATTCCATATCAACTTTTATGTAGCAATTTCCATAGCAATTTTTACATAACTAATTCCGTAGCAAATTCTGTGGCAATTTTTCCATACCATTATTCAATAAATTTTGATTATTCAATTAGACTATTATATCAATTTATAAAAATGCAATTAATATAAAACCACAAGTAAAAGAGTATTTCTATAGAAACTAAAAGAAATATCCAATATATCAAAAGATACATATTTCAAAATCAAAAGTGGCTACTAATTAAATATAAAATATTATTCAATACATAATATTCTATCATTAATTAATAAAAGTTTTAACCTACTCATTCAAAGCTTGTGCAAGTTGTTCAAATTTTGCTTGAACATCCATATTTTTCTGTTGAAACTCCACGTTCTCTTGTTGACCATCCTTATATTTTTCTGTTGAATATCCTCATATTGTCCGTGTTGCATCTCAACTAAGGTAATTTGGTTTGAGACATAAGTCTTTCTTTTTATGATCCTACAATATTTCAATATAACCAGTAAAAACAATAACGAATGATTAAACAAGAAATTTGACCGTTAAATATTATAAATGATGTAAAGCACAAAAAAATTACCTCAAAAGCCTTTTTCAAAAACATATGAATTTTTTTTCGTATTTTTGTCTAGCAGAACCAAATCCCACTGAAATGGCGTTATAAATGGACATCGCCTTTTGCACAACCTCTTCATGTGCTTCTCTCATTGCAACCTATAATGATTTGAGAGACGATTTTATAAAGGCTTGTACATTGGTTTATATAAAAATCAAAGAAAATAATGAATCATACTTACTCAGGTGGCCTTTGTACGATCAAAGATTGACACATAGAGATCACTAGCCAACCCATATGCCCTTTCACACTCTGCTTCTTCAACACTTTGTAAAATGGAAATAGTTTAGTAAAACACAATAAGAATTAAAAAGAAAATTATATAAAACTAACATGCCATGAGAAGGTTATTGTAGGCATTGGTACATTTTACTTGTGCAAAATTTCTTCGAAACCAAGAAACATTAGAAACATCCGTACACATGTAGGAATGGAAAGATTCGTTATGTTTGGTTGGTTTATAGAAATAGAATAAATTTTCTTATGAATTTACAAAAATCTTCCCTTCGTTTTGGATTTTTATCGTGTTTAGTCCAGAATTGAAACCTTTTCCACAAAGGGACCACTTTTGTAGTTAATTGTTTTTGTGTTATATGTGAATATGATGTAGGGTAAAAATTATTGAATTACAAAACATGATAAAAGATTATTAAAACACAAATAAGATTATAATAAAGCATATATAACTCTTTGAAAAAGATGGGACTTGTCTAGATTTTGAAATTCAAATTCTTACGGATAATGATGTATTTGAATCTTGCACATCCAATTTGTAAACAACACCATATTCGAATATGAATAACCGTAGGCTCAAAATCGTCTCCATAACCCTTCTTCGAATATGAGACTACAAAAGAATCACATTTTATCATAATTAAGAATTATATATAAATACATGGTAATGGAAAAACAAGGATATTTTTTAAAAATTGTAATACCAATTCTTCATCTCACCAAGCTTCCCAACTTTCTTCTCCTTTAACGCTAATTTCACCTCTATAGAAGAGCTAATTTGTCCGGTCTCTGAAGTCCTCTACCGTCCTAAAAATGGAAAACAAAAAAAAGTATAAAATATAAAGATGATGTCATAAATTATAAAAAGAAAAAATAAACTCACTTTTGCCACTTGAAACCGGATGGATTGAACAAATAAGGAGCAAAACGCCATGAAATGGCCATAAACCAAGTGCTAACACTTAGAAGAATGTAGCCTACTAAACTACCTGCATTGTATACATATGCAATGTACACCACTAACAATAAAACCATTTCCATTCTGTTTCAATAAATAAATAAATAAAATATTAAAACCATGAGAGAGAGTGTGATTATTCTAGAGAGAGAAAAAAGAGTACCCTTTGACCAAATGACTTCACGAACATGTACACAGTGATCACTGTTAAGTGTTAATTGCATATTAAACCAAAAAAGTTGTTAGCCGTTTAAAAAAAATAATACTATAAATTAATAAAAAAGAGTGTGTAGTCTACCATGGTGCAGAAGTAGAATCTAACGGTTATAAACTAGAACAAAAGCATCCGGAAAAAGTCAAAGAGTTCCCAAAACTTGAACCTTTTCCTTCATAATCCATCTTCATTCCCTGCTACCTTCTAGTTTTTGATGAAGAAGGTGATGGTGATGGTCATGTTGATGGTGATTGGATCAGTTGTTGCATAATGATCTTAATAATTTAAGAAATTAAGAATCCATTGATAGGTCTGGTTTATTTGTTCCACCAAAGTTGTATAGTCTTTTTTCAAAGAACTTGCAGTGAATCATTCCAGTACTATGAGCACCTGTAATGAAACTATATAGATTAAGAACTGAAGCAACTAGAGTAGAGAACTGAAGAATAGATGATTGAATTGTGTACCTAAAAGAGTGACTGTTTCTTTATCAGTGAAAACCCCTGTTGCAAATCTTGCAATATTTGTAGAAAGATCATATAAGGGACTAGGAAGCTCATAGGAGAGTTGAGAGAAAGATCGATTGCTGTCTTTTCTACCTATTGAGCTAGATAAAATGGTCCACCAGCCTGTAAAAGAAATTAGATATTAATAACCTAAAGTTTCATGTGTTCTTGAATGATATGAAGAGGAAAAAGGTGAAAAGGGAAATGATTGGGAGATGAATGTGGTTACTTACTAGAATCACACTCTCATAAGCCGCCACCACAAGAAGATCAACACAAGAAACTACAGCAGGGCATGCATTTTCTAATTCGGCTTTGATGATGTCAAGATGTTCAAAACATTTCAAACAATATATGGAAAAATCATATTTAGACAAAACTAAAAACAATAAAACTGCTACAGCATCATAGCCATAACTCTGAATCACTATGTTAAGAAGATAGAATTTTTGTTCTTCTGTGGTGGGTGAGGAAACGAGTTTGTTGATTATACCAAGCACAACGTGTCTTAATCTCCCAATCATGAAAAGCGTAAGGTTTGATTTTGTAGGTAAACAAAACTTCCAAATCAAAATGAAAATTCAATCCAGAAATCAAAGTGGAAGTTAATTGCTGATGGATACATGATTCAAATATTCACAATTCTAATTTTAATTACCGTTAACCAATACGAATTATCAAATTAAACCTAAAACTCAATCGATGTAATAGAAAAAATAAGTTAGGGTTTTTTTTACCAAAACTTGGAAAAAAAAAGCTGAAATCGGATCGTCCACCAGCTGCAGCAGCGACTTCGACGGTGGTGGCGGCGGCAAGAGAGAGAGAGAGAGAGGCGATGTTGATCTTAGTTCACACTGTGAGAAAGAGGAGCAACTTTACTTGTTTAAGGGGTGGTGGGTTTCATGTCGTACCGACAGTGGAAGGGAGAAGGTATGTTGCGTCGACGGCTTTGAAGGAGCTGGAGGGATTTGCTGCCGGCGGTGATGGCGGAGGTGATGTCGTTGACGGAGGCAATGGTCGGCTGGAGGCGGAAGGGATGGCCGACTGATTGCAGATCGGGGATGATGCAACCTGAGGTATCGTGTGATTAGATAGAGAAGAGGGAAAGTGAGAGTAGGGCAAAATCAAACCCACAACAATTCGGTGAAGCTCACCCTGCAACATTCTCATATTTACCAAATTGTCCCTACTACTTAAAAAATAAAAAATAAAATCAAATATTACCAACGCGCATTTCCGACCGAACGGAAAATTGTTAATTTGTGTTGGTAAAGGGTCGGCAGTTGTTCAGTGGATAATGACGTAAACGGAGACTGAGGGAAAATTGAAGAATGAGGAAACCGAGGAATGAGGATGGTATGTTCAGTGGTTTATATTATGGGTCCTCGTCCTCCTATTTGCCCTTAAAGTTTGAAAACATCACAATCTGTCACAACGCATTACCAATATCGACCATAGATCCTAAAAAGATGGAGGGTGAAATATCACTTGATATCAAACTTGAGGACCTTCTTGCAATTTATGACCAAGAAAAACTCAAATATTTGTCTTCGTTTGTTAGTTAGGTTTGAATTATTCATCTTGTAAACAAACATCACTTTTAATGTTTAGAAACGATTTGAAGATGTTTGACTTATGCAGAAAGTCAAAGTCAACGTGGTTTTGGCTGATAGAGGATCGAATAAGCTAATATTTTCTGCAAAACCAAAAGAGAAAGATGAATCGGTTGACTTTTTTTGTTGTGTTTTACATCTTTTTTATTTTTTTTAATTTAATATTTTTATTTTGGTGTAATTGGATGAAGATATTAGGCAAGACAAGCGTTTGAGAATTGTTTTATGTTTTTCTCTAAACTTAAAGCTGAGGGTATAATCAGAAGTACAATGAATTCCTCTTCTCTTCTTCTATAGCAAGATCTTGCTCTTCTTTTGTAAACTCATGATACTTCACCTATGTCTAAAATTTTTGCTAAGTTGACTATTTGACCATTTGATAGTTTGACTATTTTTATTTTTGTTGTTGAGTTTTCAAAGATAATTGTGTATTTTTAATATATATATTTTTAATAATTTTCTATATTTTTGCTACGGAAACATATTTCGTAACTACTTAACTACGGAATTTTCCGTCGTCAAATACCTATGGATTTGGATTTCGTAGCTATTTTGCAAATTCACCTCTTTGTAACAAGTTTCATAATAGAATAGCTACAAAATTTTATTTTGTAGCAAATTTTCCTAGCAAAATAATTACGGATCTTAATTTCATAGCTAACTAGCTACGTATTTTTATTTCATAGCCAATTATATAGTCAACTAGCTACAATCATGGATTTTGTAACAAGTTTTATAGAGAACTAGCTACAACCAAAAAACTTGTAGCATTATTTGTAGTAAACTAGCTACGAAATTTAATTCCGTAGCAACTATTCAAGATTTAGCTACGACATGTAATTCCGTAGTCATTTCCGTAGCAAATTAGTTACAACCAACCATTTTGTAACATATTCCGTAATAAATTAACTATGAATTTAGATTCCGTAACAACTTTACGTAGCTATTTAAGATTTAGCTACATAATGCAATTCCGTAACCATTTATGTAGCAAAATAGCTACGACAAGTCGTTGCGTAGCATATTCCGTAATAAAATAGTAACGGATTTTGATTCCATAGTAACTTTCCGTAGCTATTTAGGATTTTTCTTGTAGTGATCAACTGGGAAGACATTGTCATTTACCTATATCAATCATCTATTACTAAATCTTGCAGTGTCTATAAATTAATTTATTCTTATTTATGAACTTCCCCGATTATAGTTCTTGATGGTTATGTATATAACCTGCTTTTTTGGATGATTTTTCCTTTTTTTATGGGTTTTATCTTCCGAAAAACATACGATATATTTATGGTTTTCTTTATGTATGTAAGTGTTTAACCATTTAAAAGTGACATTTAAGTCGTTTAGAATGATAATGGACGTGAATTTAATAATTAATATTTTCTTGATTATTTTATCGCTCATGGTATCAAAATTTGTTTTTTCTTGTTCGTATGCATCACACCAAAATGGTAATATAGAACGTATTATTCGTATTACTAACATTATCATACAAACATTTTCTTCAAACCTTTCCCCCTCCCAAGTTATAGGTCAAATCTCTTCAATGTGCCTTACGCACTTTCAATATTCATCCTACCTCTACTCTCTCTTTCAAAACCCCATTTGAGATGTTGTTCATGTTTTCTCCATATGATATGTATCTTCACGTTTTTAGATGACTATTGTATCTAAAAAAATCTTCCACAACCATTTACCAACTGTCACCTTAACCATATGCATGTACCAACCTAGGCCCGTCATCTGACCATCGTTGATATCATTGTCTAGATCTCATCACTTAAAAAGTAACTATATCTCATCACGTCATTATTTAAGAAGACCATTTTCCTTATTCCGACTTTCATACTCCTCCTACATATGTTAAGTATGATTCATTTAACCTATACGAGTCTCCACCCTTTATGCCCACTCCATGTTCTCATACTAACTCTCGATGCCTACAACATATTCTTAATCTCTTTGTCACCTTGAATTTTCTCCTATTCCACGGTCAATTACTGAAACAACATGTGATCGAAGCTGGAAATCAGCCATGGACGCTGAAATGCTTGCCTTTATCTCCAATCACATGTGGGATTTGGTCCCCCGCACTCCGAATGCCAACATCGTTAGCTGTATCTACAAGTTTGATAACCACGGTAACCTTTGAACATTCCATAGGTTGATTGGTCGCTCAAGGCTTTCACAAAAAAACTTGGAATTGATTTTTGGTGACACCTTTAGTCCTGTCGCCAAACCAACCACCATTTACATTGTCTTGAGCATTGTGTGTGTCTTGTACATGTCATATGCGCATAAATTTGCAAATATTTTTACGAAGGGACTACCTAAACAAATTTTTCTAGATTTTCAAAACAGTTTGGGCATTCGAGAACCTCCACACCTGAGTGGGCGCGTTAAAATATTGTTGTTAAAATATTGTTGTATAAATTTGCAAACTCTAACGGATTTTCCACATATCAAAGAAGAATGAAATTTGCCCTCACTGCATAATCATTTCAGTTTGGTGATAAGCATTCTATCATTTTCAATATCATCTTTTTTCATTCAAGAAACAATAATCTTAACAAGGGAAAATAATCCTCTACATGCATGCCTTTGAAGGATTTTTTATTGTTATCTACTTACCTTGACAAATGTTTTGATTTCTCATAATTTATACATATAACAAATTAGAAATGAGATGCTACGTAAAATCATGCCCCTTCACTATAAAAAGAATACAAAAGAAATCACATTTTACATGGGATTTTTTCTAGATCCCAGTTTACAGCCATGTCTACGAACATAATACAAAAAAGATAATCCATCTGATGCATAAGAAGACAAATGTCAACCCATTAAAAATTCAACCATAAGTTTGTGCAGCTCTTCGTCTAAAAGATTTAAGCAACTATCCAAAGGATTGTATCTTTTAAACTCGTATTTAAGCTCTTTTAAATAATTTATATAATAATCCCAGGGTTTCTTATGATTTTTAGCATTGTATCTTTCAAAGGCTTTTTATGCTTCAAACCTGATTTTTAGCATGTCCAAGACAAAATAGGTGTGTTTCTTGCACTTCATCATAACTGGAATTGGATTCATTATTTGTAACAGAATTTCTTGAGGTTTTTAAGGGGTTCTATGGTGTGAAGCAGTTGATTTTGTAGCCACTATGAATTTAAAGGTACTACATTGATAAAAATATGATCAATATGGGCTCCAAAAGTGATGAATTGATGCTTGCTAACTGGGATGGTGATGTGGCAAGTGGTGTCATTGCTAAATTCATTGTGTGGTAACTTGGATGAATTAAGGCTACATTTTTAATACTTCATAAGTGCTCCAACCGTTACTTTTGGCTTCATAACACATTCTAGCCGTTTTTGGTGACCTTGTTGGATTAGGGTTACATATTTATGGCTCTTGATGGAGTATGGATGTTTTTTTAGCATTCTAACCGTTACTTTTTGGTTCTTTAAGTATTTTAGATATTTTGTTGTTTTTAGGAGTTACTTTGAGCTTCATTTACTAGCTTTGATTAGTGGTTGGTTGGTTTGCTTGTAACCACTAAAATTGTAATAAGGCTTCATATAAGCCACGCTTTTGCATGTGTAAGGCATATACATGAATTTTAATCAAAGAACTCTCTTGTTCACCTTTAATTAATTTTATAGTTCACTACTTATCATTGTTGAGACATGTTCTTGACTTGATAGGAATTCAATTCAATAGGTCTTCGATTGTTTTCACTAGTATACAACTTAATAGGTATTGGGTTGTTACTAACCTATCTATTTCTTTTTCTTACACGTATCATTTGTGGTATCAGAGCCATGGATTATGATGATCCAAATTTCCTGAACAACTTACGTGAGGCTCTACATGACTTGCAAGAAGGGGAAAGGTGGCAACCTAGATGTGGGTAGCCAAGAGTGGTTGAAGAATTCAAAGTGTCCGAATTTCCTGAATTTGTTGGTGGAACAGATATTGAACGGTACTTGAAATGGGAAAGAAAGATTGAGAGAATGTTCAAGTTCAAGGAGGTGGATGACGAAAAATGTTGTAAGTATGCCATTTTAAAGCTAAGTGGTAGTGCTTCATTGTGGTTTGAAGGGCTTAAAGCCAAGAGAACCCGTGAAGGCAAGGAGAAAATCTCTTCTTGGGATTCTTTGAAACGCAAACTAAAGAAGATATATGTTCCCGCAACTCATCAAATTGCCACTTACAAGAAGATTGCTAATTTAAGGTAATGAAAAATGAGTGTTGGAGAATACATTGATGAATTTGAAAAGTTGTCCTTGATGGGGGATATTGAAGAAGTTGAAAAGCAAAAAATGGCTCGTTTTCTCAAAGGGTTGAACTACAACATTGCCAATGTTGTGGAGTTGTATCCTTAGGGTCAATTTGGAACTCATTGTGGTTTGTGTTTGAAGTTGGAGCGACAATCCAAAGCACGTTATGGTGGAAGTTCTAGTCTCGAAAATTCCAAGTTCAAGTCATGGTCCAAACCCGAGTCTAGCAATAGACAAAATTTGGTTTCTACTCTTTCTAGTTTTAGTAATGCTCTCGTTGCTCCTAAACTAACTAGTGGTACCAAAGAAACTAATTTAGCTAAAGTTAGATGTTTTAAGTGTCAGGGTTTGATCATTACCAAAATGTTTGTCCAAACAAAATGGTGGTGAAATTGAGGGAGTCCATTAGATGTCGTGAAGTGTTGGATGAAGAAGAGTGGTTGGCTGGCCTTTTTCATAATGAACCACAACCAAAAGATGAAGAGGAGGAGGTGGAGTATGAGGCACCAACCTATGACATAGTTTTGCTGCTTAGAAACCTTAAAACTCAAGGGGTTCAAACTGTGGCTGATGTGGATCAATGAGACCAATTGTTTCACACTAAATGTTTGGTTATATACAGGTGGTGTAGTTTGATTATTGGTGGAAGTTGTACTAATGTTGCTTCTAATGAAATGGGGACTAAATTGGGTTTGTCTACTATAAACCATCCAAAACCGTATGCTCTTCCTTATTTGGATGATGGAAGAAAAATAAAGGTGGCAAAACAGGTTAGGGTTGGTCTAACTATGGGGCCTTATGAAGATGAAGTGTCTTGTGATGTTATTATTATGGATGCATGTCATATCTTGTTGGGGAGTCATTGGCAATTTGATAGGGATGTGTTACATAGGGAGGAGTAATGAATATGAATTGAGACACAATAATAAAAAAAATTGTGTTAAAACCCATGTCCCCAACGATAATAAGGTCCTTGAATTCTAACAAGTTAAAAACCTAATGTGACATCCCAAAAATCATAGTAAATTTTAACTTTTCATAAACAACGCAATACCATAATTGCTTACAAAACAATTGTTTGAAAAGTGTTATTCAATAATCAGAGTATCCCAAAATCCAAATAACATAAATCTGAAGATGTGCACTATAACATCTCAAAAATTACAACAAATTTAAACTTTTTAAAAGAACCCATTTATTAATGAAAGTGTTTACAAAACCATTGTTTCCAAAATATTATTTAAATTCATAGTCTCCCAAGATCAACAATATAAAATCATGATGTGTACGGTCACGCTTTCGCCCTGTCACGGTCCTATGAAGTACCTGAAACCATAACCAAAAACTGTAAACCAATGCTTAGCGAGTTTCCCCCAAAGTACCACCACATAAACATAACAAACATCAGCATGCATACAAAGCCTTCAACCTGACTGGAACGTCGCACCGGCCTACAAACTATCTGGACCGCTCACAAAACCTTCAACATGATTGGACCGCCTCACCGGGTGTAACAACCGGAATCTTGAGGAGCAATTGTAAGGAATGAATTCCAATTTGGAGGATTGTACACGGCGTGTTGGTGGAACCAACACGACATGTCTAGTTGAGGAAAAATGTGGTTCTCGTTAAGGTCAACACGGCGTGTTGGTGCCTAAACACGGCGTGTTAGAAGTTACTAAGGAACCCTAATTTTTAAGATGTTGCTCCCTATATAATCTCTTTATGCCCCAAGGGCTGGTCTCCCTACCAGCCTCCATTGATACTAAAACCCTAAAATCGATCTTTAAGTCACTTTTTGGTGTTCTTGAGCTAGTATGAAGTTCTTGGTGCTGATTGTTGCTCTTTGTGGAGAAAGAGGAGATCTTGAAGTTGCTTTGTTTGGGGAAAAGGCTTTAGATCCAGAATCATCATCTTGTGAGGAAGCTTTCTGAGGTATCAAGTTTGCATCTTGTATTTTATATGTTTAGATTTCTTCTTTGGTGATTTGTTGTGCTTTTGGTCCCTTTTTGTGTTGAGGCAAGAGTGAAGACGTTTTAAGGGCTTATTATTCCAGATCTGAGCTTTTTTTGGTCCCTTTGAGCATAAAGGTGCAAGCTTTATGAGATTTTAGGTGTCATGCATGCATTAAGTCAATTATTAAGTCCCTTTTAAGCTTAAGAGCTTCATTTATGCATGCATAAACGTAAAGTTGGCAACTTTATGTGGTTTTCCAGCTCAAGGAAGTCAGATCTATGTTTTGGGGTTATGACTTCAAGGACCAAGTGCTTATTGGTTAAGCCCTTGCATAATCAAGCTTTATTGGTTGGGTTTTTGGACCTTTTGGTAGTCCCTATGGGTAAAGATGGAAACGTTACCCTTCTAAGTCTCATTTTGGTCTAGATCTGAGCATTGGAGCTTTTGGAATAGGAGATAGTAGCTTAATGTATTAAGCTGTGGAAACTCGGGCAAACAGGGCGTGTTTGCAAGTCAACACGGTGTGTTGGCTGGGGTTTTCCCGATTATCTGGATGATGGAAGAACACGACGTGTTTGCAAGTCAACACGACGTGTTTGGTCAAAATGGACTGTTGACTTTGACTTTGATCAAAAGTTTGACCAGGGTTGACCACGAGATATTTTGGGCCTTGGATGTTTATTTGGAATTGGGCTTTTGGATTGTTGAATAAGGCCTTAGTTTTGGGCCAAGTTATTAAAAGGATAAAAAAAGTCTTTTACCCTGGTTTGGACACTTAGTGTGGGTCGGATCCGATTATTGATGGATGTTTAACTTCTGATTAATAGCGCGGGGATTCTTGTGGGCCAACAACTAGAGATTCTTTCTGTGAGATTCGTCAGTGCGAGGTTAGTCTCCTCATTATGCGTAGCGGGTCGAAGGCACCAATGTCGGCCCATGGCTTGCTATGTAGAGTGCTAGATGTCTGCGTGACTCTTGCATGTGTATGTGTTTTGTATGCTTACTAGGTAGGGCCCGATGGTTATTATGTATGCTAGTATCATGTTATACATATATGATTTGTATGTGGGCGGGGCCCGATAATTGTTCAGTATGCTATTATCTTTGTGATTTTCGCTTGTGTTTGAATGTTTATATGGTTATATGGCCATGTGAGTGTGGGCGGTGCCCGATATGCGAGTGTGGGAGGGGCCTGTATCTCAGTGGGTGGGGTCCGTTATGCAAGTGTAGGCAGGGCGCGATATGCGATTGTGGGCGGGGCCCGTATCTCAGTGGACGGGCCCCGTTATGTTTCAGGTACTTCGATTTTCAAATGGAATAACTCGGGATTATGGCAGAGCACACACCACATGTTTCTGCATTTTGTGAATTACTCTGATTTGACGATGTTTTGTTGAATCTTGATTACCTTGGTGTTATGGAATGATATGTATTAACGTTTTATTTATTTAAAAATGAAAATTTTATGCCATTATTTTGGGACGTGACATTGGGCGTTCAACCTATCTGGACTGTTCTCTGGGCCTTCGGCCTGACTGGTACGCCTCTCAGGCCTTCAGTCTATCCGAGTCGCCCTGGTCTTTTGGCCTTCAGTCTATACTTGTCTGCCTCAAACCAACCACTCATAACATGTCGACATATACATAAAAAATAAACATATAACCAGTTAGCAGACATCAAACAAATCTAACAAATCACTACAACATAGCAACATCCTATATAATAGGATACAAATCTAACAGATCACTACAGCATAGCATCATATGTAAACCGGGATATCAATCCAATGAGCCAACCTTGGTGCCTTCAACCCATAATTACAGTGAGGAAAACTCACCTCTCAATCTGAACATTAGCTGATGAGGTCTCAACTTTGAATCTCAGCTTTAACCGCACCTATCAATCCAAATGATCAATTCTCAAACACAATTCAAAATACCCAAAATACCCCTAGGTTAACTTGGTCAAAGTCAAAGTCAACACCCATCCGAGCCAACCCGACCGAGTAGACTCAGCCGGGTACATTGGGCATACTCTTTTGTACGCGGGGCGGATTCGGTGTTCGACCATCTTACGGGGCGCTGACTGCGTACATGCAACGTACCTCCACATACGCCCAACGTACGCTACCCATTCCCAAAACTTCATTAAGATCTTATTTCATTAAGCCCTTCCATCCAAAACTCAGATCCAAGCCCAAAATGATGTCCAAAGTTATAAAGTTTCCAACTTTATGACTTTGCATGGATATTAAGTGCTTAATGTCTAAAACCCTATGTTCTTAATCCAGTAAGACCATCTAACACATGCATGGGTTACATACAGCACTCAAGATCGTATTTTTATGGTTCATAATAGCTCCATAATGGATAAAGTTTCCAATTTTATCCATTAGACTGGTCCCAACAAACAAGATCTAATATTTAAGTCTCAAAGGGACCCAAAAAGTGCATATTTCAACTTAATCCATTAAGCCCAAGTCCCTAACCTTCATATCTAAATCAAAATGATGTTTAGATGGATAGAGTTTGCAACTTTATCCATAACAAGGTCACAAACTTTCAAAATCTAAACTTTATGCACTTAAAGTGACCAAAAGCTCATAACACCCAAAACTAGCTAGATCTAATTATATCATCATCAAGATTCAAACTTTATACCTCTAGAAGAAAGATCAAGGTGAATAAAGTCTGGATTTACAAGCTCCAATGCAACCAACACTTCTTCAATAAGTTCTTTCTTCTCCAAGGTGCACCAAGAACACTCCAAAGCACTAAAAACATCTTCTTTTTTCTCACAAGGCTCAATCTAGGGTTAGGTTTTCGAGAGAGGGTGTTGGAGAGGTGGAGGATGAGAATGGAATGGGTTTAGGGGAGTTAATGAGCTTAAATAGGGCTCAAACCATGAAAATAGGGTTTGGGCACTGATCGTGTATGCCCTGTGTACTCAATTTACGCAAGAACCCGACCTATGACTTTTCCCTTTCTACCCTTTGGCCCAAAACACAATTCAAGGGTAAAATCTCTTAACTAACATTACCTCCTTCCACAAAGACTAAACTTTGCTTCCTCAAGGCCCAAAGCCTTACACAATTGACTTCTAGCCCACGACCTATAAATGGTAGGAAATAGGATGTTACAATTCTCCCACACTCAAATTAGATTTCGACCTCGAAATCCGTCTCGGTTACGATTTATAAAAAAACACCAACATGTTCTATAAATTCTCTTTAATCATTTCGAAATCAAGGCATCTTATAAATAAAACTCAAGAGACCACTCGGAAACCCCCAATTGTCAACAAGCAACCCAATAACTTGAAAATGCTCCAACGCAACATTTTTCTTTCTCTCCCTAACTACATGGCCCAACTTCCAGAGAAAACCACACAAGTCGGGGACTCTCAGTACTATAATCACAAACCATCCTTGTCACTATACTTCCCGAAACTGGGAACCCATCGGTCTGTTCTCAGAAACCTTACCCGAAGACTGATGATCATCCATTCGTCGAACCTACCCATAGTCCCTGATTAGGGACATCACCAAAACATGATGAAGAGATACTCAAAACATTCTGATCACGAATTCCGCCTAAAAACTTTAAATATACTCTTGACTCCCTGACAACTCATCACCAACGAACTGTCCCCATAGGCATAAGAATGGTCGATCCAAGAATCAACGCATTGCATCGAAATCCTCATCAGCTCAGGTGTACCTCCACCTGACAAATCACTCGATATTTTAGAACCAACTCCTCATACTGGAAACCAACTCTAAATAGACAACTCACAAGAAGATAGGGTCCACCATAGCAACCATTCATTAAGAGACTTCTGATGCATAAATAATATACCATTCTAAATAACTTTTCCTGACCACATGATCCAAAACAGGTGGTCACTGTGTCTCCCGACTCCCAAGAACAACGCACTGCATCTAACCATGCCAATAAGGCTAACAATCTGAGACCTAAGAGTTTCAATCGGATGACTACTGGGTGTAAAGATATTCAACCATCATACCATTATCTTACATAAAACCCATTCAACATTCCTTTCGACACTAACCAAACACGAACCAACCAATGAATAGGATATACGGTTATATTCTTGCTCCAACTCAAGGGTTACAAACCAATTATGAATCGTACCAATAAATTCAGACCAAGTGTTCTCATGTTATCTTACTCAGTTCATATACACCACCTCGTGACCATATTTTATGAGCTACCACAATATACATCCCCAAAGGAAAGCACATAACCATCTCTAGATCTACTACATTCCTTCTTCCTCACAACCTTACCCAAAGGGTGAAGTGTCATTAGATCTAATGAAATGACGATCCTTAACCGTTATCAGAAACATCCTTATGAACGACCAAAACCAGATGCCACACCTTGATTGAAACCGAACAGATTCCACCAATACGTAACTAGCTCGAGAAGACTCCCAAGGTGATCTAGAAATGCTGCCAAAACTTTAGTTGGATCAACCCCACTATAAATCCTATCGACACAACATGCCAAAATTAGATTCTTTGTAGATCAAAGTCACACCTGACAAACTGAACAATGCTACCCCAACATCTGAACTTCCAATAACCAAGGACGACTGCCAAACTTGAGCTTGCTATGAACCAAAATTCCACACCACAGTTGAGGGTAAACATACCCAGAGAACAAATAAAATATAAAACATACGGAACTTGACCAATGATGATGAACAACATGACCAAAATTCCACACCACAACTGGCACAACACAAACTTTCAAAGAACCTTCGCCTTATAGATGATGAACAACATGACCAATGATCGAAGATGCATAAGAGATGAATCTCATGACACGATATACTAATGAATAAACCCATGTGGAACTAAATATACCAAACTCTGAAACTAATAGACCGATCAACAATTGCCCATCCTAGACTGTAGATATCAAGCTATACAACAAGCTAACAAATCTCTCAATAAACGATACTCAAACCGAGTGACACAAATGAATCTTTATTAATTCATTGATGCTTCTAAGGAGCCACTACCTACAATGAGCCCCTTGTCTAATAACTTATTGCCAAGAAGACGACTCTTGGATTCTTGTCTACATACATCTGATGGCAACTTGCTCTGCACTCCTGCCTAGCCTAAATTATGAACCAAAGTTTCACATATCCGAACCACAATTCCCTATGACTCATTCTTCTGAAACCAAAACTCGAACAGGTTGCTGCTCCTCTAAACAAAATATCCAACTCTCCCCCACTTAGGTTCTAACTACCACCAAATGACCTTGCAAACAACCAAAAATCCTAATCGGCTCACCCATATACATAGCATCCCTAATCCTTGGGATATATCTCAACGTAATATAATCATCTTGATAGAGACCAAGGAAACTCAAAAGATTTTGAATCTTAGATGGGGACCTCAAAAATTTCTAAAAATAACCACCTTTAACATTAAGGAATTCATGCAATTGCATAAGCAAAACACCAACTTGCTATCCAGAAAGAAGCATACACTCCCCGTCTGCAATCCCAACCATCAATCTGGTACCTGACCTGCCTACATCAAAAGAAAACAACCTTTGATCGCAAACCAGACTTCCGTACCACATCAATCCTCTTACGTATTCCCACACTGAAGATCACATGTATGCACCATTCAAACCCAACTGACATGACCACTAAGGCTCCAATAAGCATCAGTCCCATTCTCATGCCCGGACAACCAAAACCAAGAGACCGATGAATATAGAAATATTGCCATGAATCCTGGTATCAAAACATGCTATCTTCTCCAATAGTTATCCCAACTATCTCCCATCCACATAGTCTTCAAGGTTGCAGTTCACTTCTCGAACTTGGTAATTAGCTTGCCAGCGGTCCGATCCATAATACTCGACCGTCCTTCCTGCAATATATGTGAAACTTCAAGGGTAATTATTTCCCATATCTGATTAACAATCCATTCCGGCCTATCCTACCCATCAGGTCCAGATCCTAAATCAGATCCCCTCGTGAGCTCTTTATCGAATCGAACCAAAATGCACCAAAATGGCATTGGACACACTGTTACAACTACATGATAAGACTACCCGTCGGGGTTTGTGACTTCCTTGTGACACATACGGGTCTTCCTTATGATGCATACGGGTCTTGTGCTTTCAGTAGTACGGACCCATACTACCTTCTACACCTACCTGTATTTTCCCTAAGAAGCATCACAACCACTCAAAACCTATACAACAACCAGGATACACATACATCATATCCTCATTCCCTAGAGAGTGGCTAAACATTCCTTAACCGACCTTCTAGCCCCACATAAATCATCCATGAAACTTCCACTAACCCTTCAACGCTCATCTATGCTAATCATACATAACAATGGACCTTATAGACAGTCGAATACATGATTCTACCCTAAGCACTTCATCTGACAAGAACAGGAAATAAGGCTAAACCAAACATTCTCAGGCTATAGAATCTTAGTTATTTACAACTATGATGCATACACCAAGCAACTATAGTAATGATTTCAATTTCATATAAGAAGGAACCCTAGGCTATCAGGCATCCATAACATAATATCAAATAACAGTGTGGTAACTTGGGGTCTACTTACTGGCTCTGGATGATCGTACACATCACATCCTTTCCTGATTATTTTTTAAACCAATTTTTGAAAATTATTTTTAAAACCTTTGCAGTTCCTTAGTTTTAGACTGGATTCCCAAGGGTGTTCCTTCAATTCACTCAAACCAAGGCTCTGATACCAACTTATAACGTCTCAAAAATCACAACAAATTTAAAACTTTTTAAAACAAACCATTTACTAATGAAAGTGTTTACAAAACCATTGTTTCCAAAATATTATTTAAAATCAGAGTCTCCCAAGATCAACAATATAAAATCAGGATGTGTACGGTTATGCCTTCGCCTGCCATAGACCTCTGAAGTACCCGAAACCATAACCAAACACTGTCAACCAACTTAGTGAGTTTCCCCCAAAGTACCACCATATAAACATAACAAACAACAACATGCATACATACACAAGAATGAATAATTTACATAATCAATCCCCATTTATTTAATTAGTCTCTTTTGATCACAAAATTAATTTCAAATTAATTTTTGATCAATACTAATTAAATAATATGATTTCATATTAATAAATTAGAACTTATAATATATTAATATAAATCATAAATAACCTTTTCTCACCTGTCTATCCAATTGTTCCGATGTCATGCAACCCAAATGGACCATGCTACTCTCGGGTCGAGTACATACCAATAATAGTTATGGGCTTAGACATCTAATCCAACAGATCCATGGTTTTGTTTTCTGGTAGGAGCCTTAGGTTCTAGGGTTGTGTAGTCCGCTTAGGGAATAAAGGGAATGAAATTAGTGATGGTTAGTATGAGCGGTCTGTCGGGGAGTCAGACTAAATTCAAGTTCCCAAATTGCAGATTTTCAGGTGAAGTAGGGTTGTTTTGTTGCATGGGCTTATGGATTCGTCTTCCTCGGATTGAAAAGATTTCTTATGGGTTTAGTCTCCTTCAAAGGACGTCGAGTGTCATGGTTGTGGATGTGCCCCTCAGGATGTCGGGCATGCCAAGGATGGTAAGGGATGATTTTGAGGACGAAATTGAATTTAAGTGGGGGAGAGTTGTAACATCCCAATTTTCAAGAATGAATTTTAAGCTTTATATGTATTTTCCCAGGGAAACTCGACGAGTTGGGAGCCGCCAACTCATAGTGCTGAGTTTTAATGACCACGTACTTTTCAAGACCTACTCAACGAGTTGGAAGGTCCCAACTCGACGAGTTGAAGACTGAACATGAAAACCCTAATTTTTAGGGTTTGCACCCTTTTTAAGACTTTAACTCTCATTGTTGGCCTCCTTCATTGCCTCCTTGTCCAGAGAAAACCCTAGTTCATGCTTTTGCCTTTATTGTGTATGTGTGTAAGCTTAAAGAGTGGTTTTTGGTGCTCTTTTGGAAGGAACAAGAAGCTTGAAGAAGTTGGCTGAAGGGAGAGGCTGTAGATCCGGTGTTTGCTCTGTTGTGGCAACCATTTTGAGGTATAAAGTCGATACCCATTTCTCTTATTTCTTAGATCTACTTTTATGGAAAGATATTGTTATTCTTGGTCCATATTAGAGTTAGTCTTGGAAAGATGCATTGTTTGAAGTTGCCACTTCAGATCTGGATGTTTTGTGGCTCTTTAAGCCTAAAGTTCCAAGCTTTATCAAGTATTGGCCCTCCTTCATGCCCTAAAGCCCTTGATAAGCCTTATCTGATTGTTTTATCCCCTTTGATGCCATGCATGGACATAGAGTTGACAACTTTACGTGGTATCTTAGTCCTAGGGGGCCATATCTAAAGTATGGGGATTTGGTTTCGCTTGGAAGTATCTGAATGCATTAAGGAAGGAAAACTCGATGAGTTGCTCTGCCAACTCGATGCGTTGGTTTTCCCGCTTTCTGGATGCTGCAGAACTCGACGAGTTGCTCCGGTAACTCGGTGAGTTTCCTCGAGCTTTTTCATAATTTTCTAAACACTGAAGGAACTCGACGAGTTACCAGATGCACTTGACGAGTTGGGTCGACATGGACTGTTGACCTTGACTGTTGAATTAGAATTTAACCTTGGTTAACTAAGTTTGACTTTAGTGAGTCACATGGTGGTTGTAGGCAGTCGAGATCAGAGCTGAGAGTTAGGATTTAATCTTCTTGATTCAGCACTACTTGTGAGGTGAATTTTCCTCACTATACTCAAGGGTTGAAGGCACCAAGTCCGACCCTTTGGATTGTTATCCTTCTTTATTACCGTTGTGATCTGTTAGATCAGTATCCTGGTAGAAAGGATGTCTCTATGTGGTTATGATCTGTTAGATCGGGATCCTGGTAGATAGGATATTGCTATGCTTAGTAACCTGTAGATTGGTTTGACTGTTTGTAGACTGTTATTTGATTATCTGATATATGTGCATATGTGTGACATCCCCATTTTCACGGCCAAAAAAGACCGATTTTTGTTTATGCTTGTTTGAAAATCAGAGTAATATTTTTTCACAAAAGTGTTGTGGAATTTGTTCCCAGTAAAACATGATAAAAATGTTATCAAAGCGTTTCCCAAGAAATGTATTTTTATTCATTTAAAAACATTTGGGATGTCATCGTCAATATAGAAACATAAGCATAAACAGAACTTACATTCATTATCACTAGTGATCTATATCTCCTTAATCTCTCAGTGTAATGTGACTTCATATCAACACCTGTGATATAAATAAACTGAGTGGGTCAGGTTGGGAAACCTGGTGAGTACATAGGGTATTCAACCCACAATAATATAATTATTATGTTTAAACAATCAAACAGTCAACCCAATTACCCATCCCTATTATCTTCTTTACTCTTAAGGATCTATCCTAAGAGTCATCTATCATGCATTCGTTTATTCCGAAGTCCTTTGCTTCCAGGTTTATAGGACTGGCACTAAGTCCATAGCTGCCAATGCTCATTCGTAAAGCACTAATTACATAGATGCTAAAGTTCATTCATCAGGTACTAAATCCATAGCTACCGGTGTCTAGGTACTAAGTCCATAGCTACCAACGTTTATCTATCAGGTACTAAGTCCATAGCTACCAACATTTATTCAAGAGGCACTAAGTCCATAGCTACCAGTGTTTATCTAGTAGGTACTAAGTCCATAGCTACAAATTCCTAGCAGGTACTAAGTCCATAGCTACCAGTGTTTGTCCAATAGGCACTAAGTCCACAGCTGCCAGTGTTATTTATTAGGCACTAAGTCTATAGCTGCTATGTTTACTCACATCATCTTTTCTCTCTCATCATTCATCTACCCATGTCATCCCCAACATATTTTTATATATAAAATACGTATACAGTTTAAATCATTTTAAAACATGTATAAAAACGTTCATCCAGCATAGACAACAAGTACTCAGATAATATGCACACATAACACGTACTTTATATAAAATACATCATATCTATGTGTAAGATGAAAGTAACTATTCACTAACTTGATTAGGTGGTGATTCCGAACTCACACAACGCTTCGTTATCTCAAAACAATTTTTCTCGACAAAACAACTGGTTTTTATTAAAAACCGGGCTTCGCTGGAGCAGCGTTTCCGAGCCGAAAGCTTTTCTTCTCGAAGCTGTCGGGTGCTCTGGGGCTTTCTTCTCGTGCTAGGGAGGTTCCCTAGACTTGGGAGGGGTTTAGGGAGACTAGAGAGAAGTTAGAGAGAGAAAGAAATGCTTATGGTGTGAAGAAATAATGAAGGGTTCACCCTTTATTTATAGAGATTTTATAGTAAAGTAGCCGCTAAGTTTCGTCTGTATCTTCCGCGTACGAGCTCCGTTTTCTATGTTCTTTATATCCACGCGTTGGTATTTATGAGGACTACAACTTTCATTTAGACCTCATCGGCTAATTCTCTTTCTATCTCATATTTACAAAAACTGTATCGTATTTATCGTGCTCGAAGAGTAGCGACTAAGCTTCGTCCATATCTTTCGCATACGAGCTCCGTTTCTGACTTTATTTATATCCACACGTTGGTATTTACGAGTACTATAACTTTCATTTAAACCCCGTTGGCTAATTCTCAATCTATCTCGGATTTACAAAACTGTATCAAATTTGTCGCGCTCGAAAAGTAGAAACTAAGCTTCGTCCATAACTTTAGCATACAAGCTCCGTTTTTTACTGTATTTTTATCGTTTAACTCCTATAAATGATATCTTCATTTCTCGTTTAGATTATTTTAGCTGAAAACCGACCGATCTAAAATTCGAATTTTCGGGCTGTGCACTGCTATGCTAAATTTTAGAAAATCATAACTTCCTCATACGAAGTCAGATTTGGGCGTTCTTTTTATGGACACTCTCGGTTTAACATTTTCTACGACTTTTGTTTAGATCACCAAGGCTAAAATTCACTCTATCGTAAATTCACTATTTACACTTCCCGGTGCCGTGCCGGTTTCGTCGCGAAACTTCGACGAGTCATAACTTCTTCGTTATAACTCGGATTTCGGCGCTCTTTATATGTACGGAAACCTTGTAATATATACTAAAACTTGTTTAAGATTATTTATTCTAAATAATCTTTTGCCGAAAAGTCATTTTCAACCCCTATTATCTCTAAATTTACTAGCTCGGATCTATGGGAGTTACAATATGTTTGATTGGTGGTTGAGGCTTTTCTGCTTTGTGCATGAGCCAACAGACTGGGGCATTCCAACCCGACGGTTGTGGGCCGAGAGATTTCCATCCCGTGGATGATTGGACTCATAGTATGTGGGCATTCCAACCCGATGGTTGTGGGCCGAGAGTATTCCATCCCGAGGATGATTGGACTCATAGTATGTGGGCATTCCAACCCGATGGTTGTGTGCTGAGAGTATTCCATCCCGAGGATGATTGGACTCATAGTGTGTGGGCATTCCAACCCGATGGTTGAGGGCCGAGGGTATACCATCCCAAGGATGAGTGGACCCATAGTATGTTGGCATTCCAACCCGATGGTTGAGGGCCTGGGGCATTCCAACCTGATGGTTGATTAGGCCCATAGTATGCTATTATTATATGTGTGTTATTATTGTGTGGTATTTTGAGGGAAGTCACTAAGCTTCGTGCTTAAAGTTGTGGATTTTGTTTCAGGTACTTCAGATGATCGCGACAAGGTGAAGGCTTGATCGTACACCTCCTCATTTTTCATGTTGTGATTTCTGGGAAAACTCTGATATTGGATTATTTTGAAAATAATTTGTACACAATAGATGGTTTTGGAATGTTTGAAAAAGTATAAATTTTTTATGAAATTTATGGATGTTACACTATATACCTTCTGAAGATGTAGTAAGGTGCAAAACTTCCAGATCCAAGATTGCTCCAAGCTTCTAATTTGATCTTTCTTCCTTATTCATCCTCTATGAACACCAAAACACCCACAAATGGCTCAAGAATGCTAAAATATGAATTAAGGTTTGCAAGGGTCGAAGTTGGGGCTGGAAGCTGATGAAAGAAAAAGGACTTGGGACTTAAGGATGCTTAAATAGGATCCAAACCCTAAATATTAGGGTTTGTGTTTTCAGCACGTATACCCAACGTACCTAGGGTTACGCCCAGCGTACGCACCCTACTTCAAAAAATTACGAAAATGCCACTAAGGGCCAAAATGCAATAAACTCTCATTTCAAGGGTTAAAAGTAGAATTACCTCAATATCTAGATGTTACACCTAATCTTTCTATGTTTGCTAGTGAAAGGGAGGTAGAGCAAAATCTTGACCAAGGTGATGTGATTTACATGCTTGTGGCCAAAGAGCATGTAAAGGTGGAGAAGATGTTGCATGGAGAAAACACTATTATTGATTTTCTTTTGGAGTTTCAAGATGTGTTTCCAAACGAATTACCACCGGGGTTTTCGTCCAATCCGTTGTATCGAACACCAAACTGACCTTATTTTGGGTGCTCCTTTGCCTAATAAAGTTGCCTATAGATGTAATCTGAAGTGACAAAGGAGTTGCAAAAACAAATTGATGAACTCATGAAAATGAGTTATATTCATGAAAGCCTAAGTCCTTGTGTTGTTCCGGTGTTGTTGGTTCCAAAAAAAAGATGGTTCTTGGAGGATGTGTGTTGATAGTTGGGTTGTTAATAACATCACTATAAAATATAGATTTTCACTAGTATACAAGTTATACATGCATGCCTTTGAAGGATTTTTAATTTGTTAGGAACCATTCGTGTAATTAGATAGGGAAAAATGGTGGGGTAGGAAAAGTAAGGTGATGGGGTGGGGTTGAGGGTGTATTTATTTAAATAAAGACAAAATTGCAAAAATGGTCTTTGTAGTATGCATTTTTTTTGGGGCTTTAGTCCAAACCACGATTTTTTTTGGATTGGTGGTCCTTTTGAGCTAGTTTCTTTGCATTTTTGGTTCCTCAATAAACTGAAAAGACTATTGTACCCTTATGATATATTTTTTTATACTTTTTCTATTTAATTAAATGAAAAATAAAATAATTAACTAATTTGGGGCCCACATCTCTCTCTCTCTCTCTTTCACTCTCATACACACACACACACTCTCTCTCTCTCTCTCACTCTCTCTCTCTCTCTCTAGGCTTGCCGGAAAAACAAAGCCAAAGAGTGGATGCAGCCACCACACCACCTGCTAGCCTCCCGTCGGCCACTAAATACCATCGTAAATACCACAGCTCCGCCACCTTCCATTGTTGTGCCAGAAAACGAGCAGGAAGAAGCTACACCACCCCACTGCCACCACCTTCTCCCCATCGTAAACAACCATCCTAACTCCACTCAACTTCCGGAGCAACCTCCAACCACCAAACCACCTGCTTTCCCTCCCCCTTCTCCTTCTCGTTTCGTTACCGACAGAAGAGAAACATGGCAGCAAGGTCACCACCTCATTGCCACCATGAGACTTTCTGACCCACCACTACCGAGCTGCCGTTGTCGAGTTACTTCATCCACCACCTGCCACCCCTCGTCGACGCAACCCACCACAGTTGTTATTGCTGTCATAATCTTCCCCTCATATCAATTTCCACCTTCCTCGTCCCTCTCCCTGAGTTTATTCTAGAAAAAAACAAACGAACAACACAACATAACTGCCACTGTGCGCCATCCATCACCACCACTGCCATTTTTTTCTTTTTTGAGTTGCTTCCACTGTGAAGACTCCGATCAACCATCACATCCCCCCACTGTGAGAGCTACATCTGGTTCTTCATTTTCTGGGTTTGGAAGCATAAAAGATTTCTTAATTGAATTTATATAAAAGTTGTACAATGTGTATGAATCTGGGGATACGGTGTGTTAGAGAGAGAGAGAGAGAGAGAGAGAGAGAAAGACCCACTTTTATATTTAATATTAATAACAATTTTAAAAAGTGAAAGAATATGAAAACTAAATTCATTAAGGGTATAATAGTCTTTTTAGTTTGGACAGGGACCAAAACTGAAAACAAACTAGCTCAAAAGGACCACCAATCCAAAAAAGTCGTGGTTTGGACTAAAACTCCAAAAAAATGTATACCACATGGACCATTTTTGCAATTTTGTCTTAAATAAACTAAAAGATCAAAAGGAAAATGGTATTTTTAGATAAGACAGGGACCAAGCGCTTTACAAAAGCAAACAGTAAGGATCTTCCTAGTTAAAAAAATAAGTTAGGGACCAAACACATTTCTTAAAGACCTTCCTAATCAGTAATTTGATGGTCTTCCGTAAAGACTTTCATGTACACCTTCCTTCATAAGGACAGGTAACTAGGCGGGTGACTCACTCGTAGGTAGCACTCTTCGATGCTTTGACTCCTTCTTTTAGTAGTTCCTTTGAAGCTAGTAACTAGAATATAGGACCCGGAAGGCGGACGCTTATTGCTCAAACCGCGGCTCTGTCCTACCTTACTTCTCAACCAAACCAGATTAAGCAAAGCACGCAAAGACGTACAAAAGCAAACAGTAAGGACCTTCCTAATTAAAAAAATAAGTTAGAGACCAAACACACAAATCACCCTAAACCATAGGGACCATTCATATAATTTACTCTTATACATATAACAAATTAGAATGAGATATTACGTAAAATCATGCCCTTTCACTATAAAAAGCATACAAAAGCAATCACATTTTATATGGATTTTGTTCCAGAGCCCACTTTACAGCCATATCTATGAACATAATATAAAAATATAATCTATCTTAGGCAAAATGAGAAGACAAGTGTCAACCCATCAAAAATTCTACCATAAGTTTGTGCAGCTCTTCGTCTAAAAGATTTAAGGAACTATCCAAATGATTGTATCTTCCAAACTCGTATTTAAGCTCTTTTAAAACATTTATGTAACAATCCCAGGGTTTCTTATGATTTTCAACATTGTATCTTTCAAAGGCTTTGTATGCTTCAAACCTGATTTTTAGCATGTCCAAGACAAAATATGTGTGTTTCTTGCTCTTCTTCATAACTGGAATTGGATTCATTATTTGTAACATAATTTCTTGAGGTTGTGAGGGGTTCTATGGTGTGAAGCAATTGATTTCGCGGCCACTAGGAATTTAAAGGTACTACACTCCCCTAGATGAAATGGCTGGTCGGAATTCCTACCAGCTCCTATTTTGTTGTTATAACCAGGATAATCTTCAATCTTGAACTCCATACATTCAATCAATGTTAAACCACTTTGAATTGCCAATTCTTTGATATTCCAACGGTAGAATGTGTGTGCATTTATTACATGAACTTCACCGTTTGGATGCAACATGCCACACGCGTTCCGTTTTAACTTAATTTTTAACTTCTAATATATATTTGTTTTAACACTATAATAATAATTAATTTTATTTGTAATTTTGTTATCAAATACCAAATTTAATTTAATTTTTAGCTTCTATTTATCGGGACCTTAAATTTATGAGCTCCATTGATAATAGTCTAAACTTGAAGGGGACCAATTAAGTAGAACTACAGCGAGATCTTTATCGCCGCAAACGCTCTATGATGGAAATGTCAAATCACGTACCCTTCGGATAATTTAATCGATATTTTAGATTGTATTTTTGCTTTTCAAAATTCCAGTGGCACTTTGGTAATTCTTCACCCAACGTTTGTTTGTTTATTTATTTATTTTTTTTGGATTATATCACTTGCGTTCATACACCGTTACAGTTTCCACTTCCGCCTTTCTCTCTCTAGTCGAAAACATCGTTAACAGTGGTGGAAATTGCAGGGGAGCATGTACTACGGAAAATGTCGATGAAGAGAATTAGCGATGAAGATGGCGAAGAGAAATGGGCGAAGCATTACTCTTCGAATCATCAGATACTGTTAGTTGGAGAAGGAGATTTCTCTTTCTGTGTGAGTCTGGCGATGTCTTTTGGGTCTGCTTCCAACATTGTAGCCTCTTCTCTCGATTCTTATGGTAATGAATCAGTGCTTTCATCACCTGTTAATCTCCATTTCTGAACTGTAATTAGTCGCTAATTAAGGTTTCCATAATCAGTTTGCTATTTTAGTTCTCAAACCTGATTTTATGTGCACTCTTTGGTAATGAAGTCTTTTTTTTTTGTTATTTTATTAGCTAAATTCAGGAAGCTTTAATTAATGTTTTTTTTTTCTTGTAACAAAATGTTTTCTACAAACATGCTACAACTTTTTATTTTAGTATGAAATATGCATGTAACATTTTTTTTGTTGCATTTAATGATAAATCAGTAGATTATTGTTGAGGAATATCATTTCTTTTAAGACCGTTTTCTGTGATAAGTGAAGAAAATATGACACTTGATTTTATAAACAAATAATTAATAATATCAATTTTCTTGAAATATTTTTTGTTAAGGTTGAAATAGATAAAAATAATAAAACTAGAAATTTTAACTAAAGGAAAAAGTAAAACAGTTGAAGATATACTAGTCTTGTATAGTACGTCACAACTTATCAACCAACTCGGTTCATCTTTAGGTTTCCATATTATAAAAGCTTTCATACTCTTTGTTGTTTAAAGTGTGAACTTTTTGTTTCAAATAAACACATGATCAATGACATACTGGTCTTGTGATTTGGGCATACTTTGATTCTGCAAGATGTTCTTATCAAGAAATACAAGAGAGCAAAAAGAAACTTGGAAATTTTGGATAGTTTTGGAGCTCAACTATTACATGGGGTTGATTCCACCAAAATGAAACTTGATGCTTATCTTCGAATGCGAAAGTTTGACCGGATAGTATATAATTTCCCACATGCCGGCTTTCTAGGGAAAGAAAGTGATCACTTGGTCATCATGTAAGCTTCCTTTAGTTAATTACTCCAAATCTTATAAGTTAACTATTCAAACATATACATTAGGGCCTAAATTCTAGAGGGATATGTAAAAATCACCCATTTGGTGGTGTTGCTTGTAGGATGCATAGAAGTTTGGTTCGTGGGTTTTTCAGGAACGCAAGTGGCATGTTGCGTCCGAATGGTGAAGTTCATGTAACCCACAAGACTGCATGCCCGTACTACTGTTGGAACATCAAAGAATTAGCAACCCAATATTGCTTAACATTGCTTGAATGTGTCAAGTTCAAGATTAAGGATTATCCAGGTTACAAAAACAAAAGAGGAGATGGTAGGAATGCCGACCACCCATTTCCTCTAGGGAAGTGCAGTACTTTCAAGTTTATATTGTCTTCAAAAGCCAACAAATTAAGCACCTCAAACCCTCAACAACCTCAAGAAATTCCATTACAAAGAGCAAATGAAAGGATTGCGATGAATCATCCTTTCCCAGTTATGATGAACAAGGAATGCTTTCGGGTTTTCAAGGAGTATTTTAACCATTCATGTTCCAGCTCTGGGGAGTCTCATGACAATCTTCCCTATCGTGATCAGGACATGCTAAAAATTGGGTATGAAAGATACAATGCCGAAAATAATGGAAAACCCTTGGATGGTTATGTATGTCTTGTAGAAGAACTCCGAAAGTTTAGTAGACAGAGGGTAGCATTCTTGCGAAACTGGTTGCTCGAAATTGATCACCAGTACTTGTCGGTTCAGGTTCTAACCGAGAAAAGCTTAGCCTGACTTCTTATTTGATATGCAAGCAAAGTAAATACAATTAATCTTTTGCTGGAAATTCATCACCATGTCTAATTTATTTTGTTGACTTGATATGCAAGAAAAAGTAAATACAGTATCAATCGTATTCTGAGCAAAAAAACAAACATAGGCACTAAGTATTTTCGCTTGATTTTCGAAAAGCTTTAAAAAAAAGGTCTCGATTGATTACTACGAAGGGTAATAATGTAGTATAGTAGGAAAAGCAAATATTTTTCATGATTTGATGTGCAGCCATCCGGCCGGCGTCAGGCGATGTAACGCTCTGGCTATAGTACTATGGTAGTATAGTTCCACCTAGACCCCTTCAATTTTTAGAATTACCCTTTGAATTATATACTTTTAAGGTTTAAATCATAAACACGCTTCATTATTTTGTTATAAAGTAATTAATAAAGTTTATTATTAATTATCATTATAAAAATAAAGTAAAAGAAAGTTATAAAACAGAAAATAAATTAAAAACCAATAACTAACTATCCGTCGCACTTTTATTCGACAATGTGATAAACGGTGGTATAATCAATAATCATAAAGGTGGTCGATATGCCTTACGGTATGAACTGGCGATTTTTTTGGTATGGTACTAACATAGGAAGAAACAATGGTGTTTCCGCTCTCCCCGTCCCAATCTTCCTCCTTCACCTTTCTCTTTAATCAGCAAAAGGTTCCGTTGATGTCTTCCTGTTTCCTCACATGTAATCTTCTTTCCCTCCCAAAAGGTGCATCATTAGGGATGCAAACAGATCGGGATTCCCTACTATCCACGAGGACCGGAACCGAACTGATCGAGGATTCCCTGTCCTAACGGGTAATGGATCGGGGATGGGGAGGGGACGGGCATATATATATATATATATATATATATATATATATATATATATATATATATATATATATATATATATATATATATATATATATATATATATATATATATATATATATATATATATATAGGGAAAAGTGAATATACCCTTAAGGGTATATAAGCTTAGGTACCCAAACTCATCATATTACGTCGTTTTGTATTATATATACACATTGTAATTATCCACTGTTATTCTAATTCAACTTCTAACTTGATTTAATTTCAAGATTTTTATAAATTTTACGTTTATCTTCCTTTTATATAATTTTCATTTTCAAGTATAATATATATAGCCTAATAGGCGTTCGGCATAAAAATGTGATGTAAGAGGAAGATAATAGTGAAATTTCGAAAATCTTGAAAGTAAATCAAGTTAGGGGTTGAAATTTAAGAACATTATAATGAATATATAAACCAAACGACGTATTATAGTGGGTTTGGGTACCTAAACTTATATACCCTTAAGGGTATATTCACTTTAAGTTATTTTAAGAAAGTAATTAATGCATATTACATGTTCAAGATATAATAGGTATTAATTACATATTCAGCATTTAATAAGCATTAATTACTTTTTTAAAATAACTAAAATGATTGGTCCAGAATCAATTATACAGGCACACAATAGATAGTGAAAACATTTGAACATATATATATATATATATATATATATATATATATATATATATATATATATATATATATATATATATATATATAGGTTATTTTGTTTCACTATCTATTGTGTGCATGTATGATTGATTCTGGACCAATCATTTTAGTTATTTTAAAAAAGTAATTAATGCATATTACATGTTGAAGATATAATGAGTATTAATTACATCTTCAGCATTTAATATGCATTAATTAGTTTCTTAAAATAACTAAAATGATTGGTCCAGCACACAATAGATAGTGAAAACATTTGAACCTAACTCTCTCTCTCTCTCTCTCTCTCTCTCTCTCTATATATATATATATATATATATATATATATATATATATATATATATATATATATATATATATATATATATATATATATATATATATATATATATATATATATAGGTTATTTTGTTAAATTAATTATTGTGTTATTGTATTCATAAATATGGGTCAATCAAATTTACTTATTTTAAGAAAAGTAATTAATATATATTATTGAATTAAATATAATTGAAAAAATCTTCTTAATTAATTACAAGGTGATTTAGTCAATTAATATATATTTAATAAAGGAAAATTGCATTTTTTAAGGGATCATAGATTCTATTAATTTTAAAAATCCGATTTTACGAATTATAATTCTTTTAATTCGGACATTCTGACAGAATATGTTTATGAGTATATTCAAAAATTGTTGAACAATCATGAATTTAAAAATTTCTTGTAGAATAACATATTCTTGAACAATCAATTGAAGAATAAAAACAACAAATACATTATTTCTTATATAATACGGGTAACAATTGTTAATAATTACATCAAAATCTAACAACGATTAATACATTCTAAAAGAATAATGAGGTCCGTTTCAATTTTGTGGTCCGTTCTTCAAGCATCAACTTCTGTGATTCCAACAGAAATGAAATTCGTCATTCCATTCCAACAGAATTGGAATTCTTAATTCCATTCCAATAGATATTAGCCAAAAAACTGCTCATTCTGATATGTATATTAGCCAAAAAATTGTTTTTCATTTCCTTTCCTTCCCTGTCAAACACCCATTGTTTTCTCTCCAATGACCATTTTGACTCTGTTTCAGAAATCATAATAGAAATCAAAAGCATAATCTATTTGAAAAGAAATAAGAGCCAACGCCACATCAAAAATTAAATCACAATAATATAAGGCAGGAAGCATACTGTTGGATATTATTCCTTTTATATCAGCTCAGATACCGATTGTTGGAAATATAAAAATCTGATCAACACAACAAAAGGCTCGGTTACCAGTTACCGTGTGACAAATATATAAGTTAAAGGTATAAGATATAGATATATATAAAGAATAATAATTGCGGAATAAGTATAAATATGAAAGCTATAAATGACTGAAAGCTATAATAATATAAATGACTGTATTTAAATGACGTAACGCTATAAATAATATAAATGAATGTATTTAAATGACATAAAGCTATAAATAATATAAATGACTATATTTAAATGACATAATGTTATAATAAAGTATATAAGTATATAAATATATATCAAGTAGGTTCGTCAATAAATTGACTGAACTGGACTCATGGAACGACTGGTCGATATTTGTTCTTTGAATGGACTGGTCGATATTGGGACTCTTGGAGCAACTGGTCGATATTTGTTCAAAGATCAATTCGGCAATGGATAAGTAACAAAAAGTTCATTTAAAGCTCGGTTTTATGTAAAACAAGTGTTTACAAAAGGGTACAAAATACATGAGTTTATGTATTTGTATTTGAGGTACTTTTGGGTAAAAACATGCACACGGGTCATGTAAGATAAGGCACAAGTGACACAGGTTGTGTAGGAGGGTTTTGGAGGGTTTTCTTGATGAATGATGCTGACACGGGGCGTGTTGATTTAGCATTGCTGAACACGGGGCGTGTTCATGATGCTGATGTTGACACGGGGCGTGTCAGATTTAGCCTTGGATTTAACACGGGGCGTGTTGAGGTACAGAAGCATGAAGAAGGCAATCAGAGGGCAACACGGTGCGTGTTGATTTTTCCTTGGTTTTAACACGGGGCGTGTTCGTGTCTGAGTCAATTTCGGGATTTTTGTGATTTGAAGGTAAGTTTTGTTTGTGATGTTTTTGGCTAGGGTAATGGAGTTATGGTGTTTTGAGGATGTTTTCAAGTTTGTTTAGAGGTTGGAAGGAGTTTAAAATAAGGTGGTAAAGGTGGTGGAATTTCTATGAAGATGATGATGAATAGTGATGGGTTTTGTGGTTGATCTTGATGCAGAAGGTTTTGGGTTGTTTCATGGTTGTGTTTTGGTGTTTTGATGTAAGGAAAGTATTTGGTGGTGTATGATGTGATGAACAAAGGTGGTGAAGATGAAAAACCTTTAGTTTTAATGAAGAAGATGAAGATGGTTGATGGTGTTCTTCATTTGATTGTTGATGATCTTGGTGTTCTTCACTTAGCTTCTTGTTTGATCTTGGTGTTCTTCATTTAGCTCTAAGGATGAAGATTGAGAGGGTGTAGTTTTACAAAGGAAAACTCACTATATCATATCTATCTCTCTTACTCTCTTCTATTATCTCCAACACAAACACACACTACATACACATGTATATATATGAGAAACAAATATCTTGTAGTACACTTGAGTGTTTGGAGGGTTGGCTGCAAGTTGATGTAGAGTAGGAGCAAAAAAACGTGTGAATGGGTTTAGCTTCTACATCTTTGACTTTTGTTGACTTCTTCTTTGTTTGACTATTCAACCAATATACAACATATATATATATATATATATATATATATATATATATATATATAATACATATATCCATATATAATACATACATATGTATATAATACATACATATATATATATATATATATATATATATATATATATATATATATATATATATTGTTGAAACTGTTTAGTCACACATATGTGTTTTCATCATTCGCGCGTTTTCGTATTTTCCGTTTTATCACACATTCATGCAACCTGAAATAACTGATAATATTTGTTAGATTGTATAAAAACAGTTCATCTTATTTCAGTGATGGTCACATACAAGGTTACATAAGAACATTTTTCAACAATTTCCCCCTATGTGATCATTGCTGAAATAAGGACAGATATGATATAATCATATGGACAGTTTAACTTTTGAAGATTCGAGATAAAAGATTTGTCAATAGATAAGATATATATAAAACCATAGCAATTGATTTGAAAGTTTGTGACTTGGTTTAACATATCTTATGTAAAAGATTTTCAGAAATTTGTTTCCGAATCAAAGTCTCGGGTTCGGTTATCAAAGGGTAGCCATATATGTATCTAAAAAAATTTCTTAAGATTTTATAGCATTATTAATGACGACAAGTGGTCTAATAGGTCGATTCAGATGAACGCTCATAGGTATAGCTCACACTTCACTTGGGTGTTTGGTTGTTCTGGCAGCAGAACAAGTTAATGATCACTAAAAATGAGTGATATCTCTCTCTGACGACTCACACTCATATTGGAGGTGTTTAGCTATGCTTTTCCTGAAAGGTCACTTAGTCTCATTATTAGATAATCAATCACATAAGACTGGTTTCGGCATTACTCAGCGGGTTTCTTCATTCATGCCATTAAAGTTCACTCTCTCTCCGTCAGGAAATACATGTAGAGGTGTTTAGCAATTTTCGTAGTGCAGTTTGCAACTAAGAATCTTCAGTGATGAAGGCTACAATATCCCGGGAAATCCATTGTTGTTGCAGCTTGTTCTTTGATGGTATCCTTTTTGTTGATCAATATCTATTTGTTGTAAAAGGATATTTTGTTTTAGCATCGAGAATTTGCTACATTTGAGAAAATTGGGATTTTTGAGAGTATCTATCTTGCGGGATTAAGATATCCCTTTTTGTGAAAAATGGTTTAAAAAACAGATCAAGGGATCTTTTGATGTTTGTTTTGAAATAACCATTTGGTTAAACTTTGTTTGAAAATACCAAATGTAGAGTTTTTGTTTTGTTTGGTATTTCTTTGGTGAATGATTTTGCTTTCTTGTTGATTTGTCTTTATCTTGTTTCGTCTTTGACGATTGGATTTGGATAGATCTTTGGTTTTCTTTAATAAGTGATGGTTGAAATCCTTTTCGTTTCGTCTTTTCTTGTTGATGGATCACGGGATCTCAAGACTTCATTTTTGGTTGGCTTATATCTAGGTAGGGATTGGTGGCATAAAAAACAGTTTGTCTAGTATGTAAGAAATGAATGTATCGTCCCTGGTCATTTTGATATCTAAGCAAAAATGAGACCGTGACAAGGTATAATCGGATATACCTTATAAGCAATAGCGACACACCTAAGCTCACAAGAAATGAATTCCACAATGATTTAGATTGACGAGGCACAAATTCTCACATGGGTTTTTGTTTTCATCTGAACCTCCTAACCTTATGTCCCTTGAGTGTTTAAAATCGTCAATAATGAAATAAATTCGAAGGAAATAAAGTTATATACATTATGAAAAGTAGGAGATTTGAACCTTCACTCCAATTGAGAATCAATATGACTTAAAATCTTCATCGAGCATAAGCATCTGAAAATTAAGTCAAGAGACGATTAATCACAAGGTTCTGTAAAATCTTATTACGGCAAGTCTTTTATTATATTTTTGAAGATTCATTTTTCTGAATGTTTTTGGAAATATTGGTTTTTTCAATGTTTTTGGTATTTTTGAAAAGAAAACAATTTTCAAATGTTTTTGAATTTTCTTTTTGAATGAAAGTAAAAACACTTTTGTACAAACAAAAAGTAAAAGTTTAAGGATGGATGTTATCTGGATTTAACATTCCTAGACGGCCTAGGAAGTATTGAAACTTCGTTTCATCGAGAGCCTTAGTGAAGACATCGACAATTTGATCTTCGGAGTTGATGAAGTGTAGTTCGATATGACCCTTTTGAATGTTGTCTTTGATAAAGTGATATCGAATGTCGATGTGCTTTGTCATGGAATGGTGAACGGGATTGTGAGAAATGGCAATTGCACTGATTGAGTCACAAAATATGGGAATTTGTGAGATTTTGAAGCCATAGTCATGCAGTTGAGTTTGCATCCATATGACTTGTGAGCAACAGCTGGCGGTAGCGACATATTCAGCTTCTGCTGTTGATGTGGATACACAAGTCTGTTTCTTTGAAGTCCAACTCACTAGTCTACCTCCTAGGAATTGACAGCTACCAGATGTACTCTTCCTATCTAGCTTGCATCCTCCGTAGTCTAAGTCGGTGAAAGCGTTCAGCTGAAAATCGGATTTAGCTGGATACCAAAGGCCAAGTTTGGGAGTGCCTTTAAGGTATTTGAAGATGCGTTTCACAGCAACTACATGGGATTCCATAGGATTTTCTTGGTATCTAGCACAGACACATGTAGAAAACATGATGTCAGGTCTGCTGGCAATGAGGTATAAGAGTGATCCAATCATTCCACGATATCTTTTCTGGTCAACGGGTTTGCCATTTAAGTATGCATCAATTTTGTATCCAAAAGCCATTGGGGTTTTTGCGGTATTGGATTTTTCCATTGAAAAACGAGTGAGTAGGTTTTTGACATAATTCTCTTGGTTGATGAAAATGCCATCAGTTGACTGTTTAATTTGAAGTCCGAGAAAAGTAGTCATCTCCCCAATCATGCTCATTTCAAATTTGCTCTTCATTAAATCTGCAAACTTAACACTTAAAGATTCATCAGTAGAACCGAAAATAATGTCATCAACATATATTTGTACAATTAAAAGATGTTTATTAAAGATTTTACGAAAAAGGGTTGGATCGATTGAACCTCTTTTAAAACCTGATTCTTCGAGAAAGGTTGACAACGTGGCATACCAAGCTCGGGGTGCTTGTTTCAAGCCATAGACAGCTTTCTGCAATTTAAAGCTGTGATCGGGAAATTTGGGATCTTCGAAACCTGGTGGTTGTTGGATGTATACTTTGCGATCTATCTCTCCGTGTAGGAATGCACATTTAACGTCCATTTGGAATACTTTGAAGTTCTTATGTGCAGCATATGCAAGAAAGATGCGAATTGCTTCAATTCTGGCAACTGGAGCATATGTTTCATCGTAGTCGATTCCTTCTTGTTGTGAATATCCTTTGACTACAAGACGTGCCTTGTTTCGACAAATGATTCCTTGATCGTCAGTCTTGTTTCTGTATACCCATCTTGAACCTATAACAGTAACATCGGGTGGAGTAGGAACAAGATTCCATATGTCGTTTCTTTCAAATTCTGCTAGCTCTTCTTGCATAGCTTTTACCCAGTCTGGATCTTTTATAGCAGAATGTATGGTTTTGGGTTCAGTCGTGGATAAAAAGGCTCCAAATAAACATTCATTTGTGGATGCGGCTCTAGTCTGAATGCCTAAGTTGGGATCTCCGATGATTTGGTCTGTTGGATGATTTCTGGTCCACTTTATTAAGCGATTCTCTTCCGCTATAATAATTGGAGTTTCAGTATCCCATTGTTCTTCTCCAGGAGTTTCATCTTGGAATAGGTTTGAAGGTTCCCCCATAAATGATGCATCGGGGTTGTTTTGGCTATTTGGAGATTAGGTATTTAAAGGAGGATTTGGTGTTTGTTCCAAAGAGGAAGTATGTGTTGGTGGTTCCCCCTCGAATTGATCTGCATCATTTTGGTTTGTTTGTGGAATAAATTCATTGGGTGTTCCTGTAGGATCAATTAAAGTAGTTAAAAGTTCAGAATTGTAAGCAGTTTTTGGTTGTTCAAAAAGTAAATCAAGATCGATTTCAATGTCTATGTCAGGAGAAGGTGTTTGTTGAATTGGATTTTGAAAAATATTTTCAATCATTTTTGAACCAAAATGTTCACGAGCCAATTTCCTGACATAAACTTCATCGAAATGAACATCGGTACTTTCTTCAATTACTCTGGTACGTTTGTTTAGTACTCCATAAGCAGCTGAAGAAAATGAGTAACCAAGGAAAATTCTTTCGTCCGACCTTGATTCAAATTTTGAAAGGTGATCTTTATTGTTCTTTACGAAGCATCGACAACCAAAAATATGGAAAAACTTGATGTTTGGTTTTCGGTTGTTAATGACTTCATATGGTGTTTTATGAAGATGTTTATGGATTAAGGAACGATTTTGAGTGTAGCAAGTTGTGGCTATTGCTTCTGCCCAGAAGTATTGTGGCAGATCAACGAAGATAAGCATTGATCTTGCAACTTCACATAGAATTCGGTTCCTTCTTTCGACAACACCGTTCTGTTGTGGAGTGTATGGGGCTGAGAAGTTATGTTCAATTCCTTTGTCTTTGAGAAATGAATCTAGAGTATTGTTTTGAACTCTAAACCATTATCACTTCGGATTCTTCAAACATGTCGTTTCAGCTTCAGCTCGATTTGTTTGATGAAGTTGATCATCTCTTCAGGTGCTTCTGATTTTAGTCTTAAGAAAAAGACCCAAGTAAAGCGTGAGAAACCATCAACGACAACAAGAATGTACTTCTTCCCTTGTATGGTTTCGGTTTTGGCAGGGCCACAAAGGTCTATGTGCAACAACTCTAGTGGTTCGAATACACTAGATTCTGAGATGCTTTTGTGAGTGGATTTGGAAAGTTTTCCTTTTTCACATGCAGCACAAAGAGTTTCGTTATCAAGCTTCAGAAGTGGTAGCCCTCGAACAAGATCATTGCCGATTAATTTGTTGATGTACCCAAAGTTTAGATGGGAAAGGCGACGGTGCCATAACCAACTAATATCTGTTGGGGCTTTAGATAGCAGACATATATCGGGTTTACCATAGATAAGATCCATGTCAAGTGGATACATATTTCCGGCACGGTCAGAATCAACTATAACATCTTTTGTTTTGGCGTCCATGATCAAACTTCGTTGTTTAGTGAAAATAACTTCAAGATTGTTATCACACAGTTGAAAAACACTGATGAGGTTGTGTTTCAGGTCATCGACGAAGGCAACTTTCTTTATGGTAAAATTACCATTTGTTATGTTTCCATAACCTTTGATTTTTGCTTTCATGTTGTTGCCGAAGGTAACATCTTGATTGGTTTGTATAGGTTTGAAGTCATGTAAGTAGTTCCGGTTTCCTGTCATATGCTTAGAGCAGCCACTATCAATATACCATGTATCATCATTGGGTTCTCCAGCATTAAGTACCTGCAATCAGACAGAAAGTTTAGGTACCCAAATCTGAATGGGTCCTGGTTTGTCAGTTTTTATTTTGGGTGCTTTGCTTAATGAATTTCTTTTATCATTTGACTTCACATTATTGTAATGGTTTAGTTTATAACGATGGAATGGTTGAGGTTTGATTTGATCTATCAATTTTACCCAAAATGTGATTTGTTTTTGAAAGCCTGTGGGTTGATAAGATCTGTGATTTGGTGAAAGATATCCTAGATGTGAAGGTTTGTTTGAAAAGTTTTCTTCATATCTGGGATGTGATGGGCGGTTTTGAAAAGCTTTTTGATGATGATGGTTTGAAACTTTCTGATGTGATGGTTTTTTAAAGTTCCTTGAATGATTAAAAGTGATATCTTGAAAGCGGTTTTCAAAAGGTTTTGGAAAAGGTTTTGGTTTTTGTTTGGAAACATGTTTATGAGGTATGACGTAGGGTTTAACTGGTTTCTTTGGTTGGTTTTCAAAAATGTTTGGCATGATAAGTGGGGTTTTGGTGACTTGAATGGATTTTTTGCTTGTTTGTTGTTTCTTGGAGTATTTTTGTCCCAGACTAGTTTTTCCAACAATTGATGAAGTCATTGTAGGAAAAACAGTTGGTATAGAAGTACTACCATCCTCATAAGAGGAATTTTCTCCATTCAAAAAGTTTTTGAGTTTAGTGGTTCCATCGGTATGTTTGATTTGGTGAGTTAAAGAACTTGCAGAGTTTGTTTCAGAATTTACAACTCTTTTGAAAGACTTTTTGGAAACACTGAAAGCAGTATCATCTGGACTACAGTTGATAACTGTTTCGTCATCTGGATCTTCCTCATTAACAGATGTGAAAAGATCTGGTAGAGTAGATTCAGAGTTTTCACAATTTGTCATGTTTTCCTGTTTTGCTTGTTCAATTTCAAAGGATTCTCTTCCAATTCCTGGTCTATAATTCGTATCAATTTTACCAGTTCCTAAGGTGTTTGCCTTGGTGAAAATATCATCACTTAGCTGTAACGACCCGTCTCCGGTATGATAATTCCTTGGTATTTATTTTGAAGTTTTGCAAGAGGGACTCGGCGAGTTCATAGCCTGACTCGCCGAGTAGGGTCGGGATTTCGAGCACGTGAGTAGCTGGAGACTCGGCGAGTCCATATTCTGGACTCGGCGAGTCTGTCCGTCTGGGAGAAACCCTAAATCCCCGGGTTTCCCACTATTTAAGCCACCTTATAGCCCCCAATCTCGCCTCCTTCACCCTCTAAAGCTGTGAGAAAACACTAATTCGATCTTGAGTGTTTGTTTTAGTGATCTTGTGTGCATTTGTGAAGGCTTGAAGAAGGAGAAGAAGAAAGGAGCAAGGAGAAGGATTCCAGAGCAGAGATTCAAGGGAAAACAAGAGCTCTTTGAGGTATTCTTCAGTTTTCCCTCTCTTTTATGCCTTAAAACCCTTTCTAGATCTTGTTAATGCCTTTCTCAAAGCTTTATGTTGTTATGAAAGCTCTCTTATGCCGAGATAACCTTAGATCTGTTCCTTTAGGAGTTGTAGAGCCCAGATCTATTGCCTTTATGGGTCTATTTTGCATATTAACCCTAGATCTACCCCTTTTAAGCATCTTTTAGCCTTTATTCCCTTGTTCATGTGTCTGTACACGTAAAGTTGGAAACTTTACGTGGTAAATCAGCTTATTGGACTCAGATCTATCATTTGTATGATTTGGATTCGAGCAGAATCGAGTGTAGAATAGTTGCATGGCTGTGACTCGGCGAGTCGGAAGAGCGACTCGGCGAGTCGAGTCGCGAGTCCCCGATTTCTTCCTTTTTGAGCGGTGTCGAGTGGGACCAGTGAGTAGTGGAGTGGACTCAGCGAGTTTGAGGGTAGACTCAGTAATCGGGGGACTCGGCGAGTTATTCATACAACTCGGCGAGTCCAAGGCAATCTTCTTAAGCTCAAGAACAACTCATCGAGTTGTTCATAGGACTCGGCGAGTCGGATGAAGATTGTCTGAGTTCTTGGACCGGGAGAGTACTCGTCGAGTCGATGCCATACTCGACGAGTAGCAGCGAGTTGAGTCGAGGAGTGAGAATAGGGACTCGGCGAGTTGGCGGCCCAACTCGGCGAGTCAGGTCAACTGTGGGTTGACTTTGACCGAGAGTTGACTTTGTCTGAGAGTTGACCTTGTCCAAGGGTAAAAGAGTCATTTTACCCAGTGCAGTGTTTAGTATTTGATTGAGTGTGTTTATGGACTTGTAGCCGGGGAGATACCGGAGCAGCAGCAGTTAGCTTCCAGAGCCATACACTCAGCAGCCAGTTCACGAGGTGAGTTTCCTTTCAGTAGGAACGGGTCTAAGGCCACAATGCCGGCCCGTTTAGCTAGCAGTAGAATCCGGATATCGATCCGATGCAGTAGTTAGTGTGTCTGTCGTCTTCGTGGCTCAGACAGGATTATGTGTGTTTATGTCAATGATATGTTTATGCTATGATCAGTCAGCTTCGGACTTCGGTCCGATGACAGCTTCGGACTTCGGTTCGATGTAGGGGACAAGGTCCCAGTTAGCTTCGGACTTCGGTCTGATGTGAGCTTCGGACTTCGGTACGATGTAGGGGGCAAGGTCCCAGTCAGCTTCGGACTTCGGTCCGATGTCAGCTTTGGACTTCGGTCCGATGGAGGGGGGGCAAGGCCCCAGTCAATCAGCTTCGGACTTCGTCCGATGGAGGGGGCAAGGCCCCAGTATGTGCTTGATATGTTATTGTTTGGTATGTGGTAGTTTGGGGGAGCTCACTAAGCTTCGTGCTTACAGTTTCAGTTTTGGTTTCAGGTACTTCCGCAAGTAGAGGGAAGAGCTCGGGATGATGGCATCGCACACACCACAGCTTCAGCTTTTATCCTGGGAGTTGATTTAGTCCTTGATTTTTATATGACATGGATATGATACAGTTTTCCGCACAGTGTTTCATTATTATTTTGAGATACATCATGTATGGTTTTATGATATGACACTCAGATTATGGTTTTTGGTTATGTTGAAAAACGAAATTTTTGGGTCGTATTTTTAGGTCGTTTAATTAGCTTTCTTGCAACTTTGATAGAATCCATATTCCATATCAGTCTTTTATTCTCGGTTTCAAGAGAATTGATTTGTTTTAAAGAATTAGTCAATTTTTCATTTAAAATATTGTATTTGTCAGTTGATTCTTGAAAGTCTTGTTTCAACTAAAGGATTTCCATTTCTAAAACATCTTTTGTTTCAAAAGAAAAAATTGACTGATTTTTTAGTTCCAAATCCCTTTTCTGAATTAGGGATTGATTTAATTGTTCCAAGACGTGATTATAATCTTCTGATTTTCTTTCAACGACTCTTTCCAATTTTCTTTTTGTTCTTGTTGATTCTCCAAATTTGAGTTGCAAGGTTTGTAACTCAGATTTGCAAATATCATTATTGACCATTGTGTCATGATATGTTTTGAGACCTGCTTCCAGACTTTTCTCAATTTTCGTTATGTGGGACTCAAAAATTGTTTTTGAAAAACCAAGTTCAGAGATCATAGACCATACCTATTCTATGACGTTCGGAGCTCTTGAAGGTATTTCAACACCAGCAACGAAGCAAAAGTTTGATTGCGCTTGTTCATTGTCAACTTCGTCATCAGAAGTTGGCCAGTATTCCACGCTTGGTTCATGGATTGCCATCAATGCTCTTTGGTTTTCTTGGTTTTCTTCCCTTTTTTTTTGTAAAATTTTTGAAAGGATTCTTGAACAAGTGATATTAAAATGAAATTTTTAAAGAAAAGCTTATGGAAGGTTAATAAACGCTATAACCAAAAGTTTTTCGACAAAAATTTCAAGGTAAATAACACAAGCTCTGATACCAATTGTTGGATATTATTCCTTTTATATCAGCTCAGATACCGATTGTTGGAAATATAAAAATCTGATCACCACAACAAAAGGCTCAGTTACCAGTTACCATGGGACAGATATATGAGTTAAAGGTATAAGATATAGATATATATATAAAGAATAATAATTGCGGAATAAGTATAAATATGAAAGCTATAAATGACTGAAAGCTATAATAATATAAATGACTGTATTTAAATGACGTAAAGTTATAAATAATATAAATGACTGTATTTAAATGACATAAAGCTATAAATAATATAAATGACTATATTTAAATGACATAAAGCTATAATAAAGTATATAAGTATATAAATATATATCAAGTAGGTTCGTCAATAAATTGACTGAACTGGACTCATGGAACGACTGGTCGATATTTGTTCTTTGAATGGACTGGTCGATATTGGGACTCTTGGAGCGACTAATCGATATTTGTTCAAAGATCAATCCGGCATTAGATAAGTAACAAAAAGTTCATATAAAGCTCGGTTTTATGTAAAACAAGTGTTTACAAAAGGGTACAAAATACATGGGTTTATGTATTTGTATTTGAGGTACTTTTGCGTAAAAACATGCACACGGGTCATGTAAGATAAGGCACAAGTGACACGGGTTGTGTAGGAGGGTTTTGGAGGGTTTTCCTGATGAATGATGCTGACACGGGGCGTGTTGATTTAGCCTTGCTGAACACGGGGCATGTTCATGATGCTGATGATGACACGGGGCGTGTTGATTTAGCCTTGCTGAACACGGGGCGTGTTCATGATGCTGATGCTGACACGAGGCGTGTCAGATTTAGCCTTGGATTTAACACGGGGCGTGTTGAGGTACAGAAGCATGAAGAAGGCAATCAGAGGGCAACACGGGGCGTGTTGATTTTGCCTTGGTTTTATCATGGGGCGTGTTCGTGTCTAAGTCAATTTCGGGATTTTTGTGATTTGAAGGTAAGTTTTGTTTGTGATGTTTTTGGCTAGGGTAATGGAGTTATGGTGTTTTGAGGATGTTTTCAAGTTTGTTTAGAGGTTGGAAGGAGTTTAAAATAAGGTGGTAAAGGTGGTGGAATTTCTATGAAGATGATGATGAATAGTGATGGGTTTTGTTGTTGATCTTGATGCAGAAGGTTTTGGGTTGTTTCATGGTTGTGTTTTGGTGTTTTGATGTAAGGAAAGTGTTTGGTAGTGTATGATGTGATGAACAAAGGTGGTGAAGATGAAAAACCTTTAGTTTCAATGAAGAAGATGAAGATGGTTGATGGTGTTCTTCATTTGATTGTTGATGATCTTGGTGTTCTTCACTTAGCTTCTTGTTTGATCTTGGTGTTCTTCATTTAGCTCCAGGGATGAAGATTGAGAGGGTGTAGTTTTACAAAGGAAAACTCACTATATCATATCTATCTCTCTTACTCTCTTCTATTATCTCCAACACAAACACACACTACATACACATGTATATATATGAGAAACAAATATCTTGTAGTACACTTGAGTGTTTGGAGGGTTGGCTGCAAGTTGATGTAGAGTAGGAGCAAAAAAACGTATGAATGGGTTTAGCTTCTTCATCTTTGACTTTTGTTGACTTCTTCTTTGTTTGACTATTCAACCAATATACAACATATATATAATACATATATACATATATAATACATACATATGTATATAATACACACACACACACACACATATATATATATATATATATATATATATATATATATGTATATATATGTATATATATGTATATATATATATATATATATATATATATATATTGTTGAAACTGTTTAGTGACACATATGTGTTTTCGTCATTCGTGCGTTTTCGTATTTTCCGTTTTATCACACATTCATGCAACCTGAAATAACTGATAATATTTGTTAGATTGTATAAAAACAGTTCATCTTATTTCAGTGATGGTCACATACAAGGTTACATAAGAACATTTTTCAACACATACTAAAACCACGTTTTTGAAACAACATTACACACAAGCAGTGACAGAGCTTGAACATATAAGTAAGGGGCCGAAAGTAAAAAAATCTAAAATAAACGTTATTACACAAAAAAATCAATTTTTTTCAGCATTTAAACACCAAATTACCTAAATTTACCGTTCTTACTGTTGGAATAGTGTGTAAGGCTGCAACTATATTAGGCAAGTATTTGACCCGATTGTGCATGGTCATTTTGGGTTGCCTTCACCATAACAACTTGATAAGATGATTTATTATGAGAGAATAGATATTATTAATATATTATGATAATAATATAAGGAATAATAATATTGTTATTTGATTAATATAAGTCATAGATTAATTAGTATTAATTTGGTGACTTAAAGAGATTAATTAAATAAGAGGGTATAAACTGTCAATTGTTTGATAGTTGCACTTTGGGCTGTAAATCCTTAAGGGATAGAGGTTGGACGAATTCTAGGGCCTGGGATAGCCTCAAATTCGTCCAAGGCTTCTCTTTGGTAAGGATTAGGATTACTTAGAGCTTAAGTTATCCAATTAGGGTTTAAAGGTGAAAACCCTAGGAGCCTTACAAGTATAAATAGATCCCTAGAGCAAGGGAAATCGGCACCTCTGCAAAAGCAAAGAAACACTGGCCGATTTCTTCCCTAACCTCTCTCTCAAATCATCCTCCTTGCTAGTTGGTGTTTGTAAGCCATTAGAGGAGTGACAATTGTGACTCTAGAGCTCCAAGACAACAAGATCAAACAAGAGATTCAAAGGTAAACTTCTAGATCTAATTTTGTATTGTTCTTATACCTAATTAGTGATTAGAAGTCTTGGATTCAAAGCATGTTTAATTAGAGAAACCTTGATCCAAGCATTAGGGTTTGCATGTGCACATAGGAATGTTCATATGGCCAAAACCCATCAGTGGTATCAGAGCCTAGATTCGTTTCTATTAAATTGATGCATGATTGTTTGTTTCTTGCTTGAAAAAATTCGAATTTTGTGTTTCTGTGTCATGGACTCGGCGAGTCCAGTTGGGCACTCGGCGAGTCCGAGCGTCAGGAAGGCCCAAATTCGGGATTTTTTGATATTTATCTTATGGAAACTTGCCTTTATCATATTAGATCAACCCTAATCCGATTTTTTGATATATATGACTATAATCTTGATCTAATTAAAGATATTTATCAATTAATAAAATATTTAATTTCCTTATGTGATAATTAATTAATTATTTTGATTAAATTGGTAAATTATTTTGCAAGAAATCTTTAAATAAATCAAATATGGATAATTATGGAATTAATTGTTAATTAAGATTATTTGTTATTTGATCCTCCATGTTTTTTAAATGTTTAAAATTTGCCCTCAAGTTTTGAAATTTATGTTTTGTGATTAAAAGTTTAATTTAGACAATTTAAATTTCAAACCCTAGAATTTTACAAGTTTAAAATACAACCCTATACTAATATAATATTACAAGATTAATATATATATATATATATATATATATATATATATATATATATATATATATATATATATATATGTATGTATGTATGTATAACTAAAATGCTAGTCTTACCGTTAGTAGGCCTCATTCACGAAGCCAATCTATAAGGTGGGTATAAGGTTGCGGCCTATAAAATGACGCTTAATGGGTGTACACTCACACTTACCGCTTGCTTGATCGGTGGAGCGTCGTTAGCCGAATGGGTAGGATAGGGCAACCTCATCCTCTCATTAAAAGTATAATATGAAATACAAGGTAACTACATGTTTTTTAAGATTTCCCAATCTTAGTTACTTTAGGAAAAGTGAATTGATGCAATCCCATGAAATTACACTTTGCACCCTTGCTAAGAAGTTAGTGGAGCGTGTGTGGTTTACCGGCACACTAATTGGTTCTAAGCAAAGGTGGCAAAGGGTGATTCATTGTTTATCATAGTTCGATGGAGCGTGTGTGGTTTATCGGCACATCGAATAGGTGATCGTTACAATGAATGCACCATGTGAATTTGCATGGTAATTCACACCCGCTTTGTGATCCTCGATATCCCAGTCACAAACAAGAGGGACATATCGAGATTTAAACATGTCATTGAAAAGTTTCAATGAATCTCATCTAAACCTAGGAATTATCGAATACATTTAGAACTTAAAGTTATGTTTAGTGGTGGAGAATTAGTGAATCGTCATTCACGTACCTTCAAATTGTTTGCATGTTAGATGCCGGAATCCCTTTTCTAAATTGTAAATATTGTTGTTGGATCCTAGCCCTAATTTTTCTTATTGGGTGATAATTAGGGATTCATATTCTAATCTATCTTTGTCCTTTCTAATTGTAGATGTCGAACGCAAACAACGCTGCTGCTAGTTCATTCACATTGATGAGCCTTTGTCAAAAGGACACCTTCGATGGGACGAACTTTAGCGAATGGATAAGATACATTCGCACTATTGCTCGCTATGAGGATAAGGATTATGTCCTCGATGAGAAGCTCGAGAAAATCAACCCTGAAATCGCTACTCCGGCTGAAATGACCGCTTTTGAAACTCACGAGCCTGATGCAACGAAGGTTCATTGCATCATGATAGCCACTATGAACTCCGAATTCCAAAAGTCCTATGAGGACATGTACCCGTACGAGATGTACCAAGACTTATTGGAGAGATACCACCAAAACGCAAGACAAGAGCGTTATGAGATTTTCACTAACATGATTTCGCAAGTTGAATGTTGACTTTGGGGAAGACTTGGCGATCGACATGGTGCTTCATTCTTTACCTCCAAGTTACAATCAATTTAGGATGACCTATCACATGAACAAAGAAGAGGTCATCCTAAGCAAACTCCAAGGTCTCTTGAGGGTCGCTGAGAGCAACTTCAAGGATAAGTCTGTTGCGCCAACTCCCAATCCACCCGCTGCTCCTGTGTTGGCTATTGGACAAGGAAGGGGAAAGAAGAGGAAGGCTTCGTCTAAGGACCATCGCAAGGTTAAGCCCCGAGATGGTGCCTCTTCTAGTCGGACCAAAGTTGATCCTCCTAAACCCTGCCCTAACCCAAAGGAGGCAGAGTGCCACCACTGCCACAAGATAGGACATTGGAAGAGAAGCTGCCCAGAGTACCTGCAAGCCATCAAGGAAGGAAAGATCAAGCCATCTTTCACAGGTATATACACAATTAAATCTAACGATTCATCTCATGCTATTTCTTGGGTTCTTGATACCAGTTGTGGTTATCACATTTGTTCTAATGTGTAGGGACTAAGAAGAAATAGAGACGTGGAGCATGGAAGAATAAATGTAATCATGGGGAACAGAAGATCGTCGCCTGTGACCAAGATTGGAGTGTATTCTTTAGTGCTTAGGAATGGTTTATCTTTATATTTGAACAATTGTTGCTATTTGCCAGAAATGGCTAGAAACATCATTTCATTTCATGGTTTGTTTAGACAAGGTTTTAAATTTTCTTTTAATAATGAGAATGGTTCTATTTTGGCTTATCTAGATGGTGTCTTTTATTTTGAAGCTATACCATGTAATGGAATTTATGAAACCGTTATGATTGTAGATAACTTAGGAAATGATGTTTTATGCATGGATTCTTCCAATAGTATGGATAGAGCATCCTTGTGGCATTGTCGTCTTGGACATGTCAACAAGAAACGCATAGCCCAACTCCAAAAGGATGGAGTGTTGGAGTCATTTGACCTTAGGGAAGATGACACATGCGAGTCTTGTTTGCTTGGAAAGATGACTAAGTCACCCTTCGCTGGTTCTTGCGAAAGGGGTGAGGGTCTATTGGACCTAATACATACCGATGTATGTGGACCGTTTAGATCAACCACGAAGGATGGGAACCGTTTCTACGTGACTTTTACCGATGACTATAGTAGATATGGGTATATCTATTTAATCAAGCAAAAGTCAGAAACTTTTGAAAAGTTCAAAGAGTTTAAGAATGAAGTGGAGAATCAATTGGGCAAGAAAATCAAGATGCTTCGATCCGATCGAGGAGGAGAGTACCTAAGTCTTGAATTCCACGATTATCTCAAGGAGTGTGGAATAGTTTCACAATTGACGCCTCCTAGGACACCGCAGTTGAATGGTGTGGCAGAAAGGCGTAATCGAACCTTGTTAGACATGGTTCGCTCCATGATGAGTCGTGCTTCACTACCTATCTCTTTTTGGGGGTATGCCTTAGAGACTGCCGCCCATATCCTTAACCGAGTCCCTACTAAGAAGGTTGCCAAAACACCTCACGAGATGTGGACAGGGAAAGCTCCCTCGTTGGCACATGTCAAGGTTTGGGGTTGCGAGGCTTTCGTAAGACGAGATACTCATGACAAGCTCGAACCTCATAGTGAGTGATGTATTTTCATCGGCTACCCGCAGAAATCCTTTGGATATCTCTTCTATAGACCGAAGGAAAATGTTGTCTTCGTTGCGAGGAGAGGAGTTTTCCGAGAGCGAGAAATCATAAGCCAAGGAGACAGTGGGAGGCAAATTGAGCTTGAAGAGATTCAAGAGTCGATAGATGAAGGAACCTCTACCGCTGGCACTCAACCCGAGGAGGAAACTCCGGTTGAACCGATTGACGAATCCTTACCTCTTAAACGTTCCGAAAGAGTTAGAGTTCAACCCCAGTTTTATGGTTTTCATATTACTACCGAATGGGACACGTATATTAGTGATGGTACACTAATAAACCTTGATGAACCTAATAGCTATGAGGAAGCCATTGCAGGCTCGGAGTCTGCAAAATGGAAAGAGGCAATGGATAGCGAGATCCAATCCATGTATGATAACCAAGTATGGAATTTGGTTGATAATGTGGCCAGACGTAAGACCGTTGGGTGCAAATGGATCTTCAAGAATAAGTGGATGGAAACGTACACACATATAAAGCGCGATTGTTCGCGAAGGGCTTTACTCAAACTCCCGGAGTTGACTATGACGAGACCTTCTCACCAGTTGCGAAGATAAAATCTATTAGAGTGATGCTAGCTATTGCCGCATTTCATGATTATGAGATTTGGCAAATGGATGTCAAGATCGCTTTCCTTAACGGAAAGTTGGCTGAGGATGTTTACATGGCTCAGCCAGAGGGGTTTGTGGATCCGAAGCATCCGAATAGGGTGTGTAAGCTTGAGAAGTCCATTTATGGACTGAAGCAAGCGTCTCGAGATGGAATCTTTGCTTTGATGAGAAAGTCAAAGAGTTTGGATTTGTACGAAGCAAAGATGAATCGTGTGTATATGTCAAAGCCAGTGGGAGCATAGTTAGCTTTCTCGTTTTGTATGTCGATGACATACTACTCATAGGAAACGACGTCCCGACTCTGCAGGAAGTTAAGTCCTGGCTCGGGAAATGCTTCGCTATGAAGGACCTCGGAGAGGCTGCCTATATTTTGGGAATAAGGATAGTAAGAGACTAATAGGACTTAGTCAGAACACTTACTTAGAGAAGGTACTAAAACGTTTTAGTATGGAAAACTCAAAGAAGGGAGAATTACCGATACAAAGTAATGCCAAGTTGAGTAAGACTCAAAGTCCGAGTACCGAAGCTGAAATAGCAAAAATGAGCCGAGTACCATACGCTTCCGCAGTTGGCTCAATCATGTATGTTATGACTTGTACTCGCCCTGATGTAGCATTTGCCTTGAGCATGGTTAGTAGATATCAAGGGAATCCTGGCAGAGCTCATTGGGTTGTGGTTAAGAATATCCTTAAGTACCTTCGGAGGACGAAGGAATGGTTCTTAGTCCTCGGAGGGAGTGATGACTTGAAGGTGCGAGGGTATAGTGACGCCAGCTTTCAGACCGACCGGGACAACTACCGTTCGCAGTCGGGCTGGGTCTTTACCCTGAATGGAGGAGCAGTTACTTCGAAAAGTTCCAAGCAGGAAACCGTAGCTGATTCAACGTGCGAATCAAAGTACATTGCAGCGAGCGAAGCGTCAAAGGAGGCGATATGGTTGAAGACCTTCATTGATGATCTTGGAGTTGTACCTGCCATAAAGGAGCCCATGGGGATTTTCTGTGATAATGAAGGAGCGGTTGCCTTGACCAAGGAACCAAGGGATCATGGTAGATCTCGACACATCGACAGAAAATATCACTTTATTAGACATCGTGTAGAAAAAGGACAACTCGTAGTGAAGAGGATATCATCAGTAGAGAACCCAGCAGATCCGCTTACGAAGGGACTGAGTAGGGTTAAGCACTTGCAGCATGCTAGGAGTATTGGGATGAAGGATGATATTAGCATAAATTAGATAATAGTAGAAACGTGTAATAGATAAATGTGATTAACATTTGATGATTAAATAAAAGAGTATTATTTATGAGTAATGTTACTGTCTTATGTTAATTGTTTAACTATTGTTTCTCTTTGCATGTTTTGACTTCCAGAATAATTGAGTTTATTAAGAATAATCGAATTATTCAAATTGTCCACAATCGTTCATATGTTGGAAGTAGATATGAATGAAGATTGTCGTGAATTGGTGCGTAGATTGTCTAAATGGTATTAGACATAGCAAAAGATTGCTGCGACGTTCATGAGTGCTTATGAACTGGTTTTGAGCATTGGAACAAACCCGCGCTTGCTGGAATCACCTTATGGAATACGACAAAAAAGGGTGATCGCAAGACGATAATATCATATAGTCTTAAAACCTAGATATATGGTTTGTTATTTGCTAATTGATTGTACATTGATAATGCGAAAACGCATTGGTAACTCGATGTTATAAAATGCATTGTTGTGTATAGTTGATTAATGAATAAGTAAATGCATATAAGTCGAAGTTTATCTGTAACTTTTATCCTAAGAGGGTAAAAGCGATATCTCGGCCGCTCGATGATTTGATTTGACTTATGTGCCGAGCCCGGACAGAACTGAATTGATGTGTTCGATTAAGTTCTATGTCAAATAAATCAGAGATCGAGAAACCTAAATGCTTAACTAATCATTCCATAGAAATTGTCAGCATGATATCTAAGATAGGACTGTACGATCGCTTATCTAAAGGACAAGATTGATTAGATCAGAGTTTGACAGCGTCTTTGAGAGTTACGATTGCGAAACGGATTGTACTTGTGCATATAGTTACTAGACTTATCCAAGTGGGAGACTGTTGGAATAGTGTCTAAGGCTGCAACTATATTAGGCAAGTATTTGACCCGATAGTGCATGGTCCTTTTGGGTTCCCTTCACCGTAGCAACTTGATAGGATGATTTATTATGAGAGAATAGATATTATTAATATATTATGAGAATAATATAAGGAATAATAATATTGTTATTTGATTAATATAAGTCATAGATGAATTAGTATTAATTTGGTGACTTAAAGAGATTAATTAAATAAGAGGGTATAAACTGTCAATTGTTTGATAGTTGCACTTTGGGCTGTAAATCCTTAAGGGATAGAGGTTGGACGAATTCTAGGGCTTGGGATAGCCTCAAATTCGTCCAAGGCTTATCTTTGGTAAGGATTAGGATTACTTAGAGCTTAAGTTATCCAATTAGGGTTTAAAGGTGAAACCCTAGGAGCCTTACAAGTATAAATAGACCCCTAGGGCAAGGGAAATCGGCACCTCTGCAAAAGCAAAGAAACCCTGGCCGATTTCTTCCCTAACCTCTCTCTCAAATCATCCTCCTTGCTAGTTGGTGTTTGTAAGCCATTAGAGGAGTGACAATTGTGACTCTAGAGCTCCAAGACAACAAGATCAAATAAGAGATTCAAAGCTAAACTTCTAGATCTGATTTTGTATTGTTCTTATACCTAATTAGTGATTAGAAGTCTTGGATTCAAAGCATGTTTAATTAGAGAAAGCCTAGATCCAAGCATTAGGGTTTGCATGTGCACATAGGAATGTTCATATGGCCAAAACCCATCACTTACATATACAAAAACCAAATTTTTTAACAATTAAACACCAAAATCTACCAATTAACTTTAATTTCTGCAAAAGAAAACATATAACATTGTTTGAGATTCTAATTTCTTGATTCCTAAATTCCAACAACAATAAAATGGAGGAACAATTCAAATCAATTAACAATCTCAGCTCATTTAAGACAAACAACAAGCAATTAGAGGAACAAATCAACAATCTTAGCTTATTTGGAGTTTTGGACAAATAAGAAGCAATTGGAGGAACAACAGTGTGTGAAATCATTTAACTGTGTGAACTGTGAAATTCCCACAAGGCTACAACAATCAATTAACCAAATTTGCAAATGGAGACTGAACAGTGAACAACAGAACAAAATTACACGAAGGAACATATAAGGTTGTTTCATTTGTTTGAGATTCTAAGTTCTTGACTAGTTGACTATCTGATTTTTCCTCCAGATTACACGAAGGAAGAATAGAACATACATAAGAGATTAAGAGAAGACTGAAAAATGGAATTTGAAAGTCTGCTAGCTGCTATCACCTACTGTGCTGGCGTGCTGCGTCTGCGGACTACGGTGGTCTGTGGAGGCCGGAGGCAGAGCGGACAGTGAGGCGTGATGCACTGAGGCTGTGAGGCGTCCGACAACTAGAACATCGACCGATGAAGAACCGATTCAACGGATTGACTGAACATGAGGATTGGGATTTGCCGATTTGGGGTTCGATACTTCAATTCACGTCATTCCGATTGGGCAGGAGGGGCCAAAGCCTAATTTTCATAGGAGGCAAACCATCCGGCGACCCTTTTGGGTTCCTTTCCTGTCGTTGGTCAGCAGCAAACCAACAGAGCAACAATAGCTAAAGTCGATGGTGGAGTGGTGGTGCTACACGATATGTAGGAGGCAAAGAGGGCTACAATCGCCGACAAAAAGTCTTCGTCCATAGGCTTCTTCTTCGTTAATTTCATACACGAGAGAGAAAAAGAAAGCAGTGAGGGAGTGATAGTTCATTGATGTACAAGGTCGATAAGGCTGCCCTTCTTTTTGTTTCAGGTCATCGACGACTGTATATAAGAAAATAAATTAGGTTAAGAGTGAAGGCTAGCAAGATTATAGGGATTATTTTTGGAAGTTATTAAAAAAATGACTAAATTACCCTTATTTATTTATTTAATTTTGATTGGCCCACATTTATGCATACGATAACACAATACTTAGTTTAAACAAATGAACCTAGCTCTCTCTCTCTCTCTCTATATATATATATATATATATATATATATATATATATATATATATATATATGTATGTATATATATATATATATATATATATATATATATATATTGCTATCCACGAGGACCGAAACCGAACGGATCGAGGATTCCCTATCCTAACGGGTAATGAATTGGGGATGGGGACGGGACGGGCATATCACTATGTGCCCCGTCTAAAACCTGATATATATATATATATATATATATATATATATATATATATATATATACACATGAAAAAACATCACAAATGGTCCTTGTGGTTTCCCAAAATTTGAAGTTTAGTCCCTGTGGTTTAAAAACATCATAGGTGGTCCCTGTGTTTTCAAAACTTTTGACGATTGGTCCTTATTGGTAACTCCGGTAAGTTTTGTCCGTTAACTGAGAGACATTTTTGTCATTTCACTACCACATGGACCATTTATGATGTTTCCTCGTATTTCTTTTAAAATGAAAAAATTAAATATAATTAAATATATAAAATGTCTCACCTCTCTCTCTCTCTCTCTCTCTCTCTCTTTAGACACATACATGCACACAAAGAAACTTACATACTCTGTTCATCGTCTTCACATCCTCGCCAATCAGTCTAACACTATCATCGATTTCTTTTGTTCACAACATTGTCTGGAAGTTAGACCCAAATTACAAAACACAAACAGATCATACACAAACTCAGATACACATTGACCTAGGGAGTTCAAATGTTTAGAATGTAACCCATATGAAAAATTGTATTTACAACACCCAAATAGATCATACAAAAACCCAAGTTTAGCACCTCTATTTTCGCTCTCCTTTATTCCTTGTTTGCCCCCGGTTTGAATTTCAACAATAATCACCATTAATCTAATCAAAAACTCAAAAAAAACAAAAACCACAAAACCGGAAGAAAAAAAATCAGGTTCTCATGTGTTTAAAAGATCAATCAGAACAACAATAATAAAATATTCAGGCTTAGTATCAGTGTACTTGATCCCAATTTTCAGATCGATCCCCTCCGATATTAACTAAAACTTTTCAATAGATTTAAAGTAGTATCAAATCGATTCAGATTGATCCCAACTTTTAGATCGATCCCTTCCTCCTCAACCTCCTGGTTCTCTTCTTATTCAACCTACCGATTCTCTTCTTCTTCCATTGCAAAATACAAACGCATAATAAATGAATATCAGATCATAATTACCAAAATCTGTTGACAATCGCGAATCTTGAAAGAGATTATTGATACATGATGTGGAATTGGTCGAACATCTTAGCTCTAATTTTGACACATGTTGAATTTCAGAGATCTAAAGACAACAAGTAAAGTAATGGGGGTGCTGTTGGGAGCGTCTTATGTTCAGGTAGTGAATTGAGGTTTATAGTGAAACCCCTTTCGTCTTATTTAACTGGGTTTACAAATACAGATCTTGAAACCCTTTGAACCCAAGAACAAAACCCCTTGAAACACCCTTTCGTCTAAAGATGACGTTGATGTCAAAAGGTTACCGACGATCTTTCCTTTAAGCTGAGAGAGGAAGATTTTTAAGGAGAGGGAGAAGACTGGGATGAGGTTGGGCGTTTTTGATTTTCAGGAAGTGTATGTGTGTGTGTTTTAGAAAGAGAGAGGTGAGACCTTTTATATATTTAATTTTTTCTTTTATTAAAAAAATACGAAAAAACATCATAAACGGTCCTTGTGGTAGTGAAAATACCCTTCAGTTAACAGACAAAATTTAACGGAGTTAGCAATAAGGACCAATCGTCAGTAGTTTTGAAAACACCAGGACCATCTATGACGTTTTTAAACCACGAGGACTAAACTTCAGATTTGGGGAAACCACAAGGACCATTTATGATGTTTTATATATATATATACACACACACATAGGAGCAGGATTAAATGAGAACACCAAAAAGGTTGAGAACGCGAGAACAAAGTATATTCAATTGTGATTTCATGTATTTATTTGTGGAGAAATGATAAATTTTTACGCCTTTAATTTCAATTGAAGAGAAAAATCATATTCATGTTGATTGTGCGTAAAAAATTATCATTTCTCCACAAATGAATACATGGAATCACAAATAAATATACTTGTTCTCGCGTTCTCAACCTTTTAGGTGTTCTCATTTGATCATTTCCCTATATATATATATATATATATATATATATATATATATATATATATATATATATATATATATATATACACTATTCAATGGAGATTTAGGTGTTGTTTGTTTTTTCTGAGGTAAAATGTCTGCAGTCTGCGGACCACTTCTGTAAACCTCTACAGTAGAAGAAGTGGATCAAACGTCTGCAGTCTGAAAAAAGAAGAGTGTTTTTTTAACATCTACAGACTATTCAAATAAACTAAAATCTAAATAAACTTATTTTTTAAACTACAAAGTGATTATTTAATATATTTATCACTTTTATTAATAATTAACAAATCTAAATCAACTTTTATGTATTTTTTATATAAAAAGTGAAAATAAAATGATACAAATTAACGTATATATTTGATAAGGACCAACAATTTTGGTTGCAAAGTTATGTCTAAACTTTGTAATTAGGAATCAAAGAATTTGATATATAAATGAATGGAAATAAACTTCAACATTTACAATTAAATCAATTAAAAATATGTCATAAATATGTGTTCTAAGAAATTGACGATGCTTTATTATATATATATATATATAAACAATTTCAACGACTATTATAGTAATAAACTTTTATTTATAAATTTGTCAAAAATATCATGTTTGTATCTTCGAATTTTTTTGAAGTATTGTAACTTTTTTTTTTCAAATTGTTTATCACTAATAAAGTTTGAATAAATATAAATTAAAAAAAAAAACTAAAAAAATATATGTGTTTTTGTAGGCTAGAAGATGTCTGAAAATGTTAGAAGACTCTGGTCCACATTTACGCCAAAAAAAGGGCGCACAGACATTTTTAGGTATGCACTTTTCAAAAAAAAAAAAAACAATCTTCGAAGGGTAATGTCTGCACGTGACCTACGCCGTGCAGACAGAAGAGGCCAAAAAGATCTGCGGACAAAAAACAAACTCTACTCTTAAATTTACAAAATTTTGGTACACTAAACCGTCGAAGTATGCCACTTTCTATAAGAAAATTGTAATCAAATTATTATTTATGACTTTTAAAATAAAGAGAGACATCTTTAGTTATCCAATGTAAGATTCAAACACTTCAACTTCTAACTTTCAGACTCATGACCATCGAAAACTGTAAAGAAACACGAAATCTCAATGAACAATTCCCTTGTTGTTCAAGAACCAGTTAAAAAAAACTTTTACAAGAACCTCTCGGCTCTCACTACCTATACATTAATCTAAACCTAGGTATGAACTCTCACACACAAGATTAAAGTAGTCTATCTGATCTATATCAATAAACAAAAACAAGAAGGTAATCTGTGATGGGTTTTCGCCATATGAACATTCCTATGTGCACATGCAAACCCTAATGCTTGGATCTAGGTTTCTCTAATTAAACATGCATTGTATCCAAGACTTCTAATGGCTAATAAAGTATAAGAACAATACACAATCAGAGTTAGAAGCTTACCTTGAAACACTTATTTGATCTTCTTGTTCTTGGAGCTCTAGAGTCACAAATGTCACTCCTCCAATGGCTTACAAACACCAACTAGCAAGAGGATGATTTGAGAGAGAGGAGAGGGATTATAAATCGGCCAGGGTTTCTTTGGTTTAGCAGAGGTTCTGATTTTCCCTTGCGCTAGGGGTCTATTTATACTTGTAAGGCTCCTAGGGTTTCACCCTTAAACCCTAGTTGGATAATCTTTACCCAAAGCAATCCAAATCCTTTCCATGATAAGCCCTTAGATGATTTGTGGCTTATCCTAAGCCCTAGAAATCGTCCAACCCTATCCCTGAAGGATTTGCAGCCCAAAGTGTAACTATCAAACAATTGACAGTTTATACCCTCTTATTTAATTAATCTCTTTAAGTCACCAAATTAATTCTAATTAATTTATGACTTATATTAATCAAATAACAATATTATTATTCCTTATATTATTCTCATAATATATTAATAATATTTATTCTCTCATAATAAATCATCCTGTCAAGTTGCTATGGTGAAGGCAACTCAAAAGGACCATGCATAATCGGGTCAAATACTTGCCTAATATAGTTGCAGCCTTAGACACTATTCCAACAGTCTCCCACTTGGATAAGTCTAGTAACCATATGCACAAGTACAATTCAATTTGCAATCGTAGCTCTCAAAGACGCTGTCAAAACCTGATCTAATCAATCTTGTCCTTTAGATAATGGATCGTACAGTCCTCTATTAGATATCATGCTGACAATTCTATGGAATAATTAGTCTAGCATTTTGGTTTCTCGATCTCCGATTTATTTGACATAGAACTTAATCGAACACATCAATTCAGTTCTGACCGGGCCCGGCACATAAGTCAAATCAAATCATCGAGCGGCCGAGATATCGCTTTTATCCTCTTGGGATAAAAGTTACAGATAAACTTCGACTTATATGCATTTACTTATTCATTAATCAACTATACACAACAATGTGTTTTATAACACCGAGTTACTGATGCGTTTTCGCATTATCAATGTATAACCAATTAACAAATAACAAACCATATATCTAGGTTTTAAGACTATATGATATTACCGTCTTGCGATCACCCTTTTATATCATATTCCATAAGGTGACTCCAACAAGCGCAGGTTTGTTCCAATGCTCAAAACTAGTTCATAAGCACTCATGAACGTTGCAGCAACCTTTTGCTATGTCTAAAACCATTTAGACAATCTACACACCGATTCATAACAATCTTCATTCATATCTACTTCCAACATATGAACGATTGTGGACAATTTGAATAATTCGATTATTCTTAATAAACTCAATTATTCTGGAAGTCAAAACATGCAAAATGAAACAATAGTTAAATAATTAACATAAGATAGTAACATTACTCATAAATAATACTCTTTTATTTAATCATCAAATGTCAATCACATTTATCTAATACACGTTTCTACTACTATCTAATCTATGCTAATATCATCCTTCAGCCCAATACTCCTAGCATGCTGCAAGTGCTTAACCCTACTTAGTCCCTTCGTAAGCGGATCTGCTGGGTTATCTTCTGATGATATCCTCTTCACTACGAGTTGTCCTTCTTCTACACGATGTCTAATAAAGTGATATTTTATGTCGATGTGTCGTGATCTACCATGATCTCTCGGTTCCTTGGTCAAGGTAACCGCTCCTTCATTATCACAGAAAATCTCCATGGGCTCCTTTATGGCAGGTACAACTCCAAGATCACCGATGAAGTTCTTCAACCATATTGCCTCCTTCTACGCTTCGCTCACTGTAATGTACTCTGATTCGCACGTTGAATCAGCTACGGTTTCCTGCTTGGAATTTTTCCAAGTTACTGCTCCTCCATTTAGGGTAAAGACCCAGCCCGACTGCAAACGGTAATTGTCCCTGTCGGTCTGAAAGCTGGCGTCACTATACCCTCGCACCTTCAAGTCATCACTCCCTCCGAGGACTAAGAACCATTCCTTCGTCCTCCGAAGGTACTTAAGGATATTCTTCACCGCAATCCTATGGGCTCTGCCAGGGTTCCCTTGATATCTACTAACCATGCTCAAAGCAAAGGCTACATCAGGGCGAGTACAAGTCATAGCATACATGATTGAACCAACTGCGGAAGAGTATGGTACTCGGCTCATTTCTGCTATTTCAGCTTCGGTACTCGGACTTTGAGTCCTACTCAACTTGGCATTACTTTGTATCGGTAATTCTCCCTTCTTTGAGTTTTCCATACTAAAACATTTTAGTACCTTCTCTAAGTAAGTGTTCTGACTAAGTCCTATTAGTCTCTTACTTCTCTCTCTTACTATCCTTATTCCCAAAATATAGGAAGCCTCTTCGAGGTCCTTCATAGCGAAGCACTTCCCGAGCCAGGACTTAACCTCCTGTAGAGTCGGGATGTCGTTTCCTATGAGTAGTATGTCATCGACATACAAAACGAGAAAGCTAACTATGCTCCCACTAGCTTTGACATATACACACGATTCATCTTTGCTTCGTACAAATCCAAACTCTTTGACTTTCTCATCGAAGCAAAGATTCCATCTGTGTGACGCTTGCTTAAGTCCATAAATGGACTTCTCAAGCTTACACACTCTATTCGGATGCTTCGTATCCACAAACCCCTCTGGCTGAGCCATGTAAACATCCTCAGCCAACTTCCCATTTAGGAAAGCGGTCTTGACATCCATTTGCCAAATCTCATAATCATGAAATGCGGCAATCGCTAGCATCACTCTAATAGATTTTATCTTCGCAACTGGTGAGAAGGTCTCGTCATAGTCAACTTCGGGAGTTTGAGTGAAGCCCTTCGCGACCAATCGCGCTTTATATGTGTGTACGGTTCCATCCATGTCGGTCTTCTTCTTGAAGATCCATTTGCACCCAACGGTCTTACGTCCGGCCACATTATCAACCAAATTCCAAACTTGGTTATCATACATGGATTGGATCTCGCTATCCATTGCCTCTTTCCATTTTGCAGACTTCGGACCTGCCATGGCTTCCTCATAGCTATTAGGTTCATCAAGGTTTATTAGTGTACCATCACTAATATACGTGTCCCATTCGGTAGTAATATGAAAACCATAAAACTGGGGTTGAACTCTAACTCTTTCGGAATGTTTAAGAGGTAAGGATTCGTCAATCGGTTCAACCGGAGTTTCCTCCTCGGGTTGAGTGGCAGCGGTAGAGGTTCCTTCATCTATCGACTCTTGAATCTCTTCAAGCTCAATTTGCCTCCCACTGTCTCCTTGGCTTATGAGCTCTCGCTCTCGAAAAACTCCTCTCCTCGCAACGAAGACAACATTGTCCTTCGGTCTATAGAAGAGATATCCAAAGGATTTATGCGGGTAGCCGATGAAAATACATCACTCACTATGAGGTTCGAGCTTGTCGTGAGTATCTCGTCTTACGAAAGCCTTGCAACCCCAAACCTTGACATGTGCCAACGAGGGAGCTTTCCCTGTCCACATCTCGTGAGGTGTTTTGGCAACCTTCTTAGTAGGGACTCGGTTAAGGATATAGGCGGCAGTCTCTAAGGCATACCCCTAAAAAGAGATAGGTAGTGAAGCACGACTCATCATGGATCGAACCATGTCTAACAAGGTTAGATTACGCCTTTCTGCCACACCATTCAACTGCGGTGTCCTAGGAGGCGTCAATTGTGAAACTATTCCACACTCCTTGAGATAATCGTGGAATTCAAGACTTAGGTACTCTCCTCCTCGATCGGATCGAAGCATCTTGATTTTCCTGCCCAATTGATTCTCCACTTCATTCTTAAACTCTTTGAACTTTTCAAAAGTTTCTGACTTTTGCTTGATTAAGTAGATATGCCCATATCTACTATAGTCATCGGTAAAAGTCACATAGAAGCGGTTCCCATCCTTCGTGGTTGATCTAAACGGTCCACATACATCGGTATGTATTAGTTCCAATAGACCCTCACCCCTTTCACACGTACTTGTGAAGGGTGACTTAGTCATCTTTCCAAGTAAACAAGATTTGCATGTGTCATCTTCTCTAAGGTCGAATGACTCCAACACTCCATCCTTTTGGAGTTGGGCTATGCGTTTCTTGTTGACATGTCCAAGACGACAATGCCACAAGGATGCTCTATCCATACTATTGGAAGAATCCATGCATAAAACATCATTTCCTAAGTTATCTACAATCATAACGGTTTCATAAATTCCATTACATGGTATAGCTTCAAAATAAAAGACACCATTTAGATAAGCCAAAATAGAACCATTCTCATTATTAAAAGAAAATCTAAAACCTTGTCTAAACAAACCATGAAATGAAATGATGTTTCTAGCCATTTCTAGCGAATAGCAACAATTGTTCAAATCTAAAGATAAACCATTCCTTAGCACTAAAGAATACACTCCAATCTTGGTCAAAAGCGATGATCTTCTGTTCCCCATGATTAGATTTATTCTACCATGCTCCACGTCTCTATTTCTTCTTAGTCCCTGCACATTAGAACAAATGTGGTAACCACAACCGGTATCAAGAACCCAAGAAATATCATGAGATGAATCGTTAGATTTAATTGTGTATATACCTGCGAAAGACAGCTTGATCCTTCCTTCCTTGATGGCTTGCAGGTACTCTAGGCAGCTTCTCTTCCAATGTCCTATCTTGTGGCAGTGGTGACACTCTGCCTCCTTTGGGTTAGGGCAGGGTTTAGCAGGATCAACTTTAGTCCCACTAGAAGAGGCACCATCTCGGGGCTTAACCTTGCGATGGTTCTTAGACGAAGCCTTCCTCTTCTTTCCCCTTCCTTGTCCAATAGCCAACATAGGATCAGCGGGTGGATTGGGAGTTGGTGCAACAGACTTATCCTTGAAGTTGCTCTCAGCGACCCTCAAGAGACCTTGGAGTTTGCTTAGGGTGACCTCTTCTTTGTTCATATGATAGGTCATCCCAAATTGATTGTAACTTGGAGGTAAAGAGTGAAGCACCATGTCGATCGCCAAGTCTTCTCCAAAGTCAACATTCAACTTGCGAAGACGGTCGACATACCTTTGCATCTTTTGCAGGTGCATGGTAAGAGACTCTCCATGACCCATTTTAGCGGAAATCATGTTAGTGAAAATCTCATAACGCTCTTGTCTCGCGTTTTGGTGGTATCTCTCCAATAAGTCTTGGTGCATCTCGTATGGGTACATGTCCTCATAGGACTTTTGGAATTCGGAATTCATAGTGGCTATCATGATGCAATAAACCTTCGTTGCATCATGCTCGTGAGTTTCAAAAGCGGTCATTTCAGCCGGGGTAGCGATTTCAGGGTTTATTTTCTCGAGCTTCTCATCGAGGACATACTCCTTATCCTCATAGCGAGCAATAGTGCGAATGTATCTTATCCATTCGCTAAAGTTCGTCCCATCGAAGGTGACCTTTTGACAAAGGCTCATTAATGTGAATGAACTAGCAGCAGTGTTGTTTGCGTTTGACATCTACAAATAGAAAGGACAAAGATAGATTAGAATATGAATCCCTAATTATCACCCAATAAGAAAAATTAGGGCTAGGATCCAACAACAATATTTACATATTAGAAAAGGGATGCCGTAATCTAATATGCAAACAATTTGAAGGTAAGTGAATGACGATTCACTAATTCTCCACCACAAAACATAACTTTAAGTTCTAAATGTATTCGAGAATTCCTAGGTTTAGATGAGATTCATTGAAACTTTTCAATGGCATGTTTAAATCTCGATATGCCCCTCTTGTTTGTGACTGGGATACCGAGGATCACAAAGCGGGTGTGAATTACCATGCAAATTCACATGGTGCCTTCATTGTAACGATCACCTATTCGATGTGCCGGTAAACCACACACGCTCCATCGAACTATGATAAACAATGAATCACCCTTTGCCACCTTTGCTTAGAACCAATTAGTGTGCCGGTAAACCACACACGCTCCACTAACTTCATAGCAAGGGTGCAAAGTATAATTTCATGGGATTGCATCAATTCACTTTTCCTAAAGTAACTAAGATTGGGAAATTTTTGAAAAACATGTAGTTACTTTGTATTTCATATTATACTTTTAATGGGAGGATGAGGTTCCCCTATCCTACCCGTTCGGCTAACGACCCTCCACCGATCAAGCAAGCGGTGGGTGTGAGTGTACACCCATTAAGCGCCATTTTATAGGCCGCAACCTTATACCCACCTTATAGATCGACTTCGTGAATGAGGCCTACTAACGGTAAGACTAGCATTTTAGTTATACATACATACATATATATATATATATATATATATATATATATATATATATATATATTAATCTTGTAATATTATATTAGTATAGGGTTGTATTTTAAACTTGTAAAATTCTAGGGTTTGAAATTTAAATTGTCTAAATTAAACTTTTAATCACAAAACATAAATTTCAAAACTTGAGGGCAAATTTTAAACATTTAAAAAACATGGAGGATCAAATAACAAATAATCTTAATTAACAATTAATTCCATAATTATCCATATTTGATTTATTTAAAGATTTCTTGCAAAATAATTTACCAATTTAATCAAAATAATTAATTAATTATCACATAAGGAAATTAAATATTTTATTAATTGATAAATATCTTTAATTAGATCAAGATTATAGTCATATATATCAAAAAATCGGATTAGGGTTGATCTAATATGATAAAGGCAAGTTTCCATAAGATAAATATCAAAAAATCCCAAATTTGGCCCTTCCTGACGCTCGGACTCGCCGAGTGCCCAACTGGACTCGCCGAGTCCATGACTCAGAAACACAAAATTCGAATTTTTTCAAGCAAGAAACAAACAATCATGCATCAATTTAATAGAAACGAATCTAGGCTCTGATACCACGGATGGGTTTTGGCCATATGAACATTCCTATGTGCACATGCAAACCCTAATGCTTGGATCTAGGTTTCTCTAATTAAACATGCTTTGAATCCAAGACTTCTAATGACTAATTAGGTATAAGAACAATACAAAATCAGAGTTAGAAGCTTACCTTGAAACACTTGTTTGATCTTCTTGTTCTTGGAGCTCTAGAGTCACAAATGTCACTCCTCTAATGGCTTACAAACACCAACTAGCAGGAGGATGATTTGAGAGAGAGGAGAGGGATTAGAAATCGGCCAGGGTTTCTTTGCTTTAGCAGAGGTGCTGATTTTCCCTTGCCTTAGGGGTCTATTTATACTTGTAAGGCTCCTATGGTTTCACCCTTAAACCCTAGTTGGATAATCTTTACCCAAAGCAATCCAAATCCTTTCCATGATAAGCCCTTGGATGATTTGTGGCTTATCCTAAGCCCTAGAAATCGTCCAACCCTATCCATGAAGGATTTACAGCCCAAAGTGTAACTATCAAACAATTGACAGTTTATACCCTCTTATTTAATTAATCTCTTTAAGTCACCAAATTAATTCTAATTAATTTATGACTTATATTAATCAAATAACAATATTATTATTCCTTATATTATTCTCATAATATATTAATAATATTTATTCTCTCATAATAAATCATTTGTCAAGTTGCTATGGTGAAGGCAACCCAAAAGGACCATGCACAATCGAGTCAAATACTTGCCTAATATAGTTGCAGCCTTAGACACTATTCCAACAATCTGATCTATATCAATAAACAAAAACAAGAAGTTAATCTGTATATCATAAGGATACAACAAATGATAAATATCGTAAGACTGACTAGAACGGAGGTTGAAGTTGAGAGAAATATGGTTTTTTCTCACAATCCGAAACAAGATTAATTATTAATACTGTTGACGATGGTGAGTTTAACTACCGTCGTCTAAATCTCAGCTGTCTAAACTCCACGTACTTTCTGTTGGAAAATTTAGTATAAATATTTATATTTTTACTAACTTTGGACATATATAAATATATACATATGTTGTATATATAACTAACTCTAAGTGGGTTTGTGTTCTCCTCCGCGAGGACTTCAAAACGATATATTATATGTCCAAAAATAGAGTATATGTGAATGAGATATCGATACTCAAAGATGGGTATTTGAGAATAAATTTAGCAAAAAGAGAGGAATGTGGGAATGATTCCCACATTGGTAGAAAGACCAAACCAAATAAGGTTTATAATCTTGAATGCATGAAAGGCTCGCAAGCCCACGCATGGCAGGGCTTTTGTGGCGAAGGAAGATAACTCTGAGTTTGCTGGAAGATGATTAATGGTGACTGCTGAAGTGTCACAAATGAGAGGCTACACAATCGATGGAGGATGTGAGGAGGCGAAGGAAATAGAAGACAGGTGCTTCGCTGCCAAACCAATGGGTGAGTAGATCAACGAATGCGATCAGTTGATCAAGAAGGTACAATCCATTCTCGAATCACTAAAAATACCAGTCATGAACTATAAAAAGGAATTAAAAGAATTAAAATTCAAGTTTTCTTGTTTAAGTGGTAGTCTAAAACAAAATCGCCTAGCAAATTCTAACCTAACTGATCAACTTAGCAGGGTGTCTTCCAAGAGTAAAGAAAGAAGGATGTGGATAGAGAAGAAGGAAATGGAGTTAGTTAGGGTGAAAGATGAAGTAATTTATTTGCAACATGATAATTTAAAGCTTTTGAAACAAAGAAATTTTTTTTGGTTGATTGCTAAACGTTTATATACTAATATCACTCAATTGCATTTAGATTGTGAGATCGGTAAAAAGATTCATAAAATGATTTTGCTCTTCTTGGAATTAAAGGAGGACGAAGTTGATGTTGATGGTTATAACTGTGAATCTATTGTTTCTTCAGATGAAATTTCTGACGCCTACAAGATCGGTCTGGACAAAATCGAGTCCTTTATTAAGTCCAAAGACCATAAGGACATGCTTAAAAACCTGTTGGACGAAAACAATAAATTAAAAATCAAGACCGAAACCATGTAGAAATTTGACTTATTGAATGCCAAGTTGAGTTCAGAAAACAAGATAAATGTGGAAAACACTTCTGAATTTGACGAGGACAATGATATGAGTGAAATATCTGTAGAGGATGAAGTTGACTATTCAGAATTTGTCAAAAGCGAAACCGAACCTACCAAAGGTCTTATATTTGAAAATTTAGTTGAGTTCGCTCAGATGTCCCAAGATAAATCCAAAGTTCCGAAAACAGAAGGATGTGGTATATCAAAAGATACAAACTGTACAAAATCAGGTATACACGACAACAAGAGTTACTCATAAACACACAGCCGAACTTACAGCCTTGGTAAACGAAGACAACGTTGGTGGCTGTGATGCTCATTTCTGGTCTGCTCCAATTGACAATGCAGATGAAAGTGTTGTTTTATCAGAGAGAACCTCATGGAGAGTTAAAGGCAGATACATGGCAGAACCACTCAATAATCCTATAATCTTTGATGTACCAAGCACAAGTGGTACTAAAGAGATTCCAGGCGAACCTGCGAAGGCGACAAGCTAAGCCTCTTCATTGAAAAGTGAAACTCATCTGGAAGACCGAAGCTGAGAGTAAACATTCACAAGTCTCAAAAGCAACTGTCAGGACAGAAATGCCAACGAAACAGGAGATATCAAAAGAATCTCAATGAAAGGAAGCAGTTTTGGTGATCCCAAAACTCCAATTATGTTCGCAAAGAAAAGGCGTCCAATCTCAAGGCGAAAGAAAGATCAAAGGCTAACTCTGGTCCATGAACTCACTGCCAATCTTGCAGGCAGACGAACCAAAGAAGCAGTTTCGGTCCCAAATCCAGCAGTGACGAGAACCGAAAGACAAGTTTCGGTCCTAAATCCCATCCTCTTCATTCTCAACCAAAGCAAAATCCTAACAAGGATGTCAAGGGAAAAGGAAAGCTCGTCTCAAAATATGAAACGCAAATGAAGAAGACGACAACTAACACTAGGAAACAAGAGAACAAGTTTGTTAAGAATCAAAATAAAATTCCACAACATGATTCATACAAAACGAAAGCTAGCAAAATTAAGGTTTTCATCATCAAAGGGAAAGATGAAACCACTTTAATAAAATGAACATATTTGGTTGATCTTTCTATTGCTATTTCTTGTTCTATAAAAGGCTCACGTGGACCCAAGAAACTTTAGGTTCCTAAATCTGCTTGATTTTTGCAGGTTATCAATGACGAGCAGTTTGACGACGAATGGTATATCGATAGTGGCTGCTTGCGTCACAGGACAGAGAAACGGGAAGAGCTGAGGGAGTTTCGGGCTCTAAAAAATGGTGGATGTGTCAAGTACTGAAACAACTCATTTGGCACAATAAAAGGCTATGGAATGATCACGAACGAAGATTTTTCGATTCGAAAGGTGGCTTAAGTGGAAGGATTGCAACACAATCTCATAAGTGTCTCACAATTGGTTGTAGGGACTAGCCTGAAGGTTTCATTTGAAGATAACGGATCCAAGATCATTGAAAAGAAAACTAAGACAGCTATGTTGAAGTCCCAGCGCAAAGGCGAAATGTATCCATTAAATCTAAACCCGATACGAGGGAAGCCTGTTGTATGTCTTCTAACGAAAGCTTATTCTGATGAAAGGTGGCTATGGCATCGAAGACTCTCGCACCTTAACTTCAAAGACATCAACACGCTAGTTCTTGGTGATCATGTGCGAGGACTGCCATTTCTAAAGTTTGACAATGAACATTTATGTGTTGCATGCGAAATGGGAAAGGAAAGCCGGAAGAGTCATCCCACACATTTTAACACAAAGATCATCGAACCTCTTGAGCTTCTGCACATCGATTTATGCGGTCCATCGGCCATAGAAAGTATTGGTGGTAGTAAGTACATTCTTGTAATAATTGATGATTTTTCACCTTTCACCTGGGTTTTCTTTCTTAAATAGAAATCGGAGGCGACTCCAAAGCTCAAAAACTTTATAAAGCAAGTGGAGCTTCAACTGCAAAAGGTGGTTAGAAATGTCCGAAGTGACAACGGGCTAGAATTCAAAAACCAAGAGTTTGAAGAATTTCTTGCTGAAAAGGGAGTGTCTCAAAACTTCTCTACTCCCTATACTCCACAACAAAATGGTGTAGTTGAATGGTGAAACCGTTTGTTGTGTGAAGCCACCCGAACCATGCTCAGCTTCGCTTTTCTAGCTCTGTACTTCTGGGCTGATGCTATTGCAGCTGCCTGCTATACCCAGAACTGATCCTTCCTTAATAAGCTATTTTCCATCACTCCGTATGAAATTTTAAATAATCACAAGCCTAATGTTAAGTCTTTTCATGTTTTCGGTTCCAGGTGCTTCATTTTTAACTCTAAAGAGAATCGAAACAAGTTTGATGTAAAGGCAGACGAAGGGATTTTTCTTGGTTACTCGCTCACTTCAAAGGTATATAGGGTTTTGAATAAACGCTCAAAGAAATCGAGGAAACCTATTATGTCACATTTGATGATAATTACATGAAGAAACTCACATCAAGCGAAGGACCAATGGAAGAAATCTTTCCCAAAACAGGTCAAGTAACGGTTCCAATATCCAATATGTTTGAAGAGTACATGTTGCTCTTTGATGAACCGGAGAATGCCAATCTCTCTGAAGCGAAAGCACCTGATAATAAGGTTGAAAATTTGAAAAAGATAATCGACGAAGCTGCAAAATCCATGGAAAACGAACCTCAAGGTCAAAGCGAACCTCAAAGCTCAAGCGAACCTACACATAGACGCTCCACTTTCCAGGGGGAGGGCTCATCTACATCAAAGCAATCTAATTTTCCTTTCCAGGGGGAGAACCCCTCTCCAAAAATGAACCATGAAAGTCCAATCAAGAGGGAGAATTCTGAACCAGATGTTGAAAGTGTTTCGTCATTCGAGGGGGAGAATTATAATATAAATGACGAAGATACTCAATCAGTATTTGAAGAAGAAATAAATGTTGAATTAGATCCTGCTTACGATCCGAATTATCCTCCACTTACAAAATGGACTCGAGATCATCCGAAAACTCAAGTAATTGGTGAATCACATGAGGGAGTTCTTACATGCTCTCAACTGAAAGTGAAGAAAACTGATTTATTCTCTCAAGTAGAATTCTGCAATGCAAGACGAGCTAAATGAGTTCGAGCGAAACCGAGTATGGAGACTGATTCCCACACCAAAGGATGCATCTGTGGTTGGTTTAAAATGGGTGTTCCGCAACAAGATGGACAAAGAAGGAAATGTAATACACAACAAAGCAAGGCTAGTGGTAAAGGGATATTGTCAGGAATAAGGGATAGACTATGAAGAAACCTTCGCTCCTGTAGCAAGGTTAGAAACTTAGAATCAGTTCGGATCTTTTTGGCATACGCTGCTCATAAGAATTTCGAAGTTTTTCAAATGGATGTCAAGTGTGCGTTCTTGAATGGAGAACTAGAAGAGACTATGTAAGTTGAGCAACCACCTAGATTTGTGAACGAGAAGTATCCTGATCATTGCTATATTCTGGACAAGGCGGTTTACGGACTGAAGCAATCCCCAAGATCCTGGTATGAAACTCTAACTCGCTTCCTAAAAACGTCTAAATTCAAACAAGGTTCGGTTGACCCAACATTCTTTCGCAAGAAAGTGGGTGAACACCTAATGATCTTCCAAATTTATGTCGATGACATCATCTTCAGCTCTACGAATCCAAGCTTAACAGCTGAATTCCGAACATTGATGGAGACTAAGTTTGAGATGAGCTCAATTGATCCGATTAACTTTTTTCTTGGATTGAACTTAAGACAGGGACCAGAAGGCATATTTATTAATCAGGAGGCTTACACGAAGACTCTACTGGCAAATTTCAGTATGATGGGAGATTCTAAAGTAAGGGTTCCAATGGCATTCGAAACGAAGCTAACACCATCTTTGGAGAAACCAACTATTGATATAACCCTCTATCGTCAAATGATAGGGTCTCTAATGTATCTAACATCTAGTAGACCAGATTTTATGTTTTCTGTATGTTATTGTGCCAGGTTCCAAGCTAATCCACGAGAACCTCACATCCAAGCTGTGAAAAATATATTCATGTATTTGAAACGAACCTTGTCTCTCGGCCTTTGGTACCCAGCGAAATCTGGGTTCTTTGTTCAAGCATTCTCAGATGCCGATCTTGGAGGATGCGGTCTAGACCGAAAGAGCACAACTGGCGGGTGTCAATTCCTTGATGGAAAACTCATTAGCTAGCAATCCAAGAAACAAATGTGTGTGTCTCTTTCTACGGCCAAAGTTGAATACATCGCTGCAGTGTCTTGCACTTCACAAGTCATATGGATACAAAGTCAACTTAGAGACTATAGCCTAAACATGAAGAAAATTCCCCTCTATTGTAACTCAGAAAGCGCTATTAGGATATGTCACAACCTAGTGCAACACTCCAAAACGAAACATATAGCACTGAGATACAACTTCATCAAGGATCACGTAGAAGATAGTAACGTTGAAATCCACGTTGTTCGATCCACTAATCAATTAGCTGACATTTTCACGAAAGCCTTAGCAGAAGCAAGTTTCAATAAAATACTCCAAGGATTGGGAATGATGGAAGCTGAATCAGTACCAAAAACCACTTTCGCCTCATTAAAATTAGACAAGTGAAATAGAGCGAACGTTCAGTCTATTTCGGTTCCAGATTTTTTGGGAACCGAAATGAACCGAACGCTCGGTGCATTTCTCTTCATCACTTCTAAGGTGAAATTTCGGTTGTATATTTTGTACATCATGTATATCTTTTCTCAATTAATTTTATGTTTTTCATTTCTTTTCATAAAATCCAAAAATATTTTCTTTTCTGTTTTATTTCTTTTCAGAAAAATTCATAAAATCCAAAAATATTTTCTTTTCTGTTTTTATTTCTTTTCATAAAATTCAGAAAATCCAAAAATATTTTTTTGTGTGCTTAGTTTTATTTTTAACTTCTCTGCACTAAAAGGCTCATAGACAACTTCACATGATGGAGTTGGAGTCGGTATAACTCTCTTTCTTTGCACTAGCTACGTGTCCCTAGAAGCATGTTGCAGTATTTTGTCCAAAGCCTAGAAGACTTCAAGTGAAGCCTTACTGATTCGATATATACAAATCGATTCTTCCTAATCAGGCTGATAAAATCACTTAAGTCACGAGCTACCTTACTCTTCTCACATTGAGTCAAGAGTTATGTGTTTGGTCTTTTCGAATAACAAAGGTACTTTCGGTTCTTTAACCACCTCAACACCTTTCTCCATCATATTTCATTTCATGCTTTTAACCCTTGAGAATCTTAGAATTTACCACTGAGGGTTACAGTTACACAACATTTGCGTTAATGATCTTAGTTTCGTTTCACCACGTGCTATGTGAAACCCAAAATCCAACACCTACAATGAATTGATGGTGAACAATCAAACATTCTAGTTTTCACCCAAGTATTAACAAAACCACTTTAGTGGGAGGTACCAAGAAATCTCTTTTTATTTTTTGTGCGATCTTTATGAAATTGTCTTACACCAAGACTTTTCTACCCAAAAGATCCACTTTATTTTTGTTTTTGAGATTTCTACAATATCACCAAGTCACTGAAAAATGTTAAAACCTACTTGTTTCATAGGCTACATTGGTCTCACAAGTACTTCATCCCACTTTCGGTCTTATATCAAGCTCTGTAGTGTGGTTCAAGCGAAAGCCACCCTAATAGCCTTATACTAAAAAGATGCATTTCAATGCTTCTTAATAAGCATTTGATTGTATTTTAATGGGTAACCACACAAACACTTCTAAGTCTCTCTTGACTTTGAAGGAAGAGATTCGTGCCCGGGATCCATTGTTTCGTGTCTTAATTGACATCACTTATTTCCCACAAATAATTTGTATTATTTCTTTTTCTTTGGCACACTCTTGCACGAAGATCTTTATGATTTTCCACAAGTCTTGATCGTGGTATTAATGGCTATTTCTCAGATATACAGTTCGGTTCAATATGTTGTGATGGTACATTATGTTGGGAGTGAAGGCTATTTAATATGTATGAAGCGAAAGGGTGAGTCAACATTTCAACGGGAATTTAAACTGTTTCAAAATTAAAGAGAAGGTGAAAGGATAAGGTTGAAAAAGGGCGCGCGAATTCGAAATGGCTACCTAAGATCACGCCGCCTGACACACTATTGGGGGAAACAGTTGTCAAATCGCGCTTTTTCAGACATCGCTTCAGAGGATCGAGCAATCATCACTCCGGATTTTTCTCTCTCATGGAAATCGTATAAAAGGATCTTTCACATCGCTTTTACTTCTTTACCACTTCCAAAATCCGCTTGAGCATTCACTGGCGATCACTCTTCTTATTGTTCATCTTCTTCTACAAGCTTCATCAATGGCAGACTCATCATCCATTCAGGATTAAAGCGCACAGTCGTCGCTACTCACTATAAAGCCCAATCGAAACCTCATCATCGAACTCTCTCCTTTTTAGTACGATCATTACATGTTTCAGATGGTTGAATGCCTCAAATATTCACCACCTGTGATCGCTTTAACCAAGGTGGAGTCTGTCCCGATGTCTCTTCTTTCTCAAGTCTATTCAACGACGATATACTATAAAGTCAAGGTTAGGATTTTCTTTGAGATTTTCAATCTGAAGTCTTCGATTTCAAAGGCTAGGTTTTGTTCGTTGCTAGGGATTGTCGTCAACGACTCCATGACGAACTCCGATTCGATCACCACGACTCAGCTTTTCACCATGTTTTATGATATGGGGTACAATGACCTTCTTTCTACTGTGACCAAATTCAAGAAGTCATGTCTTCCTCCACAAAGGAATGGTTTATTTACCCTTCTCTTCAAGGGCTTATCAGAAAGGGTTGCAGGGTCAGATAGGGCAAGCAAGTCATTTATGACCATTCTCAATGGTCTCTACTATGGAATCAACATGGACTATGGATCTATTCTTTGGATTCAACTGGTACAAAGCCTAAATTCGGCTTCTCGACATTACAAAATTTCATGTGGCAGGTTTTGGACCATTATTACTCAATGGGCAATGGAGAAGTTTCACATTCTGATAATGACGGACTCCTCACTGTCCTCAATTGCCATATTTCACACGACGAAAATCATCGTAGCCGACCCAACCAAGTATTCATTTATTAGTTCAATCCCTGAGTCTATGTATCAATGTGTTTCTTGGGAAAGCAAGGTTACCCAAGAATACAAGAAGATCCCTCCTACGGGACCGAGATAGCTAACCCTTGAAATGTAAAGATCGTTGGATGCTGCTGATAAGCCAGCGAAACGAGGGAAGAAGGTTGATCAACGAAAGGGCGAGAAGGAAGGACCATCATCTAAAGTTGCTATACCTAAAAAGAGAAAGTCAGAACAAGAAGCTCCTTCCGCTCCTAAGAAGCGAAAGCTTAAGAAGAAGGCGCACAAGCCAAAGGTTCAGTCTTCAAGTGATTCAGAATATGTTCCCTCTGATCATATACCCGAACAAGAGTCAAGTAATAGTGAAGATTCTCAAGATGAGGGTTCGCTCCGAGGAGCTTCACCTCCACCTTCACCGGCTCATCAGGGTAACCGAACCTCACCTCCTTCCTCTCCTACTCACTCTGTTCCTATCACAATTGCTCCATGCCCTCCTACAATCTCCACTCCAACTCCAACTTCTATACCAATACCAACCCCCTTATTCACCGAAATTACCACCACCACCACAACTCCAACTGAACCTCAAGTTTGTGTCAACGAATCTGATACGGGGGTACCTACTTCAGGAACCGAAACCCCCATTACCTCTAAACTGCTTTCTCCACCTAACTCAAACGAATTTGACACCGTTCTCAGCAGAGCGGATGTTGAGTTTGATTCTTTCTTCTATAGCCCCTATAGAGTTCAGAGCGATGATGATGATGATGCCCCTGTAACGAAATGACATTTAAAGGATCATAAAGAGAAGCTTGAAAAGTTTCTTTCCTCTTCCTCTTCCACTCCAAGCGAGACTTACTCAGAGACTGCTATCAAATCTATGTTGGCAACTTTTGTCAAGGAACATGACTCCTCTATTTCTAAAGCTGCCAAAGTCGTTGAAGATTCCACCTACTCTTGCCATAAAGCAACCATCGTTGTTGAAGAATCAAAAAAATATTGCAAGAAAGAGACCGAAAACATCGAAAAACTAATTTCTGATGCTAATGTCTTTCTAGATTCTCTTCAGGCGGCTGCTCGAAAGAACGTCGAAACTGTTAATGCCTCTGTTGACAATCCCACCAAATCGCTTCAAGCTGAGAAGAAGCACTTTGAAGAAGCACGCCAAAGCATCAAGTCGGACCACACCAAGCTTCAAACATCGATCCATGCCCGTCTTACCAAACTCCAGGCTGATCTTGCCTTGGAAAACAAATTCATGGGTGATCTCGTCTTAAAAACCACAAAGCTTAAGACTTAGGCCTTGAAGCTCAATCAGGCGAACAAGGAAATTGATGACCTCAAGTTTGAGAGATTCGTTATCAAAAGTTGTGTTGGTGATGTGCACTCTCTTCTCTCCAATCTCCTGGAAGCACATGATTTGATTCTTACTCTCACCGTTCGAAGGCACTTGTGTAACACCCAAATTTTCAAATAATTTTTCACAGTTTTAAAACATACTTTCATTCATAAAATAATAATAAACATAGTGTATCCACTGTCATCATAGAAAAACATATGCTATAATCATATAAAACAAAAGCTCCATGAGTGTGTACAGATCATGCCGACACCTTTCCGCGATCATCACTAGTACCTGAAACACATACACAAAACTCTGTAAGCATAATTGCTTAGTGAGTTCCCCAAAATACTACATAAACACATATCAGCCACTCAAGGTTGTAACTCTGATGACCCTCTAGTCGAATATCTCTGTGGGACCCTCTTAGTCCCATAACTTTATGGACCCACTGGTCCTAACTCTGTAACTCTGAATCATGCATATCACATATCACATAGAATCACAACACATAAACAGCATACAAGATACACTGTCACATAGCTCTGATTACCACTCTAGGTAAAGTATAGTGAGAAGACTCACCTCGGGAATCTCAGTAAAATCTCGATATCAGAATACTGCCCTAGCCTCCGCCTAGTCACAATAATAAATTTCACTAAATAAATGTCTCTTCATATTTTGGATATTCTCTCATGCAAATCCCTGGAAGGGTAAAAGACCATTCCACCCCTCTACAGGCCCGAGGCCCATTTATTGACAAACCCTAAAAGTCAACCCAAAATTCAACTGTCCATTTTGACCAGACTCGTCGAGTGCATACGACGACTCGACGAGTCCCATCATCCACACAGACTCTTCCCTTTCTACGCCTCACTCGACTCACTGAGTCACCCCTCAACTCACCGGGTCACCACTGGAGTCAGACCCCAGGGCAACCCGATCCAACTCATCGAGTCTAGATATGGACTCGGCGAGTTTCCTCCAAGTACTTGCTCATACAACCTCCTGAGGTCATATCTGCTTAGCCAAATCATAGATCTAACCCTTAAACACTCAAAAGTCACATAAAGGTGCAACCTTTACGTGCATGCAACCCAAAACAAGCCTCAAATGGAGAAATAACACTAGAAATGGCAACCTAGTCTCCAATTGCTTATTTTCTTGCAAAAAGGTAGAAGGTAATGACTCTAGGGACCTCTCATGGTCCAGATCTGATGTCATAATCCCAAAGAGGACCTCATACTCACTAGATCTTTCATAAAATGAGGGTAAAAACCCTAAAATCAAGAAGTCCAAGAAATATAACACAAAATGGAAAGGATTATACCTCCAAAGATGATATCACGAGATGATTAGCTCAGATCCAGTCCCCTTCACACTCTAGATTTGTGCTCCTATCTTCCTTCAAGCAAAACCACACAAAAGATGAAGAAATAGCCTCCTCTTGCCCTCAAACTCACTATCTCGGCTCTCTAGGGTTTCTCTGGAACAAGGTGGCTGCAAATGAAGGCCATAAAGGTCTTTAAATAGGCTCCCAAACCCGAGGATTAGGGTTTTCCTAATCAGCACCGACTCGGCAAGTCGGGTTCCAACTCGTCGAGTCCGTTCACGAAAATGCGCCAATAGATCATACTCTACTCGACGAGTTGAGGCATCAACTCATCGAGTTCCTCAATAAAACAATAAATAAATAATTAAATTAACATACCCGAATTCAGGATGTTACAACTTGGCTAAGAAGCTGAGACCAGCTCTTGACATGTTGAGCCGTATTGAAGGTGTTCTTGTGACATCCCCATTTTCACGGCCAGAAAAGACCGATTTAATTTATGCTTTTAAAATAAAATCAAAGAAATCCTTTGATTTAAAAGAGTTGCGTAATTTGTTCCCAAAACAAAATGTGATAAGAAGTTATCAAAGCATTTCTTAAAGAAATGTATTTTTCACTATAAAACCTTAGGATGTCATGTTCGATACAGATCAAAAGCATAAATGTAATATTATAAGCCTTACAACATCTATTTACATATACTGGCCTATAATTTAAAATCTCTCGTCATTTCAACCAACTTATGCTCTTGCGCCACTACCTATGATACAAAGAAAACTGAGTGGGTCAGCCTTGGGAGCCTAGTAAGCATATAGGGTTTTCAACCCACAATAAGTAAATTTATAATGTTTAAACATCAAACAACTAACCAAATTTTCCCATCCCATTATCTTCTTTATTTTTAAAGATCTTAATAATCATCTATCCTCCATTCATTCATTCCTAAGGATTCTCCTAAGGTGATTACCCGTTCCCATATTCCTCACTTTACGTCCCTAAAGTATCTATTTATAAGGGACCTAGTCTAAGGATTTTTCAATGGGGGGACAACACTGCTTCGGGTTTCCCTAGCAGTTTATGTCAAATATGGCAACCATCGGAGTGACAACATTGCTTCCCTCTGCAATTTATGTCAAATAGGTACGAAGTACATCGCCACCAGGGTTTAAACAACAGGCACTAGTTCCATAGCTACCAATATTCATCTATACAATACTAAATCCATACTCTCAACATACATCAACAAGGCACTAAATCCATAGCTTCCAACGTACATCTATAAGGCACTAAATCTATAGCTGCCAATATAATCCTTTAGGCGCAGTTGCCAGGATATTTAGATTACAACTATTGAACACTTAAATCAAAATACTTGGTAAACACTCCGTTTGAAAATACTTAATGAACACCTAGCTCAAACAATGTGATAACAATGTATATCTAAATCTTGCAAGACCCCTATTATTATTCACATATATATATATATATATATATATATATATATATATATATATATATATATATATATATATATATATATATATATATATATATATATATATAATATTTCTAAAACAATCTATCCCATCCCATCGATCCCCACATATTGACCCTATACAATGATCTTACGAGATCTAGCCTAAGGAATCGATATGCATAACTAACTGACGAAGCTGCTTCGGAAATTCCCTGACAGCAAACGAGGATCAATAAAGACATCAAATGAGTGGAATGGAATAAGTTTCACCATGAACTTTCATTTGTAAAAGAAAGAACCACAAGACAATTAAGTCAGGGGTAGTTATCTAGATAACAATGCCTAGCCATGGTCCGAATATTGTGAGGTATTTCACCCCCAGACTCACCCTATCCAACATCGAACTTTTCCTAGCAGTGGTCTGAATATCGTGAGGTATTTTACCCCCCGACTCACATATGAGCAATATAACACCAGACATACCTAGTAGTGGTCTATTACCGACACACTTTATTAGGCAGTCTACGAAGTTCCCTCAATTACTTCGTGAAAGAAAACGCTGGCATATGAAGCTCGTCCGATCACTTCATAAAAGAAACGATGACCCTTAAGCTCTTTCAAAATAAAAATTATGGGGAAATACTAATAGAGTACTCCCGTACGCTCCCATAACCGACACACAATAGTGTCAAAAAGACTTGGTACATGATAGTACTTCTGGCACATTATAGTACCCTGGTATGCATAGGACTCGTACCCGAGAACATAATAACACCCCGACACAAGCAACACCTAAGACACAGGGCTTTGAAAAGGACTTCGTACATAAAATGTACTTCTGTACGTAGGAACACCTAAAACACTAAACATCCCTTTTTAAGTCTTAACCCATCACTAGGCAAACCTACAATGCTTATAATCAATTTTCGATATTATCTTTGTTTAGGCAACGCTAACTAGTGTATACTTAACACAGAGTCTTAAGTAATAATATCATATATACACATCTTAACACATATTGAACCATAATTGATTCGCACGTTATATATCATCAAATATATATCTAACACATATTTCGGGCAATAACAAATATTTCACATTCATATATATTTAATACTTTAATCAATATTTGTATTAAAATCTTGTCCATGAAAGGGAGTATGCACATGATACCTTATCAGATGAACACATAGTGTGACAACCTGAAATTTATTTCGTCATTTTAACCCCTCCTTCCGTTAATAAGCATCGTCTTATTAAACTGTCAGTTAACCTTTTGGATTGGTTAATTAATTTGGGACTTTTATAATGACTTATTAAGGGTTGAAACAAATTAGAAACACCCTCAATATTCCCTTGAAAAGTTTTAGTTTCAACCAAGTCAAAATACGACCATTTAATCGAGTGCGACCAAAAGCCCCGTTTAACGTCAGTATTGGGTAGATTTCCACTGAGCCACAAGCTCAACCCCTATATAAAGGGGAGTGGACTCCATAGAAACCTTTCCACCCCCTCTCTACACTCTCTCTCTCTACAACTTGTTTTCGAGCCAAAAACGCCCATTCCGAGCCCCAAACTAGTAAGTAATCTATCCTAACTTGTTGTGTAGCTTAGTTAACATGCAAATTCGTGTTTAAGACATCAAATAGGGGCAAATTCATGTGTTTACAGCCCAAGAACACCCTTGGACCGTGAACACCCATAAGTGGGGTTTTGAAGCCCCAAAACCCCTCTAAACTACCCCTAGGGCTTAGATATGACTTGTGGACTTACACCTTCAAGCTTAGAACACCAAAAACTTGCATTTTGGAGAGTAAACATGAGTTTACATCCCAAGAACACTCTTGGACCGTAAACCCCTCTTCATAGGCCGTGAACACCCATTAAGGTGTTAGAATTGCCCTTAAACACCTCCTATGGCCTGGGAAAATGTCTAGAATCAACCACAATTGAAGTAGGGGCTTTAAACATTAAAGAAACTATGGACATAGGAGTTTACGGCCCTAAACCCCCCAAGAATTGGTCCATGGGCCGTAAACTCCCCTAAATAGGCCAAATGATGCCCTAACTCCCCTATATGGCTTGGAAAAATGCATAGAAATTTATTCTCTACCATTTAAGACCTTAATACACCAAAGGAATGAACATATAAGAGCTTACGGCTGTAAACTCCTTGTTTAGGGCCATAAACTCCTCAAATGGTCCATTTAGAGCCTTAAACCCCTTCATATGCCTTATATTTGGACCTAGCCTAATTCTATGAGAGATATAAGACCTTGAAGCATCCTAGAACACACCACCCATGAGTTTACAGCCGTAAAATCATGGGGATATGGTCTTAGGGCCGTAAACTCTATAAAGAGTTTACTCTTGAAGAGTAAACTCCCTAACTAGGCCATACACTCCCTTAGATGTTACCCGGGACACCCCTAGCACTTAACCAAAGTGTTTTCCGCACTTTAGGATGCGTATACATGTTTAATTAGTATTATATTTATTAATTGTATGTAAACATATGTCATCAAATGTTAATAGGTCACTAAGTGTGTTCAAGTCTTTACTTGACACCGAGCACCCAACTGGCACTTTCGTTCGATCCACTTACAACAGGTGAGTTCATACCCCTGAATTAACCTTTTAAATGTTTTTACATGCTTTTATGGGGGGTACAAGTTAAAACTTGCTAGTTATCATATCAATCATATTTGATTGATAAACCGCATGCACAAGGATTTATTACAATGTTAGCTGCTTTACCAAGTATGATATTATAAATGGTTTTCCAAAACGTTTTTACTTGTTTAAATCTTTTCTCAAATTATCTCTCGTGTTGTATGTTTTATTTCGAAACCAGTTACAGCAATATTTTAAACAAAGGTTTTCTCTACCTATATTGTTTTATCAAAATTACATTCAAAACTTGTTTATGAAAGGTTTTCAAAGGATTTCCAAAGGTCTTCAAGCTTATTTTACAAAAGGGTAACAAGTCACAATTTTCTTAAGTGTAAAGGTTTTCCAAAGTTTTCGTTAAAGTTTTCTTCTATGGTTCTATACTTCTGCTTCGTTAAATACTTATACTTCGTTAAACGCTTCTACTTCGTTAAATGCTTCTACGTTGTTAAATGCATGTCTGTACTTGTATAGTTATATAAATAATGTTTAAAGGACTTAAGAAGGCCAGTTCGCCCTATTTCCTTTTCCTCGTTGGGATGTGGTCTGGTGGGTATCGGATATCCATCCGAAGGTCGTTTAAACATTAATTATATATCATGTATACATGTATAGACATAAAGGTTTACATCGGCCAGTTCATGCTCCCTTGGGTAGCAAGGGCATCCTCCCACTCGTCACTCATAGATCAGAGACACTAGTAACTATTATAGGAATAGTTAGGAAGCTCTATTCACTATTTCTAGTACGAGAATTCCACACGAGTCAGTTCACATGCAAGTCTATACCATTTCTCCAGTGCCTCTAATAGAAATTCAGAATCCGAGATGCATCTTCAAGACACGGATCTCCCCGTTGTCGAGTTGGTAACCAGATTCTCTTGTAGGGAGAGCAGGCATTGTGTGTATAGATCTATACGGGACTGACACTCCTGCACCCTGACTGCTAGCTACAGTCCACGACCTACCAAGCCAAGGGGTGACAAATGTCACATTTATTCCGACGCTTGCAGGGCGTCAAGTACTCTAGTGTCAATTAGTATGGTTACGAGTATCTCCATGTTTACCTTATAATTCATGGCCTTAAGGTAACGAGAATCAACACTGTATTTCTGAAACAACACTCTTAGGATCACTCTTTGATTTAGACCTTGCTAGCTGTTGTTGGATTGGTGTCTAAGTCCATAACTATTTTGGTATGTACTTGACCCGATGGTGCATGGTCCTTTTGGGTTGCCTTCACCAAAGCAACTTGATAGGATGAATTATGGAGAGAATGGATTAATTATGATTTATTAATATATTATGAGAATAATATATTAAAGGAGAAATCATATTGTTTAATTAATATTAGTCAAGAATTAATAAGAATTAAGTTTGTGACTAAAAGACATTAATTAAACTTAAGGGACTAGAACTGTCAATTGTATGATAGTTGAATATTGAGCTAATGGACTCCATATTAAAGGGGTGGACGAATTCTATGGGGAAACCCATTAGAAATCGTCCTAGGTCCTTAAAGGAAGGAGTCCATGTGTTGCTTAGGGCTTAAGCATCCAAATTAGGGTTTCCTTGTTAGATAACCCTAATAACCTCACTATTTAAAGATCCCTAGAGCACCAAAAACGTGGGCAAGTAATTCCTTAGGGTTTCCACACGTTTTTAAGAGCCTCCTTCTCTTCTCTTCTTCATCCTCTTGCTCTTGGTGTTTGTGAACCATTAGAGGAGTGACATTTGTGACTCTAAGCTTTCTAAAGTCATTACAAGGAGGATTTGAGATTGTTATTGCTACATAACAATCAAGGTAATATATTAAACCCACTATTATGTTAATATTGATTATCATATGCTAGATCTAAGGTTTAGAGACTTGGATGAATTGCATGTACAATAGAGAATCCAAGCATTAGGGTTTATATGAGCACATAGGATGTTCTTATGGCTAAAACCCATCAATGGTATCAGAGCCTTGATTGGTTTCTATTGTATTGATGCCTTGTATGTTTGTTCAAGTTTCAAAATCGAAATTTTGGCTTCCTGCCTGATGAACTCAGCGAGTAGGCCTCAACTCGGCGAGTACAGTGTGGTACTCGGCGAGTTCGAGCGTCAGATGGAGCTATTTTCGGGTTTTTCTTGCTATTTTACTCATGGATACTTGACTTATCTGATTTAAGTCATTAAAATCCGATTTTATACATATTTATGAGTATATCCTTGATTAAACAAAAGATAATTACCAATTGATTGGATAATAACTTCCTTATATGATAAAGTTTGATTATTTGTATTAATTGGGTAACTTACTTTGCAAGAAATTGAAATTAGGTCAAATATAGATAATGATAAAATAAATTGTTTAATTTATATTATTTGTTATTTGATCCTTGGGTTATGAAAAGTTTCAATTTTTCCCCTTTAGGTTTTATAGTTTAAATTTGAACTCAAAAGTTTTGTTTTGAAATTTAAATAGTTGAAACCCTAATGTTTTGAAAAAGGTTTCAAAACTTGCCCTCAAGTTTTGGAATTTAAATTTTGATTAAAAGGTTTGATTTTGAAATATTTAAATTCTAAACTCTAATGTTTTGAAATGTTTCAAAACTTGCCCTCAAGTTTTGGAATTTAAAAGTTGATTAAAAGTTTAATTTAGGAATGTTAAATTCTAAAACCCTAGTATTGTTTTGAAAAGTTCAAATCACACCCTTATGGTTTTATTATTTAATTAAAGTGTATAATTAAAACAGATTTAGTAAATCCATAAAGTTTTGGTGTACAATTTAATTAAATTAAAAGTATAATTATTAAGTTAGACCACCTACTATTTTAAAAGTGTAAAATACACCCTATACTATATATAACATTAAAAGTCTAACATTATATATATATATATATATATATATATATATATATATATATATATATATATATATATATATATATATATATATATATATATATATATATATATGTATAAGTAAAAATCAGTCTTACCGTTAGTAGGCCTCATTCACGAAGCTGGTCTATAAGGGGTGTTTAAGGAAATTGCCTATAAAATGGCGATTGAATGGGTATCCACTCTTACCCACCGCACTCTTGACTAGTGGAGGGTCGTTAGCCGAACGGGTAGGATAGGACAGAAACCTTCCATTATAAGTATAATGAAGTATAAAAGTAACTAAATGTTTTCATAAAATTCTCAATCTTAGTTACTTTAGGAAAAAGTGAATTGATGCAATTCCATGAAATTACACTTTGTGCCCTTGCGAAGACGTTAGTGGAGCGTGTGTGGTTAACCGGCACACTAAATGGTTCTAAGCAAAGGTAGCGAAGGGTGATTCAATGTTTGTCATAGTTCGGTGGAGCGTGTGTGGTAAACCCGTGTGTGCCCACGTTCTAGGAATGAAATCACACATCGATAGGTTGATAATGTGGGGTGCGTCATTCCCGGATAAGTTGGCTGTGAACTGGGTTCTGCAGTCACTTCCCGAATCATATAATGAGTTCAAAAGAAAGTATTATATGATTGATCATGACGAAAACCTAATTGACCTAACTTACATGCTCATTGCTGCTGAATCAGAAATGATTTGGCAAAGCAATAGAGCATATTTGTTGGGAAAATCAACCAACCATGCTTCCGAGGACGTTCTAGGAGAACCGACCTGCGTTTGCTGCCAAGAGAAAGGGCGTTGGATACAAGTCTGTCCTAAGAGCCTGAAGAGTCCAGAAGATGGGAAAGTCAAAGAGTATGGTTGTGCTTCAGGTAAAATCCACTATCTAACTCCATTAAGTTCCTATTCGTTGATTCTTAATACATGATGTGATAAGATTGCATTTGAATGTTTTGCAGGATCAGTGAAAAGACAGGAAGCTTGATGGAAAAGCAAGATAAATCTAATCACAAAGAAATGGATCTCGATCGCATGGATTTGAAGATTAGATTTTGAGCTTAGGAAGTTATGATAGAGTTGTTAGGAATTTTTCTTTTTGGCTACATAGTTTTTCAGTTGATTTTGCATTGTAAGGACAAATGTTTTCCGCTGCTTTTATGAATAAAATAAATTTTAGTTTGACTCATTTATTTATTTACTTAATTTCCTTGCAATGAAATCATTATGAAAAATTGATGTTCGTATATTTCTACAATGAGTGGATGTGATTCTTAATTATGATAATTGTGGAAATGTCAAGAATTTACCAAATAGGGAGAGTTTCTCATCGCCCAAGTTTCAATTGGACAGAAACTTGGAATCATGCAACTTGGTTTCACGATGAATGAGAAATTGACTAATTCGTTGACAAAGTGTCAAGTGAAGGACTAGGAGATCGAGTACACAAAGTTGTGTGTTGATCAAGTCCACCACGATAGTAACAAAGATATTCGTCATGATTTACTAAAGGTTTAGTAAATATGATTATACTTATAAGATTAAGTGTAATTCTGAATAGATTGAAAGAGTTTAAATCAATAGCAGAACGAATAAGAAGAATCAAATAGGCAGAAAGATAAAAGTTTCTCTATTCTAAGAAGAAAGGAGAGTACCCTTTATGTTTTATGATAGCTCTTAATGATTAAGAACCATATCTCAATTGATCCTCTAAATGAATCTTTGTGCAATTGTATGTCTAAGAAAGAGGAATCGGGAATTGAAGAAATGGTTAAATCAAGAAGTCAATCATACTTCGTTCCAAAAACAAGTCTTAGAGTTAAGATTATGACATTGAGTGACAAGTCTCAAGAAGGTTTATAACATTCATCAAGTGTAGAATTTGGAAAAAGGATTTTCTTATTTTCGTACATTTGAAATTGGAAACTTGTGATGTCTTGGATAAGAAAAAGACCAACTAGGACCAATTTTATGAAATGTTTTGTCTTGATAAAAACTACACTAACTCTTGAATATTTGTTTGTCAAGAAATGTTCATTGACAAAAGAATCTCATATGTCAAGGAGTCAGTGGGAGTCTTAATGGTCTTGAAAAGTTTCAAGAACTAATGAAGAATAAACCTTATTGATCATCACAAGCACACGAGTTGAGGTTTACAACCTATCGTGTTGACACTATCTTGTTTCTGTGTCGTTCCAATTGAGTTAATTATGCATGTGAGCTCTATGAGTTCTCATTTGAACGCATAAAAGGCAAGCACCTTGATCAATGAAAATTACATTGATAGGAAAGGGTGAACTACTTGACTACTTGGAAGACATGGTGGGCAGCCGTGTTACGATAAGGCAAGAAATCAAGATTGAGAAAGTTCGGTCCATATGAGTTTGAATTTGTCGTAAACTTTGGTTTTGACAAATTCACATGAATAGGAACACATACACCATTAAAATCTAAGTGTCATAAGATTCCTCCTTCATGAAAATGACTGTGAGGAAATACTTTCACTAAAAGAGATTTTAAGAAGATAGTGATTGTGATAATTGGATTCTCGAATTCGATTATGGTTACGATATCCCTTTCCATGATTCGAATTATGAGATTTGGCAATTAGTCTTAATTGTTTAGACACATATATGAGCTATCTTAAGGAAAGGTGTATAAGCTTAGATAAAGGATTATCAAAGCATTAGGTATTAGAAACATGAACTTAATAAATTCAATAAGTATTGTTTTCTGGAAGTTAAGTTGGTTTCTGAATACATGTAAAAGCTAGTGGGAGCATAAGTGTTATGTTTATAATAATCATCATGATAGTGGGAGCATAAATGTTATGATTGTATAATTATTAAGGCAAGTATTGCAAGTTAGCAATATTAATTATAGAAAACAAGAGGCATACTTTGCAAAGTAGTAAGGATGTAAAGTTGTTTTGCTATAATTAAGGGAGAGAATATTATGCTTCATTTCAAAACTAAAGGCTTAGGTTGTGGAATGTTAATATTTTTATTCAAAGATACATAGTGTGTTCTTAAATTTCGATTATGATTACGACATTCCTCTTCATAGTTCGAAATGTTAGAACGTAGCACATAAAATATCATGGCAGAAGATTGATAAAGTATCAAATCTTTATGTAAGACATTATGCATCGTGTCCCATACGCTTCAAGTATAGGATCGATTGTAAATGCTATAATATTTGACCATTCTAAAATTTTCCAAATGTCTAGCGCATTTAGAGGGAAAATGACAAGAATCGGTTTTGACTAAGATAATTAAACAACTATCAAAGGACAATCCAAAGTTCGCCGAGGATTGGTCGCTTGTGAGTAGTTGGAAGTATAGTATTGGATAGACCATATCGACATTATTATGAATAGATAAGATTCTATTAAGAATGAGTTTTCATATGGTAAGTATGGAAAGGTTTCCATATTGGGAGTTAGATATTGAGAATCTATGTCTAGATTAGAAACTTTTATGCAAAAGGATGTTCAAAGGAATGTACCTTGAGTGAGAGACATCACATCTATGGAATTGTCTTGTAACAATCTCCGATAGAGGACTTTGTAATTTCATTGGCAATAGTCCTTGTGACTTTAGTGTAGTGATATTACGAAAGGATCATTGCATAAAATGTTAGAATCTAGCATATTCTATAAGTGGCAAGAATTTGATATTCTTTCACTTGTAGAAAGGATTAGGAGTTGTGAAATGAGTATGATTGGTAATGTGCTCATTTGATCTATTTCACAAAGTAAGAACCATAGGTAAACATTATGTGCATGCTAAGAGCATGGGACAAGTGTGGTAATAATTCAAGTAAGAAGTTGATTACCCGAAACGACAAATAATGAGTAATCAATATGGTGATAAATAAAAGGTGTTTTATTTATACTCAAAGATTTGAGGCCATATGGGATTAGTATTATCCTTGTGTTTCACCTTGCATGTTTTGACTTCCTGAATAATTTAATTGGTTAAGAATAGTCAAATTATTCGAACGGGCCACAGTCGTTCATATGTTGGAAGTAAGTATGAATGAAGACTGTCGTGAATTGGTGTGTGGATTGTCTAAAGAGCATTAGACATAAGCAAATGTTTGCTGCAACGTTCATGAGTGCTTATGAATATGATTTGAGCATTGGATTAAACCCACGCTCACTTGGATCACTTCATGAATTTCATCACGAGTGATTGGTGAGACGATAACATCTTATATTCTTGAAATCGAGATGTGTGAGTTGTATCTTACGAGTCGGTTGCACATTGATAATATGTAAACACACCAGTAACTTGGTGTTATAAAAGATATTGGTGTGTGTGATTTGGCGAGTGAGTGCAAACGAGCATTGAGTCAGAGTTTATCCGTTCCTTTTATCCAAAGTAGGATAAAAGCGATATCTGTGGGCCCCTCGATAATTTAGTGATGGCACCTAAGCGCTTGGCCAAGCCGGGACTAATTTGATGTGTTCAAATTGTAGTCTGTTGTCAGTCGTCATAAATCTGAATTCGGGAAACAGCACATAGACAGAGAGAATGATTTAGATCCATGTCTCAGTCTATACGATATCTAGAATGGAGGAATATATGATCCCTTATCTAAAGGACACGCATATATGATAAGATCAGAGTTGACAGCGGCTTTGGAAAGCTACGATTGCAGATCAGGATCTGAAGTCATACGCAGAATAATTATTGGACTTATCCAAGTGGGAGACTGTTGGATTGGTGTCTAAGTCCATAACTATTTTGGTATGTACTTGACCCGATGGTGCATGGTCCTTTTGGGTTGCCTTCACCAAAGCAACTTGATAGGATGAATTATGGAGAGAAAGGATTAATTATGATTTATTAATATATTATGAGAATAATATATTAAAGGAGAAATCATATTGTTTAATTAATATTAGTCAAGAATTAATAAGAATTAAGTTTGTGACTAAAAGACATTAATTAAACTTAAGGGACTAGAACTGTCAATTGTATGATAGTTGAATATTGAGCTAATGGACTCCATATTAAAGGGGTGGACGAATTCTATGGGGAAACCCATTAGAAATCATCCTAGGTCCTTAAAGGAAGGAGTCCATGTGTTGCTTAGGGCTTAAGCATCCAAATTAAGGTTTCCTTGTTAGATAACCCTAATAGCCTCACTATTTAAAGATCCCAAGAGCACCAAAAACGTGGGCAAGTAATTCCTTAGGGTTTCCACACGTTTTTAAGAGCCTCCTTCTCTTCTCTTCTTCATCCTCTTGCTCTTGGTGTTTGTGAACCATTAGAGGAGTGACATTTGTGACTCTAAGCTTTCTAAAGTCATTATAAGGAGGATTTGAGATTGTTATTGCTACATAACAATCAAGGTAATATCTTAAACCTACTATTATGTCAATATTGATTATCATATGCTAGATCTAGGGTTTAGAGACTTGGATGAATTGCATGTACAATAGAGAAACCTAGATCCAAGCATTAGGGTTTGTATGAGCACATAGGATGTTCTTATGGCTAAAACCCATCAGCTGTATCGTTCATTTGATACTGTCTGGGGTCTGTGTTTCTTTGTTTTAGACCTTGCTAGCCGTATCGTACATTTGATACCGTCTGGGGTCTGTGTTTCCTTTTGTTTGACTGAGCCAGGCGTATCATTCAGTTGATACTCTCCTGGAGTCTATGATTTCTTTGCCTTAGTCAGCAGTATTTTCTGCTGAGGCATATGTTATTTTCCCTTAGTACTTTTACTAGTGATATTCTCCTACTTTCTTTAAAATCAAATACTGTATTTTGGTAATGATAGTATTTCATGGAAAATTACCCTTTAAAACATAACTATGTCGAGTCTTGGTAGAAGACTTCTTTTATTTAGAAAATATAGGATTTTCTGGAAATGACTCTAATACACCGTTGATTCTAAACTACTACTTTCATAAAGTTATTTTGAATAAAAGGCTTACTTACATAAATGACACTAAATACTTATGAACTCACCAGCATTTATAAAAATGCTGATACTCGCTTTCAAAATAACTTGTATTCTCAGGTCAGCAATAGACAGGTACATCCCAGGAGCTTTTGTGGAGACAGCCTAGTACCAAGTTGCACCTATATTATTACTTGTATTACTTTGATGTCTCTCTATGAAATGTAACTTATGTAAAACTATTACTATTAATGCAATGGTTGTTGTACTTTGATTACTATACTGCATATGTTGTGATACTTGACATGACGTCATCCACCCCAAAACGTTTCCGCCGTTCCGGTTTTGGGGTGTGACACATAGTTCAAAAATACATAATCCGTACTCCCGGATCTAAAATTTACCTCCTTACCTAATCCATATTTCCGGATCGGGTATGACTGATCTATCTTAATAAACAAACAAACAATATATATATATATATATATATATATATATATATATATATATATATATATATATATACACACACACACAACACATATTTTATAAAATACTTCATATCTATGTGTAAGATGAAAGGGACTATACACTCACATGATAAGACGATGATCAGACAACACTACGGCTCTTAAAGTAATATCCTTCGATGAAACCAGGATGTTTTCTCAGAAAACCGAACTTCTCGTGGGGCAGAGCTTCGGCTTGAAAACTCTTTTTCTCGGGATCTTTGGGGATTCGGGACTTGCTTCGGGTTTCGGGATGATACCGGGGCTTCGGGCGTACTTTAAGACGGCTAGAGAGGGTATAAGGAGTGAGAGAGTGAAGGAATTAGCAACCTAAATCGGTTGCCCTTCGATTTCTATTTATAGGGCTGAAATCCTGAATTCACATCGTGAACTCGGTCTTGCATAGGTCATGGCGTTCGTCATCAGTCCACTTGCTATGGAATGTGTTCATCACCTGTTCACGTCATGAACACCGTGTTCACGTCGTGAACTCTGACAGTGGTGGTAGTTTGTGCCCTAAACTTCAGAAATTCATATCTCTCGCATACGAGCTCCGTTTTCAACGTTCTTTATATCCACACTTAGGTGATATTATGCTCTACAACTTTCATTTTGACTCCATTGGCTAATTTTGACTTTAATTTTATTAGATTATTTTTAGTAGGCCGGGACAGGAAAACTCCGTTATTAATTCATAACTCCTTTATCTTACCTCCGTTTTTGTCTGTCTTTTTACCATTGCACTACTATCGATGAGATCTTCGATTCTCATTTAGATTGTCTCGGCTAGAAATCTCTCGATCTTATATTCGAACTTTGGGTTGCATATTGCTAAGCTGAAACTTAGAAAAATCATAACTTCCTCATACGAAGTCAGATTTAGACGTTCTTTTTATGCACACTCTCGGTTTAACGTATTTTACGACTTTTGTTTAGATCGCTAAGGCTAAAAATTGATCTATCGTAAATTCACTATCTACGTCATGCAGTGTCGTACCGGATCTGTCGCGAAACTTCGACAGATCATAACTTCTTCGTTATAACTCGGATTTCGGCATTCTTTATATATGTGGAATCCTTGTCACGACCACTACAACTTGGTTAAGATTATTTATTCTAAATAATCTTCTATCAAAAATTCTTTTTTGATGCTTATCGTCTCTAAATTGACTAGCTCTGATCTACGGGCGTTACAGTTCCAGAGATTGTTGTCCCTCCAAAACAAGGGGGAGAAGCAGGTCAGGGTCAACCACAACAACCTCCAAAACAAATTTTTTCACAACCGAAAGTCACCACTGAACCGAAGGTTAATGAAGCTTCGGGTTCTAGTGTGAAGGACAAAGGCAAAAAGATAATTGGTGATAGTGATGAAGAAGAAACCAAAGAAGATGCTCTCAAAAGAAAGCAAAATGACCGAGAGCGTGATGTAAAGCTTCGCATCGCAAGAGAAGAAGAAGAGAGGCAAAGAAAATGAAAAAAAGCTCGTGACACATTGGAACGTAGAAAAACTCTATTTCATTTGTGGTCGTTGGAGAAACTCTTAAAAGAAGCAATCGAGTCTCCTAGCACTCATTGGCTCGAACCGGTCATCTCGTTTGATCGTGAAAATTCGAAAGACTCTCAGTTCGACATGCCTATCACCTGAAAGGCGTTCATATTTCATTGCTTTGAGCCAATCGTTGCTATCCCCTCTCCTGACCCGAAGGTTGACCGAGAATTAATTGGATACTATCTCGCATTCTCTCAACCACAATACTTGACCTGGAGCGCACAAAAGATCACATCGGTCAAGGTATTGAAACTAACTTCAGTATGGAGTTTTATAAATGTGAAGTTCAAGGTGACCCGAGGCTTTGACAGCTCGGTTCAGATGATCTCTCTTGCTGATCTGCCGAACTTAAACCCACATGACTGGATCCTCCTGAACAACATTTTGTTGACTGATCAAGAGCAGTATGAACCTATCATCAATCACATCAAATGAATGTTGGTGTGTTATATTCTTGAAGTTTCCAAGATGGATCAAGAGATCGCTTCTACCTTAAGGAAGAAGCCTACAATCAAACCAATTGAGAAGGCAAGCGACGTCAACAAGATGCGAATGGGTAAGATCGACGCAAAGTATCACACAATCATGTTCACCAGAGCCGAAGGCCAAAAGTGCTTATTCGCTCTTGATGATAAACACCTGTTCTCCATTACTTGTATGGAGCACATTCTTGACATCATTCACATGTGTAGTCAAAAAGTGAAGCTAATAAGAAGATTTTTTCGGATATGCTTCGGTGGTATATTGACTTCCGTCAAACTCTTCTCACCATCATACCGAAGATATTCAAGACTGTGAAGAAATCCACTCTCACTCAACCGAAATGATCTCGCACCTCAATTGACGCAAAGGAGGAGATTGTATTCGATCCCCTATATAGATCCAGACGAGAAGACGCAAAGATGCTCTTATCATCTGTACTGCCTTTTGCATCTTCCTTGAAGGTTCTAGCAGACGAAGACGGAAGACATTGATCTAGTTATCTTTGTCTCTATCCTCTTTCTAAAGATAGATAAGCAAGGTTTTTCTCACTACTGGCTAGCAACTATCTCGAAATGGATAAGTAAGCTCCCCCATTTTTGAAAGAGTATGGGTGAAAGGCCCGCTTTCACCTACGACTTTGTCATCAGAGGTTTAAAGAGGTAGTGATTCTAGGACTAGAGGGAAGTTCAAGTCGACCAATGTGATAGGAGAAAAACTAACTTCTCTGGTGTCCGTCAAAGGATTCGGTGGTAAGGGATGACCTGTAATTAATCTAGTTGTTCGGGTTAAAGGGAAGGGACATTGATGCTTTTATGGCTTTCAGCACTAATAAACGGTTTTATTGCATAAAATAGAAACGATATTTTGTTTGTTTTTACTTGATATATTAGGTTATAGCACATGTCATTTTACAATTTTATATTTTTGGTTCAAGCTTTAAATTATATTACTTGTTCAAACATTTCTTTTACAAATTCGCCCAAAAGTAATTTTTTTTTACTAAATAACATTTTTGTTATTTAAGACTTGTTTAAATATTTTTGAACATTTTATAAAAAAAAATTACAACATTTTCAAACTTTTCGTACATTTGTTTTTACACTTTCTACAGTCTGTTTATGCAACATTTTTACTTTCTTTTTATAATGTTTTTAGTAATATTTTAAATTTTTTTCAACATTTTTAAAACGTGTTACAATAAACACTAAAAATATATCGAAAATAATAAAACCAACAACATAAAATAGATTGAAACACATAAAACCAACTTTGTTATTCGATCTATTTTCAGATCGATTAAGGAAAGAAAATTACATAGATTGAATAACGAAGTGTTGGGGTGCAAACCCAATCCCACGTAGGTAAAAAATTTGGTTGCTAACTTAATTACAAGGATGGAATAACTTTTAGACCTTGTGGGATACATACCACGAAGCAAATCGTGGTCTAGCTGGCCACGAGAAAGTCTCGTGCACACCACCCCGACGTTTCGTGGTCGGGCGTGGTCGTGCTCATCCATGCTCCCGACGACGAAATCAAATGAAGAAGGTGATTGGTTGTTGGTTTTTTTGGCAGCTTTCGACGCTACAGGTATCTTGAGAGCAAGATTGTCTACTGTAAGACGCACAAAAGGGCAAGGATCCATACTGTATTGTGAAAATTATTTTTGCCTTTCTCCGGCGATTCAACAGAAGTCGACGAAGAGGGTTTAAGAAGCGGATGAAGAGAAGATTAAATCAACAACTGCAAGTTTGATCCTTGTATTATGTGTTAGTTGTCTACTTTTGTACTTAATTTTCATTTCAACTTTATTCTTAGCCCCTTACCTTTTTATGTTTTTTATTGTTGGACTTCATACTAGTACACTTTTTTGTTTGTTACTTAATCTTTTCGTTTTATGTTGTTTTTAAAAGTTCAATGAATCCTATTTACGAAATAATAATTAAATTATGTATTGTTTATGTTTAATCATTGTAATTTATTAATAATATTTGTAGTTATATTATGTAGTTTAGTTTTTTTTGTTGTTGGTTACACATGTTTTTATTGAATTGTATGTTAAAAAATGTAATTTTATTGTATTTTTGAATTAAAAAATATAATTTTATTGTATTTTTGAATTAAAATAAAAATAAAAATAATGATATGGAGTGGTGTATTAGTGGTAGGTATCTCATGTTAGTGGTAGTGGAACGTGGTGCCGATGTGGCACCCACCACATACCATATATGTGGTGGGTATAACGGATGGTCTTATAATAAACTATAAATTTTTTCGTTATCGTATAATAAAAATTATGGTTCCTGCAGGCTGCATTGATGACCCTTACGTCATATAAATTATGGATCAAAACAAAACATTATTACTAATAACATTAAAACTACTAATATGTAAGCATTTAGTAAGGTACTATTACTTGTATTGCTTTACTAAATGCACCCTATAATCGGGTGTGTATGACTGTAATGTAATATTTTTATGAATTTAATGAGGTAAACTCATTTTATCCAATTTACTATTTTAATCAATTTTTAATAAATTCAAAGTTATAAATTACTAAATAGTTTAAAGCCATTTTATGCCACAAATTGTTCAAATAAACAATTCCTATTTTGTGCGTTCATAAGGCTTGAGGGAGTGGTGTGGTATTTAACCGTGGTTTCGCCACCGTGGCAGGGGAACACCGCTCCTTGGGTGCGGTTTGAGTGCGGTCTTGGCCGCAGTGTGGCTAATTATGACCATCTTTTTTTATTGGTTGTGGAGGTTTTGACCGTTTGAACGGTCATTTTTTCAAAATTAAATTTTTTTTATTAAACCTCATTTACATTTCCTTATATTTTATTATCTTTTTTCTCAGAACCTCTCTATGTCTTCTTCCAAAAAGTCTATCAACGAAAAAATATCCACTAGAAACACCATAACCCCAAGACCTTTGTATGATCAACTGATTTATTAGTCTCCGTATTATCACTATCGTGGTATGTTTCCGTATTATTCACAACAAATCTCACAACCACAATGACCAACACAACCATTTTCACAAACACAACCACAACTCGACCCATATTTTGATCTGTTTGATTTTTGTCTCAATCTGAGTTTGTTCAACAAACACAATCACAACCAGAACACCCATTTCTGATTCCGAACATAGATTCGTTCAAGAAACTCAACCAACTCGAACACCAAGTAAAAGAAAAGAGAAGACAACGACTAAAGGATGGGAACCCCTAGAAGTGTTAGTATTGGCACAATCATGGATCAATATTTTAGAAGATGCGACAATTGGAACAGATCAAAAACTTGACCGTGCGGAGGCAAAATATCTTGGTGTAGCTAACGTCATGGCAGAAACATCATGGCTACATAATCTTCTTCTAGAGCTCAGATGTCCCACTAATAGAGCAACTTTAGTTTATTGTGACAATTTTAGTGCAGTTTACATGTCTTCCAACCCGGTTCAACATCAACGGACCAAACACATAGAGATCGACATACATTTTGTTCGTGAAAAAGGTTGCTCTTGGCCACATACGAGTTCGTTATGTCCCATCCTCAACTCACTGCAGATATTTTCACCAAGGGGCTCCCATGAACTCTTTTTCTTGACTTTTGTTCCAGTTTAAAGGTTCGTTCTACACCTCCCGAAAAAACTGTGGGAGGATGTTAGTATATATTTATATTCTGAGCCCACTATCAAGGCCGGTCCTAAGAAATTAAATATACTCAAAGGTCCAGGACGAACAAAAAAAATGTCCCTTATCATTATTATATGTTGTTATTTTTAAATAAAAATATATAATAAAAAAACTGAGTCATGTGTAGTTGTCCACTTTGCGCCCTCATACCCACTATGTATGTATGTAGCCCGTGTATATGTTGGTATAGGCCTATTTTATTGGTATATATATATATATATATATATATATATATATATATATATATATATATATATATATATATATATATATATATATATATATATATGCTTGTATTCTTCCGATTTGATCAATGAGAATATTACCTATTATTCTATTCATTATTACATTTTTTTGTGTGTGGTAAGGAACCACAATTTGGTGATGTGGCAACTATATAACAATGTGGCAAAATAATAAAATATGACATCACTCCTTTCAACCTAATAAAACTAATTATCTCGAAAGACTATATGTGGATAATGATATTACATCTATAACTCTAAATAGAGTGAAGTTTATAGTACGTCATGAATATAAATACAAAACTATGAAATTTGAATACATTCACTCTAAACTATTGATGATTAGTCGACAGAAATCATTCTCATAAGGGATTTCTTCCCGATTTCAATTAGCACAATTGTATATCTTTCTGATTTCAATTAATACTATTGGGTTCTATCTTGACAATTGTATTAGTTGATTGTGCAAATATACATAAACTTGAAGGTGGTATGAGGCTTGCAAATATACATAACATAACACTATTAGGATATGACGCTTGGCTTCATATGCCAGTATGCCACTTTGATTACACCACAAACCAAGGCAAATAAACGTCCTCGGATATTATTATTGTCTTGCAACTTATGAGGAAAAAAAATCAATAAGTACAATAATACTGTCAACTCGTGGCATCGAGAATCAAGACCATAATTTGAACAAAAAGTGTGTTTGATCAATATAAATTAATTATTTAATTATTTATAGTTTTTGATTTATTAAAATTAGTTGATATATTAATTTATTTACATATGATATTTTGAAAGTTTATAAATGATAAAGATAATACTACATTAAACATAGATTTATAAAAAGAATATGATAGTCAACTGATATTAAAAAAAAATGATTTGGGCAAAATATGATATTTTCAACTTTATAAAGGATAATATGATATTTAGAAATTAAGTTGGGTAAATATGATATTTTAATGTTTAATAAGATAATATACAAAATTAATATATACCGAGCTGAGCTATATAGGAAGTAACCGAAACATGCTTATTTTCAAGTAACCGAAACATGCTTCATTTAACAATGAAAATTTAAGTCTCATATATGTTTTTGTATAATACATAAAGAGTTAATAAAAGTTAACATCAGCAAATAAATTATGATAGACAATTATATTATGAAAATTGTTTGATGGGGTTTTAGAAGAAAGACAAAAATAAATAATTTATCGTAATTAGTTTTTATATATAAAACAGGGGGATTTTGTGAATATAAGGTATACAAAGGGGGTTCAAAATCTGATTTCAGAAAGCAAAACAATGCATCATTTGTTTTTATAAACTGATCTGAACCAACAGAAATGATGCATATTTTTTCTTAAATGGTTGTATTTTTCTATATAAACTTAGAAAGAGAAAATATAAATTTATCAAGCCTTCATCACCCAAGACTACATGAAAAAAGCAGCAGCTTATCTACTAAATAAAAACATCAAGCTGATTCAGGAAACCCTAGAGACTAATTACGATCTAACAGATGATAAAAGCAGCAAGAATACATTACCATAAGAATCGAGAGAAGTGGCGACAATGTTGGAAGCAGAGCCAAAAGACATAGCCAAACTCAGAGCAAAAGAGAAATCTCCTTCTCCAACCAACAGTATCTGGTGATTCGAAGAATAATGCTTCACCCATTTCTCTTCCTCGATTTCTCCCTTCATCGACAGTTGACGTACATTTCTTGCTGCATCTTCCGCCATTGTTAAAGATGTTTCACAGGAAAAGTAGAGAGAGAAACGCGTACTTAGATTGTAATTGTAGTGTATGAACTCATGTTATATAATGAAAAGAGGACAAATTGTCGCAGAAGTATTTCCATATTCATCCTTAAATTCTGAAAAGCCTGTGGACGGCGAATTTTTTACTTAGAAGGGTAAATATAGGGAAACGATTATTTATCATGATTAATGTTTCGCCATACCTCTTTAGGCTTAGTTCCACTTAGAACCCTTCAAGTTTGGGAAATTATCAACTTGTTATTTGAATTCATATATATTTAAACATTTCATATATTTCAAAGTTCAAATTAAATTGAATTAATATGTGTTAAGGTATCTGCTTAAGAGTTATTCAACAAATTATCGTAAATTGATGTAGTCTATCGTTATAAAATCATCTATTTTGGATTTTTTTTTAAAATGACACAAACGTTGCAAAATTTCATTTGTAGATTTGTTTTTTTCAAACAAAAGCATTGATAACTCTTTGTGAGGTATTAATATCACCATCTTCCATATAACCATCAATAATTCCATCGTAAAGAAACCACTCATTTGATCTTGTGGATTGTGTTTGCTATTTGTGATGACTAATATTATCATCTCGATCCCTCATGCAATCGTGACAAATTTCATATTAAAGGATCTCGTTAAGATCAAATGACTGCACTTGCTAATCGCAAAGATAAACTAACATATATTTAAGAGAATTCAGATGATAATTAAGGGTTTATAATTAACTAAATTGGCTGGCAATTTTCTAGCAACTAAAAACTACTTGTAACATCCTATTGTGGATAGTTTTGTGATTTAAGGCCCGTGGGCCTTAATCCGAATATGAGAAGGTTTTGAGGCTTTGAAAGAGAAAGGCTTAGGCCCTTTTGGGATGTGGGTAAGGTACATTGTGTGATAAAAAAGGTCGGTTTGTGCTTTAGAGCCCAAATGTATTGTTAAAGGCGCTGGTTCGGGCTTTTCATGAATTTTGGATCTGAGTTCAAGTGGGCTTCAGGAGGGATAAAGTTGATAGAAGTGTAGGGCTTCTCGTTATTTTTTCGTGGATATAAGGATCGTCGGAAACAGATTTATAAAGAAGAAGTTATGGCCTTCAGAAGTTTTGTGGTTTCAGGCTTAGCCGAGTACGTTGGGCGTACTAGTGAAGAAGGAAGTACGATGGGCGTACTAACCAGGGGTGGTCGCGAATGTTCTTCGGAGTACGCTGGGCGTACGCTAATCAGACCTGAACCCTATTTTAGGGTCTTGGACCATATTTAACCTCCTTATCTCATAACCTAACCCTAATATCTTCAGCCTCCATCCCTCTAAACCCTAGAAATCGACCCTAAGCCTCCATTTGAGTGATTCTTAAGCATTTTGGTGATTTAGTGAGTTTTTGGGCATATTGTGGAAGAAGGAGTTCCTTGAGGAAGCGTTGTTTGGCTTGGAGCTTGTGGATCCAAGACCTAATCAGGTTGATCTAGCTCCAGAAAGCATAAAGTTTGAATCTTAGTGGCTTTCTCATGTGGATCTAATGAGGTGATGACTTGTTATGTTTGGCTTTTGAAGAAGAAGGAGCTTTGAAAGAGAATAGCTTGAGCATCTAGCTTTTGGATCTATGTTCTTCTCTTGTTGGTGCATCTTCCAGAGGTATCAAGTTTGAAACTTGCTTATTGTTGTGCTAGTTTTTGTTTTTGGTCCATTTTAGGGTTTTTGGTCCCAAAGCTTGAAGCTTTATGAGTTGTTGAACTCCAGAGCCTAATATATGTCCCTTTAAGTGTTTCTAGTGAGAGGATTCATAAAAATGAGGCCTTGGACGTTGGAACCACCTCATGCATAAGATATGAGCATTTTTCGGAGTAAAGAGTAAGAGTTTTTGTGTTCGGGACTTGATCTGCCATGCAAAGGCTTAAAGTCACAAGCTTTATTGTGTATAAGCTTTTATGGAGACCAGATCTAAGAGTATAGCTATGGTTTTAACAGATTAAGACCAAGGGAGTGGAGATGACAATCATGTACATACGCTGAGCGTAATTCCAGTACGCCCCGCGTACTTACCAAGTGTCCCCGATGGCCAATCTGAATTCGTGAGTATGCTGAGCGTACCAAGGGAGATACGCACTGTGTAACCTCACTGTGGACTTTTGGGCTAAGTCTCATTTTGGGCCTGGAGTTTGGACCGGTTGTAGTAGAGTTTTGTACCGGAGAGTGTGTGTGTGTGTGTGTGTGTGCTTTGGGCTCTTGAGTGGGCTTGCCATTTAGATTTGAGAATTTGGGCCTCGGGAGAGTCCATTTATTATGAGGCCTTGGTGGGCCCAATGGGTTTAGATTATTGATGGCCTAGTTAGTGGGCTATCTTTTTACCTAATTAGTGAGAGTTTGGATTTAGTTCCTAATTGGGTGAATTGTGGTTTTGGCTCAGAGATAGAAGCTGGTGCGCAGCAACAACATTTTTAGGGGTTGTTCATCATCCGAGGTGAGTCTTCTCACTATACTTTACCTAGAGTGGTAATATGTGTGTGACCGGAGGGTCTTATGTGTTTATATTGAGTACTATGATATCCTGCATTATGTCTATGTGATTTATGTTGTGTATTATTCTGTGCTCACAGAGTTAGGACCGGAGGGTCCACCAGAGTTGTGGGACTGAATGGTCCCACTAAGACACATTGAACGGAGGGTCATACAGAGTTATAGCCTCGAGTGGCTAAAGAGTTGTATGTGGTATTTTGGGGAACTCACTAAGCTTCGTGCTTACCGTGTTATGTGATATGTGTTTCAGGTTTTCTCAAGATCGTGGGAAGGCACCGATTTGATTGTACACACCAGAGTAGGAGTTATGTTTTGAGGATCCTGGAGTACGAATCAAACAATTATGGAGTTGTGTTTTGTAAATTAAATCAATGAGATTTTTGTGAAACGTGTTACGAGAATTATATGATTTTACAATGAAAAATTTGTTTGAAAATTTACGGTGTTACACTACTAAACTGGATACAGGTGAACATATGATTTTTAATATATTTGTGTCTTTCTCTAATGATTCAACTACTTCAACGGGATCCAATCAACCTTCTTCCGCTGGAGTTGAGTCATCTAGTAGGCATGTATATCGTCGTTTTTCATATTTCAACCCTGATCCCGAGCGGACAATATATATGAAGGTGTTAGAAAAAAAAATTGTTAGGAAAATGGATGTGTAACCTATAGGGATCCTACTTGTCCACATTTATGTAGAAAGCATCCATATATCCATATAGTTCACCTTTATGTGTACGACCATTTGTTCCTCTATCAACTACGTAGCTAGCTATAAAAGATGTTATAAAGGATGACAACACAACATCTTTCCACTTATTCTTGTTAAATTGTTTGACGATTTTTTGTAATATTGTCGTTTGTAAGTGTGGATATTGTTGTTTGATAGTTTTTGATAGAAACATTATCGTTAGGCACTTTTGAGAAAACTCTTGTTTGTTAAATTCAAAATATTCATGTTGAATGGTTTACAATAACGATAATGAACTTAAACATAAGTTATACTTAAAGTAGGGTAAGCATAACTCACTTACAGCGGAGTTTGGCTAGGAGTCGGCCTCTGCGGGGGCAGAACTTCTGAGCCGAAAGCTCTTCTTCTCGGAGCCTTCTAGCGCTTCAGGAGTCGCCTCTAGCACTTGGAAAGTACTAGGGAATGGGAGGGGTTAAGAAGGATGTTTGAGAGAGAAACAATGGTAAAGGTGTGAAGAAATGAGGTGATCCTCGCACCTATTTATAGGTTGAGGCTTCAGACTACGTTGGGCATAACCTCGAAGTACGATGCATGTACTCAATACGCTGCATGTACGAGGCTCTACGTTGCATGTACGAGGGGCAGGTGTCGGCATCCGAAGCGAAGCCATAGGGAGAAAGCGAAGGTCAGGATCGCGCCACGTGTCAGCCTCGCATCCTCTCATAATTTAATTAACTTCTAAATTCCGTAACTTTTGCATACGAGCTCCGTTTTCGACATTCTTTACATCCATGCATAGGTGGCGACGTCATCTACAACTTTTGTTTAGAATCCGTCGGCTAATTTTGACCTTATTTTTAAAGTTATATTTTAACAGGCTTAGACAGTTAAAGTACATTAAAAATTCATAATTTTGCCATCTGATGTCCGTTTTTACTGTGTTTATATCGTTGAACTCCTATTAATGGGATATCCAATTCTCGTTTAGATTTTTTCAGCCAAAAATCGACCGATCAAAAATTTGATTTCTGAGTTGTATACTGCTACGCTGAATCTTAGAAAAAAATCATAACTTCCTCTAATAAAGTCAGATTTAGACGTTCTCTATTTGCACGCTCTCGGTTTAACGACTACTATGACTTTCATTTAGAACTCTTAGGCTAAAATGTAATTTAGCAAAAATTCACTTTTTACGATACGCAAAGTCGTGCTAGTTAATTTAATCGCGTAATTTCGAAGTAACATAACTTCTTCATACGAAGTCGGATTTTAGCGTTCTTTATATGTACGGAATCCTTGTCACATACATTATAAATATTTTTAAGATTATTTGTCCTAAATAATCTTCTATCAAAAAATTATTTTTGATGCTTATTATCTCTAAATTAACTAGCCCGAATTTACGGGCGTTACAATGCATCCGGACAACTAAATATACATGAACAAAACTACCCCATTCATGAATTGGAGTTGGCAATGGTTGTTTTTGTGCTAAAGATATGGAGACATTGTCTTTATAGCACAAAGTGTAAACTTTTCACCAATCAGAAGAGTCTCTAATATCTTTTTGATCAGAAGGAGTTGAAAATGAGACAAAGGCTATAGCTAGAATTGCTCAAGGATTATGACTACGAAATACTTTACCACCCTGGTAAAGCGAATGTTGTGGAAGATGTTTTGAGTAGAAAAATAAACCTGCAGAGGAAAAGCCCAAGAGCGTTAAGAATTGAAATTGTCTTGACGATTGTGGAAAGTATCAGAAAGGCTCAAACTGATGCCTTAAAAGGAGATAATCGAAAAGAAGAACGTCTGGGCAAGACGTTAATGTTTGGAACGAACAACCAAGGGTTGAAGGTATTCCAGAACAGAATTTAGGTACCCAAGATGGGTGGGATAAGAGAGTTTCTAATGGAAGAGTATCATAAAACTATGTGCCATATTCACCGTGGTAGCACCAAAATGTATATGGATTTGAAACCATATTACTGATGGCCAATGATGAAACTCGATGTCGCTAAGTATGTGGTCGAGTGTGTGACATGCGCAAGAGTTAAGACTCAATATCATAAACCATGTGGGAAGGTGCCCATAGGTAAATGGGAGGACATTAGCATGGATTTCGTAACCAAACTGCCTAAAACGAAGGGATGCCATGATATGATTTGGGTGATTATGGACTGATTTACAAAGATTGCACGTTTCATAGAAGCCAACAAGAAATGGTCTATGGAAAATCTCGCTAAAGTATATGTGAAACAGATAGTGAGAGCTCATGGTGTTCCCTTGACGACTGTGTCATACCGAAACAGTCGCTTTACTTCTAGATTTTGAAAGAGATTACACGAAGAGATGGGTACAAAACTGTGTTTGAGTACCGCCTACCATCCACAGACAGATGGTCAAAGTGAAAGAACAATTCAAACAATAGAGGATATGTTGCGATCTTGTACTTTGGAGTTTATAGGTAACTAGGATGAGCATCTTATCGCACGTCGTACGGATAGAAATGTTGCACGCCATATTGTTGGCTTGAAGCCGGAGAGAAACAATTTATAGGGCATTGGATTGTCCATCAGACCGCCGAGAAATTAAAAGTAATCAAAGAAAGAATGATAGCAAATCGGAACCGTCAAAAGAGCTATGCAAATAAGAAGTGACAACCAATTACTTTTGGAGTCGGAGACCACCATTTGCTTAAGCTCTCTCCATGGAAGGGACTTATGGGCGGCATGGGAATCTGAGTCCAAGGTTTATTGGACCGTTCAAAGTGCTTCAAAGAATTAGAAACCAAGCGTACAAACAGGAATTACCACTGAACTGGAAGGTATTCATAACACATTTCATGTTTTTTACTTGAGGAAGTTCTTAGGAGATGTTCCCGATATGATTCCACTTTCGGAATTAAGAATCAATGAAAAGAAAGAGTTATTAAAGAGCTTGAAGCAATTGTTGACCGTAAGACGAATAAATTACGACGTAAGATGGTTGACTTACTACTTGTGTGTTGGAAACATACGTCAGGGCAGAACCTTACCTGGGAGACAGAAAGCGACATGAGGAGTCACTATCCACATATGTTTGTTGATACATGATTCTGCGACAGAAGCAGCCTAAAGGGGAGATAATTGTAGCACCCACTTTTCTCGCTACGCATTAGTTAAAAAAATATGTATTTTCGAAGGTCGACGATTGTAATCTTTTATGAATAAGTGACTGATAATTATTCAAGTATATGTGTTTATATATTATGTACGTGGAAATTGGACAAATATTATGTGTATATATTATTTGTGTAAAAACTTATTTGAAAACTTAATAAATATGGATAAAGAAATGATAACAATTAAAATATTATTTAAGATAAATTATAAAGTAATAGAGATTGTGATCGCAAGCCTGTGCATATAAATAACGCTTAAATCTGACTGCGTATGAGGAAGTAATGATTTTTTGAAGTTTCACGATGAGTCTGACACAACTATGTGTGTCATAAAAAGAGAAAAAAAAATTGGTCACTTTTTTGCCAAAACAATCTAAACGAGAATCGAATTATACATAAATACAAATATGTCGATATAAAGACAGTCGAGAACGGAGTTCGTATGAATAAGTTATGATTTTCACACGAATTTTAACAGTATAATATCTATAAAAATATCAAACTAAAATATCATGAGAATTAATTGTTGGAATCTAAAGGAAAGTACTAATACTCGAAAATACCTATGTGTGGATATAAAGAAAGTCGGAAACAGAGCTTGTATGCGAAAGTTATGATTTTTCGAAGATTGCTAAAAATAGGCGATGGTATGACACCACTTAGAGGATGCCACGTGGTAGGCATAGTGACCAATCCTCGGAGGCAACGTGGCACCACAAAATGATGATATATGGCACCAAGATTTCTTGACACGTGGTACAAAAATAGACCAAGTCTTATATGTGAAGCAGCTTCACCCAACTGCAAACACGATGGGCATGACACGCCTAGAAGGGATGCGACGCACCTTCGTGTAACCTATATTTTGGACAAATTTGGCTCATTTTTTCTCACACTTTCATACATATTTCACTCAAGCCTTTCCCCACTTTGAGTCCGAATTTTCCCTAGTATTTGGAGTGTTTTAGAGGAGCTTTGAGTCATAAGAGAGCCTAATAATATAAGCTTTCGGGCCGGAGTTTTGCCTGTGAACTTTTCAGGCTTTTGTCAAAAAACCTCTGTAATTTAAATTGCACTTGCTATGCTTTAAGTGTAACTTATATTTATATACATTTTAATTATTAAAAACTTATAAATAAGATTTATTAGTGACTCCAAATCATAATGTCGATTGATCTCCTTACAAAAGTGATGTCTAGGCTAGATTTAGTGAGGTGTTTAAAGTGAATTTTCGAATCAATATACTTTGCATATCAAACGGGTCCTACCTCCAATATGATCTTACATGGTTATTCCTTATTATTCATTGGGATTAGTGAGGAATCTAAACTATCGTTATTATAATCGCAAGAAATATAAAACAAAGAGTAAGACTTAGTGATATTTATATCTAGTTCTTTTGAAAGGAAAAGCTAAAAGGTGTTAGGCGAAGCAATGACCAAACCGTAAGACATCCAATTTTAACAAGTGAGTGCATAATTACTTTCATTTTATACATAGACACAAGTATTCTAAATGCTTAAATGTTATGTGTGATATTTATCCGTATTTTCAATAAATGTGTTAGATATACTAGCATGACAAGATTTTTGCCTAATTGATATGTTGGGTTATATTATTTTAGGTAGTGAAAGGCTGTGTGAAATAATATTGTGAGGCTGTGACCATGGTACTATTGTACCACTGTGACCAGTCATCTAATAGGATATAGATGACGACCACGGACTATTCTAGACAGTCGAATGGAACATTGCCAGACTTGAAATATGTAGGTGTTAATGAACTGTGTGTTCATTCGTGTACTCCATCCCCCCATGGATGCCTTACTGACAAGTATTTCTAAGGAATCCTTGAAGCATTATTGCATACTCATTGCTTACAATGATCCTTTAGGATAAGTCTCTTGAGATCATCAATTTAGGATCAGGGAGTGAGAATAACGATCATGGGTAATCAGGTTACTTGTTTGGTGTGAAATATATATCTAAAAGAATTTAGTTATATTATTGTGGGTTGAAAACCCTATGTACTCACCAGGATCCTCAGCCTGACCCACTCAGTTTCTTTGTATCACCGGTAGCGATACGAAGACACAAAGATAATGATTTTAAAACTGTTGAGAGATTTGAGGAGTTTTAGGCCATTAGTGTAATAAACTGTTGTAAGGCTTGTAATGACTAGCTTATGTTTATGTTATTGTATCAATGTTGACATCCAAAGTTTTTAATATTAATGTAAAATGTTTCTTCAAAAATGTTTCATATATATTATGGGACTAATTTTACACTAATAAAAGAATATTTTGTTTTAAATAAGCATGAAGAAAATGTCTTTTCGGGCCGTAAAATTAAGGATGTCACACCATCATCCCCTCATTTAGATGGGTTTGTACACTTTTTCTATTATCCACAAGTTCTATTTATGTTTATATATAATCATGTCACAAACATATTTTACCAAATGTATATGATACACACTATATTATCTCATGTAAAATTCATTTTTATTTTATAACACAAATGTAACTATTTCAAGTATTACGTTACCACTTCCATATAAATGCACTTGAATTTGATCATCTATTACTTTCCATGTTCCAATAATAGATTTGTAACAAGTGCCAGTTTATAATAATTACTAGGTTATAACCCGTGGAATCCACGGGTGAGAGTAAACAACACACAACACAAAAATCATTTCATAATCAACACATTATGTTAAATGCACAAAATAAAAACTTACATTTTTTATTCATTTAATATATCATCATAACTCATTTTGCAAACTAAACCCATACAAATTAACTTTTAGTGAGAGATCAAACGACAACCAATTAAAAAGGATTAAAATTTTATTTTCAAATCATTTGTGTTTAAGAGATTGATAACTATGATAATTAGACATCGAGTGAATTGAATTTTTGTTTGTTTAGCTCATTTGGTTGTTACGATAACAACCACTTAATATACCTCATAATTTTGTAGCCTTTTGTGTTTATCAACATAAGCAATAGCTGAAATGAAAACATCTAATATCTACAATCAATTTTTCTTGGTTTTCATAGTATTAAGAGAGCGATCCATAGTACAACCTATCATGTGGTTGTGCTTTTTTTTTATTAACAACCAATATTGACCGTATGGTATAGGATACATATCTTAAAGACATACAAATGTTATCTTATATGTAAAGTTATACAAATGCAAGAAATAACAACATACTTGTATTTATTGGTTTATTTTAGCATCATACTTCCATTTATTACCATTACAACATTATAGTTTCTATTGTTTTAGTAAATCATATAACTTGCATGTTCTAACCCACCATAGGCCTGCATTTGAGTCAAACTCACCAATTTTCAATTTCAAAAATTAACATCTTTATGTAATATATATTCAAGAAAATATTAAATTAACATTAAATTGCATCAGATAAAATAAATATTTTCCATTTTAAAATGGGTAAAGCTGGCTATAAAAGTCGAGTTCCAAAAAAAACAATTTTGACATCAGAGTCAACTTTGTTATTGGTTTACCTCAATGTCGTTCTAGAAATTTGTTATATAGTGATCGAAACCCACCATATATTTATCTTATGAAACTCCTACCAGAACATGATCATATATCATCTCAGACTCCGGTTATTAACTCCTATCTTCAAAATCACTTTTACCCTGTTACGGAAATTTTGTGAGACCACACTGTGATTCAAGTTAATAAAGAAACTCAAAGGAAATTTAAGAAATAAGGGAATATCAAGATGTTGGAATGCGAGTCATTTTGAGATTTTTCAATAAATTAATTAAAGTCAAAATGAGTAAAGATTTTATATCGCTATGAAAATTTATTTTGTACTTTACATGAACTTTATTTTGTCTAGTATCAAACTAATTATGCATCTTGTAAAAAATGAGATAATAAAAAACATAAGTAGGTTGGCATATGGATTTTTTAAGTGATTATTGCTGCTTGAAATATCACATTTATATAATAACTTATACTATCTGTGATAGTTAGGTAATTTTAATTTAACTTAATAATCAATTTTATTATAGCAATTCCTTACCATGTCATCAAAAGATTAAAACTTTAAACAGAAAATAATTCAATAATCATAATTATAATCTTTGGTTTACCTGACACATAGAAAAAAAATTCTTATAACAAATAATAATATAATAATTTAAGTAAACATACTTTAAATCAAAATAATCAGTCTACACACACCTCTAAAGTCCAAAACACATCTTATATATAATGCAAACCCATTATGATAATCACAATGAAATTAAAAAAATCTTCAAAATTAAGATGAGACAAGAAATATACCATTTGAGATGTTGTTGGTGACAGATTATAACTGTGATAAGGTGAAGTTCTTCCAATGAGGCTTGAAATAGTTCATATCTATCATTGGAGATGGTGGAATCAGTTATGGTTTCTCAAGCTAAAATTGAAACAATAAACACAAAAAAAAAATCATTTTAAGGTATTCTCTGCTACTCTAAAAACATAAAAACAAAATAAAAACTCATCATATTATTGTATATAAATCTGAAACAAAAAATTTTATCAGCAAAGCCCCTTCTATTAGAATTTAAACCATATATACCATCAATAAACAAAGGTTTACAAATATCATCATTTTTCTTTGAGGTAAACCGCTCATGGTTTTAGTTTGAATATCAAACTTCAAACCCGCATGATTACTTGAATGCTTTCCCTGTAAAACACTATCAATAACTTCAATTTTTAAAGGATAAACTTGAAAAATACTTGAAAATAGGATAAAATTTAACCTTGAGAAGTACTCGTGATGAAATGCTGGTGAAAATCAATGGTTGCAATCAAATCAAGGAGAAAGTTGAAAAATACTTTACATGATAGGATTACACCAGTAAATGCTTCTAAAATAGGTAGTAATGAATAAGTTATTACAATCAAATCAAGGAGGACAAATTTCTCTTTCATATAAAACAAATATATGGGTGTTTCTTATTGTATTAATAAGTTGCTTTGTTACTTATCAGGTCCTTTTCAGTGAGAAGGTAAAAAGAAAGAATCATTCTAAAGGATACTCCGATCATCCCCTAGTTGAACATGATCAATTGTAATTGAAAATACATGAGAAAACGATTGAAGTCCAAAAACTTTGAAAATAAAACGAACCAAACTTATCAACGCACATCAAGAAAGAGATTCTCACACCACCTAAAGAATAAATATATATATATATATATATATATATATATATATATATATATATATATATATATTGACTAAAACAAACATAAAACTAAAAACGTTGAGGAACCCTGAAACTAAAAAACCCAGTTGGTTTTGTTACTACTAAAGAGACTATCGATTAATTCAATGGAAGATTCAATAAATCAATAAAAAAGAGATTTTAGGGGACGTTTCTAATAATATAATGTAGATCGGTTGTCGTAGAAGAAGAACAACAACAAATTACCGTTGTGTTAGATGGTGGTGAAAAAAGTCGACGACGAAAATGGTTGTGGTGAATGGGCTAGAATTCGGAGGGAGAGAGAGAAAGAGAAAGGGGAGTTGATTAGGGTGGCGGCCATATTAGGGTTTTAGTAAGAGAGAGGAGTTAAGAGAATACCATCGCTGATTATACGGCTGATTTTTTGGATTCAACATGGAAAGTTTTAAAATTTAAACAATTATTGATTGTATTGAATTATGTCAAAGAAGAAGAGGTTTAGGAATGAGCGGGAAAATGAAAACTTGATGCATAGAAGAAGGCCACGTGGCATAATATAGGTGTAGAAATTGGACATATGGCATCCTAAGGAGTCTTTTATTAGAAGAGATATTAGAAGAGATATGTACTCACTTTAGTAGTGAGGTTCGCTTACTACAATACTGTATCAAGTTGGTGGCTCTTATTGGCTCTTTCCTAACGCATATGCGTAAGGCTTTGGTACTAAATTTCATGTATGGGTTAAAACCCTACCTTCCATATTTATCATCGTTTATATAAATTTTAGTGTCATTTATATCTAGGTATTATTTTCAAGGTTCCTTGGGACATGAAATCATATTTCCAATAACAACGTTGGATTTGACGTCTCCATTAAATCGCATCATGATAAAATATAGACTATATTTCTAATATCAAGTCCTCGCAACATACAATCCCCCAATGAAATAGGATCGGATGAGGAATCCATTTTCGTTGAGGAGTGTGAGGACAAATATGAGCCTTTCATCTACAAAAATGAATGGTTGTGCTTTTTTTTTCAGATTTTTTAATATTTTTAATTGTGGACACGATGACATTTTTTTGAATAACCCCAACTTTGTGTGGTTTTCCACTTAAGGGAAATAGTTTCAAAGGCATATTGGTCAAAGTTTTTTTCTAATTATATGGACGAACATTGAAGTTGATGTTTCCCCATTTTTGTCTAAGTTCATGGAGAATTATCATGGTAAATAATGAATCCTTCATGTAAACCTTTGTGTGATATTGTAATCGTTTCTAATTTCTCATGTTCAAGCTTCTTTTTGGTTTAATTTCAATTTATGGCAACATGTAAACTTCTGTTTCTAATTTCTACTATTTTTAGTTTCGGTTTGGTTCGATCTGGGCTATTTGTTGATGTTTATTGTTCGGTTTTTCTTTGATTTGTTGTTGTTAGGTAACTTTACAAGTTATAATGAGTATAATCTGTAATCATATGCAATTTGTTATGGTAAACCTTAAATATAGTTACGATTTGTGATTTTTGAAGCTCTAATTTCATCTTCTTGTCAAGTTGAGCTTCAATATATATGAGATTGAATACTAAGATCAATTCTTTTTAGTTTTTTAGTTTTGAAAAGACTTATGGATGAAGTATTTAGATAAAGGAATCAAAGTGAAACTTAATACAATAATTCTTACAAGGTGTTCAACCTAATGTCTCAAAGAAAAAACATCTTGAAAATTTTGAATTCATAAATATTTTGTGGTTGTTTTCATTTGTTTATATATGTAATAAGCATTTGTGTACTTCCCTGTGACAATGATCATTGGTTTTTCCTTAAATTAACTTGTTAGATAAAATGATAGATATATTCAAAACATAAAATACCAACAATATCCATTTAATGATTTTGGGTTTAATGAGTGATTTCTTTATGTGTATATGTTTGCATTTTCTTCTTCTTTGTGTTTGCTAGCTTTTCTAGGCTAAAATATTCATTATGACATATAGTTTAAGTTGGGGGAATTACAGTCAACTAGTGTTATTATGAAATCTTTGGGGTCTCTGGTTCTTGTTGTTTCCTATACTTTTTTAACTTAGTATGTGCTTGTGGTTTTTTTTATCTTGGGTGTTGGATTGATGTGTTGGTAGGATGTTTTGTATCTTCTCACTAGTCTCATATTGATTTTATGGTGCTTTAAGGAGTATTGAGAAGTTCATAATTTTAATTCAAATATCATGTTATGTTCATTCGAAAGTATACTGGTCATCGATGTTCAAATGTTCAAATATCAACATTCATCATATTGTTTCTTGAGATGATCATGTTGATGTTTAACTTTCAAAATCCTTGAATCTCATAATGGTAGTTGTTTCCAGTTGTCATGGTTGTTGTTCTGATGGTCAAAAGCTACATCTTGTGACGAGGCATACTTTTCAGGTCCTAGTGGTTAGTTGTTTTTTGCAGTTGGCATGTAGGGGTTGGCTTTTCATTTTATAAAACTATTGTTGTTCTAAATAACCCTTAAAGAATCATTCAACTATACTAGGATGGATGCTTGTGCTTTTCGTTATCTGAAATCAGAGGCGGATGCTTTAAGGGGACATGGGAGGCCATGGCCCCCTGGTTTTTGGCTTCCTAATACATGTATATCAATAGCGGTATGTTTGATTTTTTATTAAGCTTTCTTGGCCCCCTCAAGTAAAATAGCTAATCAACTACAAAAAAAATCAGAATAATCAATCACGTAAGAGTAATATTAGAAAAAATATACACCCAAAAATTAATACCAATCCTAAAAATTAGGATATCAGTTGATCAGGAAACTATACATATATAAGAAACCAAAATTGTATTTTGTAATCCAAATTATTAACCCAATCTTTGAAAAATATACAAAACCCTAGATTAAAAGATCATCACTTCCAGAAAATTTGAAAATACTAGAAGAAAATTATGGCCATCAGAATGCTTAAAGTATGCCAGAATTTTCATCGGAAACAAAGAATACCGACCCCATAGTGTGATCATCACCTGTCTCCTCTCCGTCTGCGTTCCCGTCTCTCCACTTTAGTCTTTAATGTTCGCTTAAGTGCAATCTTCAAAGTAGGGGTGAGCGCGGTGCGGTGTGGTTATTGGCAAAAACCTCACCACTAACCGCAAATGCGGTTAATCCATTTTCAAAACCGCTTGGTGCAGTTATTTTTACAGTGCGGTTTTGTTTTTTTGCGTTTCGGTTATTAACCGTATGGATTTGTTGCGGTTATTATGTATGGTTTTTAACCGTACTTTAGAGTTCAAACACTTTCAAGAGTTTAAATATATTACTTGTAGTAATAAAAAACCATAAGTTATAAGACAATTGGCTTAAATTACAAACAACTAATATCTTAAAAACGTTAAATCAGTAGTAATTAACAATAAATATATTAAAATTGTCAAATTTCACCATTTTCCAAAGTTAAACATAAGAAAAAACAAACACTTTTGTATTTTAGAATTTTATCATTCTTTCATCCATAAAACTTGTCTTATTTTTAGTATTTAGTATATTAATAATAAAAAATTGTATATAATATATGCGGTGCGGTGCGGGTTTTTTTTGCGGTTTTTGAAAACTAATAACCGCACCATACCGCAAATTTGCGGTTTTTGAAAAACAAAAAACCTCACCGTCGGTTTTTATTGCAGTTTCGGTTACTCGGTTGCGGTTAATGCGGTTTTTGCGGTTAATTTTAATTGCGGTGCGGTTTTTGCTCACCCATACTTCAAAGTACAGTCTTCAACTGCTACCAGCAAGGCAGCAATGTCCGTCGCCAGATTTGAGGATTTTGTACGCTTTATCTTTTTTCTTTTGGTAAGATATAATGTGTAAATGGTTTTGAAAGATAAAGGATTCAGTGTCTACACCAAATCATCAATAATAATGATGGTATGGAAACTAAAAGCTATTCATCTATTAAAATATTAAAAGGATGAAGCATATATGAATAAATTAATCTTATTTAATACTTAATGTTTTATTTATTTACAATATTCTTTTAAACATAAAATTTCTAGTAAATGATTTGATATTTAAACTATTCCATTTAATAGTTTATTCGTATATTTTTGCAAAGCTTTAATTACACTTTCAAAATTTCTATAAAATAGTAATTTGGGGTTATGTGGCATTTCATGATAATGACATTTTCAAATGAAAAAGTGAGTATTTGGTTCGCTTCTGAAGAACTAAATATTTTATATTATTTTTTTATAATTCTATGTATTATATCACTTAAACAAAATACACTTATCCTTTCTAAATTCTAATAAATGAAAGTTTTTTTGCCACTTGTCAATCTCTAATGAGTTGTGACACTTATCATTTTTTGATATTTTTTAAATAAATAATATTCACATGTTAATTTATGGTGTTTTTCAATTTTTAAAATTAAAAATCCACATAATATGTATACTTATATATGTAAACTATCAGATGTAATAAATATTATATTAAATTGCAATTAATATGTTTCTTATTTAAAAATTTCATTCATTATTTTAAAATTTTTTCTTATAAAATACTTATTATTACATTTTAATATTTTATTTTTTAATCAACCCATGTGATACACGAGTTTTACACCTAATACGATTATATTACGAAGTTGAAGTTGTGATTCCGACCCCTCCAATTTTGATGTTTGTGTTCCGCCCCAGTCTGAAATCTCTTTGCTAATAATTTTAGGCCACTGTAGTAAATGGTAGAAATATCAAACTAGTAAAATATATTCATTTATATGATGAAAAACTTAAAAATAATCCAAAATTTTATGAATTATGATCCATAACTTAGAATGATATAAGACTTATTATTTTTTGTGTTTTCTAGGATTTTAAGTTGAAAATAGATCTTTTGTTTAAAAAATAACGATGTTGACTGTGTGTTATTTCATATGAGGCTTATGGAGTGGAGCATATAACGTTGATGTTGATATAGAACCCGAGTCTGATTGTCAAGACGTACAATTAACTAAGATAAGGAAGAAAGATGTTTCTAAGATGATGTTATCTAATTTTAATTTCTGCAAATCTACATTTGTGAAAATTTTGAAGGATTATGATAATTTGACAAGCTACAAACCGAAAATGATTTATGGTGAAGCACATTTGCATGAAGATCTAGTTAAGGTCCAAAGAAATAGACTTCTATGATTTTTTTCTATTATGAACTTGGTTAATAAACATTTTTTATTTCAATATCTTCCTTACTTTTTGTTGTTAATTTCCTTTTTTTTATTGTTTGCATGTTAAGTGGTTAAGAAAAAATTATACTTAGATACACTTATCTAGTTTTTGTGAGCTTGGCTAAGGTATATCTTTTTATTTTTAGTAATGTATTTTTCTAATATGAAACATAGTAGTTGTACAAAGTATACTTAATAATTCATGTCATATTTTTATGTTATGGATCACATATTTTGGATCTTGTTCTTATGCATCATCTGAATTGTGGATCATGTTAACTAGGTTGAAAATTTTGTCATTAATAACATAATTGTCCATTTTAAGATAATAGTCATGATCTAAAAGTTCATTGATTCCTATTATCTTTATTGGATCAAAAAAATCTTCATGGATCACTTGTCTTGATCATGATTTTGTGAATCATGTCATGAACCAAAACATTATTTGTAGGATATGATCTAAATATGATATGATCGATAACTTAAAAAGATGACATGAATCATACTTGCTTGATCCAAAACATATTTTTATGGGGGGTTGTCCTTTCAAATGTTTCAAACTATAAAATTAAGATAATCCATAAGAAAAATATTCAAACATTTTTGATCTAATGTGACAAAAAATGTTATAAAAATAAATAATTATTGTGATTCAACATGATATGATACAAAGTTGTTGTGATTCAAAACATTACGATGCTATAGTTTTAAATCTTCAAATATGTGATGAGCTAAAACTCTATAATGATCCATTTCAAATAGCTTATGCTCCAAAAAATATCATCCAAGAGTTTTATGATCGCAACGTTTTATGATCCAATGTTACAAATGATGTGATAAACAAATAAATTATTTTATCTAATCTCAAACAATATAACAAATCAATTATATGACTAAAAAATATTATGATCCAAAACTACAATGTTGCAATTCCAACAATAATATGATTCAAACATGTGATAAACTAAGAAACTTTGGGTCAAAAAAACATTATGGATCACTTATCTAGATCATGATTTTGTGAATCATGTCATGATCTAAAAAATAATTTTAAGATATCATATCCATGACTTAAAAAGATGACATGAATCATACTTGTTTGATCCAAAACATTTTTTATGGGGGATTGTCCTTTCAAATGTTCAAAACTATGACATTTAAATTATCCATAAGAATAATATTCAAACATTTATAATCCAATTTTACAAATAATGAGATAAAAATAAATCATTATTATGATCCAACCTGCTATGATACAAAATTGTTGTGATCAAAAACATTACAATGCTTCAGTTTTAAATCTATAAATATATGATGATCTTAAACTCTATAATGATCCAATTTGAACAGTTTACGCTCCAAGAAAATTATCATCCAAACATTTTATGATCCAATTCTACAAATGAGGTGATAAAAAATAAATGATTTTATCTAATCTCAAACAATATAATAAATCAATTATGTGGTTCAAAAATTTTATGATTCCTAGATATTATGCTCTAGAATTATACAATGTTGTAGTTCCAACAACAAAACGATTCAAACATGTGATAAGCTAAGAAACTTTGAACCTTAAACATACCTAACTTATGCTTGAAAAAAAAAGTTGTCTTAAAACTCTGAGAAACCTTGCACTTATAATGTTATTTGATGAATATTATGCATCTTAATGGTGGGATGTTAAGCCCACCAAGCAAATTACACCCTTTGATTGCTAAATAAACGTAATATAATGGTAAAAAGGGGTATCGATCCTCGGGGAAATGGTTGTATTCAATCATCAATGCAATTCAATAGAACTAGTGAATTTAAACTAATTAACTACAATTAAACTAAAAGGGGGGGGTTTTGATTACTTGAAAACTAAAATATTTGAATAACTAAAAACCTTGCAATTAAGCAAGTTGATGAGATGCTCAAAGGTTGGAAATAATTGGTTAACTAAGGCAATTCAACACAATGAACATTTGTGTGTTTATCATTAGGATCTAATACAAAGCTTATCCTTCATCTCAAATTGGTTATAGCAATCATGAAGCATGATATGCCAAGATTCCTCATAGGTAGTATGGAGGTTGGGGAAGCCCACAACACACCTTCTTATTTAAGATCAAGGGTCAACTGAAGCAATTAATCCCAAGAAATCAATTAGCCTTAAGAATGAAGGAATCCCCAATTCCTAGAGGATGTCAAATGCTTACACATCCATAAAGGAGATATGATTCATAAGCTAGAGATGATTTCTACCATCATAAAGCCTTTGTTCTAGATAAATTCAATGATCCAATGCAAAATCAATGAAATAAATCAACTATTGCTCAATGAAATACTAAGCTCATGATCAAAGCATCAAATAAGCATAAGAATTGCAAACTAGAATCATAAACATGGAATAAATTGATAATCAACATAAATCCTTCAAAACCCACAAACATTCATTGGTTTTCAGCCAAAGTCAACCAAATAAGAGTATTAGCCACTCATGGCAACAAAGTAACAAGAACAATAATCTAATTGCATAAAGAAACTACCTAAGATTTGGAAATATGAAAGGAAATGGTTTCTAGCTCCCAAAATCGCCTCTTGCAGGTCTCCAATGGAGGAAAAACGTGAATGAGCCTCTAGATCTGATCCCCAAGGGTTATGGTGTGCCAAATGACCAAAATGCCCAAACTAGGCAGTTGCGCGGGTACCCGCGCGACGAAAATTCCACCCGCGCAAATGTTGTTGTAATGCTATTGGTCCACCAAGCCACTCCACCCTTCCACTACCAAAGATTCCTTTGGTCCCCCTCCTTGTCCATGTAATTTGAAATGCACCAATCATCATTTAGCCACCAAATGGATGCTCCAAGCCCAAAATTAAAATTTTATGATCCATCTTCACAAACCCAAATAATCCAAGCCAATAACTTTCAAAGCCCAATTCTTCCTCTTTGATTCCGCCAAGCCCAATAATGCCTCGGAAGCCCACTAAGCTCGTCTCCAATCAACCCGCAACCGCAACAAGCACCGAAAAACCTACAAAATATCTCATGCAACATAACAAGCACCCGGTATGATCCATACTAAAGAAAAATAAATAAATTACAATGCATTAATGATAAAAAGATCTAAAATTCCAAAATAAATTAATAAAAATAAGGAAATAAAATAAGCTATCACTTAAAAACCTTGTCAATGTTGGTGTCCCCACCAGTAATAGCATCCGACTTTAATCCATAGTGACGATAAGAAGAGCAGCCTTTAGAGCCAAAATTGCTATGAATTTTGGACATTTCATCACAATTAACCTGCCAAAAATAATATAAATTCATTTTTAATCCCTCATAGTAAACAGTAGAAATCCAATATTAGGAACTGAGTTTATAGTAGATATTGAGATACCAAAGTCACCAATGATGGCAGATGCCACTAAGACGAACCCATGAAAAATCATATTCACTCGATCATGATTTATTGCATTTGATCTTAAAAGAACCAACCATAGAACTAAAAAGGAGGACACCACAAACAAAGATATACATACATCTAGAAACCACCAGATATAAATTTTAGAACATAAGAGCATGACTACAGAGCATGTTCAATCATCAATCCATCAATAAGATCACAAATAACACTGTGAAACTTGTGTATTTGCACCCCCACTGGAAAAAAAATACACCCAAAAGAAACCCACTAAACACCAAATTGAGTTGAGAAATATGAACACAACTATAAAAATTTTGAACCCTCTTAGGACTTTATAAAAAAAATTCTCAAAATAATGGGACTTTTCTGCATAAAACTCATTCTTAAAATGTCATAGATGATGATTTTTTTTTAATCACGACAATGTTGAAGCAATGAATGATTGTGCTCAATAAATTATCAATTACAAAACTAGCTTTCTTATTTTTGATGTATCATTGATTTTTGATGTATAAGAGATGATCACCTATGAATCATCTTCCATGGTTGAAACTCACAACTGTTTTCTACAATTATTTAAGGAATAGAAGAAAGTCCTTGTTGAATTCTTAGTTCAAGCTCACATAGGAGTTTTGTAACATATAAGGTGATTAGAATTTGGATAAGAAAGCCTTAAACAAGTAAAGTGGATGTTGACAAACATTCATTCTTGAGTTTATTTTGAATTGAATTTCGGTTTGTTTTTATTTGGATTTTGGTATGTATGCAAGTTATTACATTTTGTACGTTTATAACCATTTTAGCAATTTTCTTCGGATATTTATCAAACGATACATTTATCCGACACAAAAATAGAACATAAATGTAATTTGGTCATTTTTAACAATCAACACAACCATTGAGAGACATAATCAATCAACATGGTTTTAGTCATAACTTTTGATTTGGTTAGACATCTGACTCAATCAGATCTAACTCAATCAACAACTATTATGTTGTCTTTAAACTTGAGTATGATCCTCAACTCATATAAATTGATACTTTGAACCGAACTTACAATTTTAAATAAAGCACGAAAAAAATCATATCCACAATAACATGTAAACCTAAATACCAACATTATGACAATTTTAAATTTAGATTGAACTTATGATTTTGAGTAAAGCATATATATCATATTTGTAATTTACTTTTTACTTTTATTCTAGAAGGGTTTTCTTAGGTCCTCTACAGTACCGACAACGAGCCTCGTTGTTGTCCATGTGGCACCCACCCGGGTGTTATGTGGTGAGGATGACGAACGATAGCCGTCAACGATCTTTTCTTTCTTAGCTTTTTTTCTTTTCTTTCATATTTTTTTCTCTTCTTCACCGTGGAGGGTACTAAGGTGGTTTGTGATGGCCGGCCTAAAAGCTCTCTATGACAATTGATGTCAATTGTTCTGTCATGATTTTAGGGTTTTTGACCTTCAAATTTAAATTTGGTTATCGGATTTGGATCAACTCTAGAAGGCTATTATGCACTATGCTGACGTTTCAAGTCTGAACCATACAAAATCAACTTTCTATCCCTGTGCTACACCTTACTCTCTAGTCAGCATGTCTTTCTCCTCATCTTTCCGTCTGTTCTTCCCCAAATTCCCCACTTCTTCCCCAATTTTCAAATCCCTAATTCCTCCTACTTTCCTACTTTCACCACCGAAGAATCTTGTACCTATCAAAACGATAACAATCCAATCGATACCCACAAGATTATCTCCCCCGAATTCGACGTCACCGTCTTCATCGGACCAAAACACCCTCCAACCCATAGAAGAACTCCCCAAAAAGCTGCAAGAAATCGTCAATCTCTTCCAATCCGTACAGGATCCAAGAGCCAAATACGAGCAGTTATTATTCTATGGCAAAAAGCTTCAGCCCCTTGAAGACCAATTCAAGACTAACGAAAACAAGGTCATAGGTTGCGTTTCTCAGGTCTGGTTACGAGCCTATTTCGATTCCAGCAATAAAAATGTGATTTTTGAAGCTGATTCCGATTCCGTACTCACTAAGGGTTTAGCAGCTTTACTGGTTCAAGGTCTGTCTGGTCACCCAGTTCAAGAAATTTTAAGGGTTTCCCCCGATTTCGTTGTTCATTTGGGTTTGCAACAGAGTTTGACACCTTCTAGAAACAATGGGTTTTTGAATATGTTGAAGTTAATGCAAAAAAAGGCCTTGACTTTATATGTAGAAGCTGAGAAAGGGATTGAATCATCAACCCAAATTCAAACCCCCATCAAAGAACTGGAATCTGATTCAAAAATTGAGAAGCCTGTTGAGAATTCGAATATTGATGAATCAAAATCCGATGGTGATTCAAAAAGTGAGAACCCTAACGGTGTTTTGGGAAGTAGAGGACAGAGGATATCAGAGATTTTAAAGAGGGAGCTTAAACCGATCGAATTGGAGGTCAAAGATGTATCATATCAGCATGCTGGACATGCAGGGGTGAGGGGTAGTAATGGGGAGACACATTTTAATTTGAAAGTGGTTTCAAAGGAGTTCGAAGGGAAGAGTATGGTTAAAAGGCATCGACTTATATATTCTTTATTGGAAGAAGAGTTACAGAGTGGATTACATGCTTTATCTATCGAAGCCAAGACACCTAATTAAGATGGTGAAGTGCATTCTTGAAATGAGGTTATACTTTTTGTTTTCCCTTTGAATTGATGTTCTTGCTATGAAACTCACACACCTTTTTGCACAAGATGTTTGAAATACATAATAACAATCTTCATTGCTGTAAGTGGGATAAGACTTGCATTATGTTCGGTTTTGTAGTTTTGTTTATATGCAATGTGAATAAATGTAGATATAATAATGAATCTTATCTAATCAAAACGATAAACCTATCATATGAAGAAGACTAAAAAATGATACAGTTCGACATGACATCTCATATGTCAATTATACGAGTTTAACTTTGGGAAAATGTTTCTAAATAGTAATAAGTTTGACAATTTTAAAGTTTAACAACTCAAATTTTTGTTTTTGTTCTATTTATGAGAAATCAAATTGTTGTAACATGCTATGAAGGCTTATGATGACATGACAGTGAGATGGCAACATATTTGAAATTTGAAATAAATAATAAATAAGTTTCAGTTTTGTTCTATCCACAGTATGCACTGTTCATGCCAGTAAACATGTTATGAAACTCGTATTTAATTGCATTGGAATTATCTCTGATTATAAATTGTTCTTGTTATTATCGAAGGCATCATTCACAAAAAAAAAGAAAAAGGAGTAAATATCATCCTTATTTTGCAAATAACGACTTCCCATATGAACAATGTCTTCTTCCTCTTGGAAATATCGTGTTCATTCATGCTAGCATCATACACAACACCTTGTAATCCGGATTCAGTTGAATCTTTGCCTTATCAGCAAAAGTATTAGTCAAATATCTTCCATGTTCTCACCATGATTAGCATTGTGTCTATGGGTAAACGTAAGGATGTAATCAAGCCAAGTCAAGTCGCTGTGGTGCACCAAATAAATAAAAAACATGAAACTCAAGTCAAGCTCAAATGAGCCTTAATTTTGAATTTGAGCTTATTGAACCGAAACACTTTAAGTCCGTAGTGTATTAAAATTGCAATAGAAATACAAATACATTTAAAGTTTATTCCAATAAAAATAGCAATTGAAATAGGACAAAAGTTGTCTTTGTGCCATAACTCAGGTTGCTTGATAGAAAACACATGTTTATTGTCAGCTAAGAACATGTCAAGGACATATATGTCCTTTACTTTTATGTGCATTGTCACATTGAGACCCACCTTCTTGTCATCATCAATGATCTTCCCAACTTTCGTCGTAAAATGAACCCCATAATCAATAATCAACATCACATAGTTGGTTGATTGAGATCAGGTTATGCTTGAGGCCCTTTACATACAATATTCTAGAGAACTTCAGATCCATAACCTTAAGTCTTGCATTTGTTATAATCACCAAATGTTACTACAAACTAGGCCTGGTAATGTAGCGGGTTTTGACCCTGATCTGATCCAAACCCTTAATAATTATACGGGTTTGAAGCATAGTTTTTTATCCGTTTACCCGTTAACGACCCGTACCCGCTAACCCTTTTATTAAAAGGGTCGGGTATGGATCATCACCGATCCGCTCCATCTATAACCCGCCCGATATAAATTTTATAATTATACATTTATATTTTATACTGCCTAAATTTTACTTTAAATTCCGATCGAAAGTCCAAAGAGAAAAGGCCAAAGACTAAACAATTTATACATAGGACTTGAGGACTCAACTTCTTGACTTTCAGCATTCTCACAAGATTCATGATGTCATTTTATTTATATTTCATCATGTAAACACCAATTTCATTTATAAATCAATAAATTCACTTATCAACTAAAAGAAAGTTTGTAATTTTTATTCTCTATCAATGCAATCGAGGGTCAAAAACCAATTGGAAGTAACTACAATAATGATTTTAATGTCAATCGAAAGTCTTCGAGTATATAATGTGTTTTCTAAATCAACATTTTTTTATTTAACAAATGTGATTTTATGATTTAGGTAAAATGTGTTTGATTATTCAAAAAGACATATGGGTTATGGGACGGGTTTGGATATCTGCTGATTCGGTGGATAAGGGTATGGGTTTAATTATTCAAAACCTTGCGGGTTATGGAGCGGGTTTGGATCGGGTTTTGGAATTTATTAAAAGGGTTTGGATCATGGCTGATTCGCTCCAAACCCGCCCCATTGCCAGGTCTACTACAAACCTGTGTCATTATCATGTGTTTGGAACAACTACTCTCTAAATATCATATATTCTCTTGCCCCGGTGACACAATCAGAAAGAAGATTAAATACCTTTAGGAACCCATTTAGGAATGCGTTTGATTGAGACGGAAGGAGAATGTGAGAAAACATAATAACTTTCATTAGGTAAACAATTTAGAGGGTTTTCTTTTTTTGTCCATTTTTTTTTATTAATTACTTTGACATTTTCAGAAAGTCTATCTCCTTGTTCATGTGGACAGTTAGCGTCTTAGCGGTCATCCTAATGCAATCTTTCACTACAACTTGGGATACTATCATTGTTAGTTGCGGTTGAGTCGTCTACTTCACTAGCTAATACCTCAATCACCTTCTTGCTTTTGGAGATTGGTGTGTGTTTTTATGTGTGTGTGTGTATATATATATATATATATATATATATATATATATTAGTTGCTCAAGTTTTAAATTTATAAAACTGATTTTATTGTAACCAGACTAATAAACACACTAGGCAGTGTATCTAATCGTGCAATCGTATAGTTGTGGTAAGGCCAAGTGTCGAACACAAGGGGAATGGTGAATTAATTTTGAGTTTTTGATTATAGGTTACACTAAACACTGAAAAACAGTAAGAGGGGTTTTATGGAATTAAATCTCAAATAAACAACTAAACATCAAATATCGATAAACTGACAGAAGACAAGTCTCTTTAGGTACTTTGGTTTAAACTGGATTTCATCTCAAAATATTGGCTAACGACTAAGTGCAATGATTATTTATTCATTACACACTGATTCCTAATATGACTAGCATCATGATCAAACTACTAATCCTTTGATTTTAACACAATTATTAATTCAGTGATAAAATGAACAAACAATTATGCAAATCAGTATTCAGTTCGTATTAAGCAAGATTTGATCTTTATTAATCCTAATGATCATAGGAATTAAATCATGCATAGAATGATCATCTACTCATGTATACACATTAAAGTTCATCACCTTATTTCCTAACCCTTGGTTTTGATCTAACTCTAGTCATAATTACCAATGATCATGGACAACTATGATTCAAATTAATACAGTCAGAATGATCATCTAAACTCTATTAATTTAACAATAGGGAATAAAGTAACAATCTTTAACACATATGGATCTTGCAATCAAACTTGACAAATAAATTAAATAAGAATAAACAATTCAAATAACAATTAATCCATAATCTCGAAATTCATCAAATCATAAACACAGAATAAAGGGTTTTAACAACCAAACCAGAAAGTAAACACATATGGAATCACAATGGAATGCTAATCATGATCAGAACAACAAACCAAATGATTTTTGGCATGGATCCGCTCTCTAATCCTTCAGATCTTCGCTCTTGTCAACTTAATAGCCTTACGGCCACCTTCTAGACCCTTAAAACGGCAGAAGAAGTGTTTCTTGTCGACCAAGGATGGATAAAAGTCGTAATCTCCCATTAGGTTCACCAAAAATTGCATTATATAGGTTTTCTACCGACTTACGTACTTTAGGCGTACATGGACTTATGAGGGGCATAATTCATAAAATTTGCGTAGACCCGTTGCCACCTAGCATACAGGGTTAGGCGTACTCCCCATTATGCAGTATGCTGGGCGTACTCCCCATTATGCTGGGTGTGATTGGCTTCCTCATCCATTCTCTTCCCTTTTGCAATCCAACTCCAATTTCTAGCATTTTCACTTCCTTTCCGCTCTAGCAACAAATTATACCTGTAAAATATAATTAATGCATTATAAATACCTTTTAGTTCTAAATAGCATCAAAACATAGTATAACATAATAAGAAAACGCCATAAATATATGTATAAAATAGACGTTATCAGAGATCAAGAGAGAGGATCTCACTTTACTTCTTTTTTTCATATCTTTAATATTGTCTTTTCTTTGAGCCTTTTTCTATTCATAGTCTCTTAACTTTCCAAACATGCTTTGAAGATCCATGGTCTTAATCTTCTTACTATTCTTGAGGATATCCACATGATGTTCCCAGCTCTCGTCGATAGAGTCATGAAATTTGAGAACAAGGACAGAGTTGGGTTTGGCTATCTTAAACTTTCTCATGTCATTTATTAGACAGTTAAAACGATTAAAAGTATGAGTTAGAGATTCATTCTTGAGAGCAAAGAAATACTCATACCTCTTATTCAAACTATGATTTTTGATTGGCATAAACTTCCTCAGTTCCTTTGTATGATATTTTTAATGTTTTTATTATCTATTTGGTTATGTTGCAGTTTTCAACTATAATTGACTTCATAAAAGCAAGGCATTAGATAAGGCAGCACATTCTCTAACATCCAAATTCACTTTCTTTTTATCATCTTCTGTTCATTGATGTATTTGGTTATGCATGGATTTGGCTTAAGCATTTCATTCAACCATTGTGCTTATGGGAATGTATATACCTTCTGTTAATGTTCCATTCATGATGTAATCCATAGTTTCTAGAACCATCATGGTTTGCTTAACCATATAGAGAAGTTATTGTCATCGAAGGGTGGACATGTATTAGAGGCATGAGATTTGAAGCTTGAATAAGTTGTATTTGTTGAACTTGAGAAAGATATTGATTGAATGAGGAACATAATGATTTGGAAGATTCTAAATTATATTATATACAACTTGTTGGTCTCGTACGAAATGATTCAATCAATGTAACACACAATGAATACTTCGAAAATTAAAGTATATTAATCAATTGTTTCAAATTTATAAAGAATGAATCAAATAACTTATTATAATTTGACACACTCTAACAAAACACCTTACAAAGAAAAAAAATAGTCAAAGGAAGACATACAAAAAATAAAATCAAGTACTTAAATAGGTTCTGATGATACGGGAAATCTCTAAAATTAGAGTCTTCCACTGTGACATCCCCAAAATCATGGCCAGAAAAGACCGGTTTCATTTATGTTTTTAAAATAATTTCAGAGTAAATTCATTGATTAAAAGAGTTGCGGAATTTATCCCCAAAACAAAACATGATAAAATAAAGTTTATCAAAGCATTTCTTAAAGAAATGTATTTTTATTATATATCAAAACTCGGGATGTCATGTTCCGATACAGACACAAAAGCATAAACAATAAAACATAGACCTTACACAGTTTTATACAACTACTGGTCTATAAACAAAAACATCTTCACAGGTTCTCCAACTTATGCCATCGCGCCACTACCTGTAATACAAAGAAACTGAGTGGGTCAGGCCTGGGAGCCTAGTGAGCATATAGGATTTTCAACCCACAATAAATAATTATATTTAATTTCACCAACCAACAATAACTCAATTACCCATTCCCGTTATCCTCACTTTACGTCCCTATGACAACAACTATTACAAGGGACCTAATCTAGGATTTTTCATCAGGACGGACACTACCGCAGAGGGGTTTCCTCAACAATGAATGTCCTAAGGCAACCATGAGGGGGATAGAATACAGCGAATGAACACCCAAGTTCACCAACACCTACAGCTTATAAGCCTGCTAGCATTCCACAGAACTGTCTAGAAAAGTTTGTGGTTGTCATCCATATTCTGCTGAATGACTAGATCACAATCACATCGAGGCCTCTCATTATTTTTATTTCATCACACATCACTATCTACCCATGTTCTACCCAACATATATGTAGATAAAATATAAATATATATACAACATAAAACATGTATAAAACATTCAACCGATACTCATTTCAAATAACACATAACATATAAACACATAGCACGTATTTTATGGAAATACTTTGTATTTATATGTTAGAAGAAAGTAAATACACACTCACTTGATCAGAAGATGATCGGACAACACTACGGCTCTAAGAGTAGTATTTCTTCGGTGAAACTGGGAGATCTTCACAAAAACCGGGATTTACGCGGGCATAGTTTCGGCTCGGAAATTTTAATTCTCGGGATCTTCGGGGCTTCGGGACTTGCTTCGGGTCTCGGGATTAATACCGGGGCTTCGGGGGTAAAGCTTGCACTTAAAACGAGGTAAAACGAGTGAGAGAGAAAGAAATGAACAACCAAATTCGGTTGGGGGTCAAGTTCTATTTATAGGGCTGAACCCTCGTGTTACGTTGGGCGTAATTCGCAAGTACGTGGGCGTAATGCCTCTTTCATGCGTATGCTGGGCGTACCAAGCCTTACGTTGGGCGTAGTTCGGATAAGACTGCTACGTGGCGAGCTTTGGGTGGTGCTACGCGGCTCTCTCTCGTACCACACAAGGACGAAGTATGTTGGGTGTACTCAAAGGTTACCCGGGGCGTACCCTTCGAATCAGATGGGTTGAGTCACGGATTCGGGTAATATCCAAATAAATAATTTTATTTATATATTTTAATTATTTAAAAACTTCATAAAATCATATCTTCCTCATACGAGCTCCGTTTTCGACGTTCTTTATATCCACGCGTAGGTGAGACTAAGCTCTACAACTTTCGTTTAGACTCTGTCGGCTAATTTTGACTTTATTTTTATTATATTATTTTTAGTAGGCCGAGACAGGAAAACTCCGTTAGAAATTCATAACTTCTTCATCCGACGTCCATTTTCGTCTGTCTTTTCATTGTTGGACTACTATCGACGAGATATTCGATTCTCGTTTAGATTGTTTCGGCCAAATATCACTAGATCTCTATTTCGATATTTGGATTGCATACTGCTAAGTCGAAACTTCGAAAAATCATAACTTCCTCATACGAAGTCAGATTTAGACGTTCTTCTTATGCACGCTCTCGGTTTAACTTATTCTACAACTTCCGTTTAGATCACTAAGGCTAAATATCGCTCTATCGTAAATTCACTATTTACGTCACGCAGTGTCGTGCCGGTTCTGTCGCAAAACTTCGACAGGTCATAATTTCTTCGTTATAACTCGAATTTCGGCATTCTTTATATATTCGGAAACTTTTCCACGACCACTACCACATCATTCATAGATATCGGGTTTATCTAACATTTCATTTTGATGTTTATTTTTATCATTAATTCATTTAAGTCACACAATTAAGCACAAAATACATCTTTATTATTTCAAAATGGGTTACAAAGGTTAACCTAGACTATTACATTGTCATTAATATCAAGCCCAGAAACACGGGTGTTACATCCACAATATAAGGAAACTAATCATTATCCATATTAGGATATATCCCATTCACTAAGATATTGTGATTCATCCTTTGAAAACACATAATCGATCAACTGCATGTCTTCAAACAATTATGGCTAATAGCACCAACTCGCCAAGCTAATTGATCCATGGTTGGTAAAGTAGATGGTTGATGAAGTGTTTTGACTCATTAAATCATTGGGTTTGACTCTAACAATAAGTATTTATGCAAAGTTGTCTTGTCTTCCAAGAATACATTGAATCATGGTTGGGAACGATTTTATGTTATTTTATTTTATTTTCTTTTAAGCTGTTATTAGGTAGTTTCCTTTTCGTTAATTAGTTTCCTTTCTTTTTGTAATATCTTGTAAGGCTATAAATAGCCCCTTTAAAACAATGTAATTGAAATGAATAGTTAATTGAAGTTGAATTTTGAAAGTTTGTTCTTACTTTCTTGAATTATTGCATATAATTCAAATTGTCGTCATTGTTTGGGACGTGTTTCTCATTCATGACTCGATTTCAAGGCAATAGGTCTTGGCTTGTCATTACATATCATTTAATGGGTGATTTCCTGATCTTGATAAGAATTCAAGTTAATAGGTCTTAACTTGTTTCACCCGATATTCAATCCATATGTCTATTATGTTGACTATCAAATTTATCCTTTTTGGTTATTCTCTTATCATTCTTGTTCTTATTTTTCGTTGCGTTTATAAAATCAAAAGGCTCAAAAAGAAATCACCCCTCCCCCCCCCCCCCCCCCCCCCCGCGCGCGCGCGCGTATTCGTATCATCTAACATATGTTGAAGTGGATGTTAGGATATTTATGAAGGTGGATAAGGTTAAAAAGATAGTGAAACGGAGGAAGTGGAATTGGAAGCTTAGGAAGCGGAGGTGTCATTTTTGAAATTTGGAGGAAGAAGTCTATAGTGTGGAAGAGGTTTTGGTGCATGTCCATAAAGTGGTGAGAGTACTATACATGTGTTTTTGAATATAGGAAGTTGTATATGTTTTTTGCAATAAGGGGAGGGTTTTTGTTGACAATAGTATATAAGAGTGTTGGTAGGTCTTATGAAGGTAAGGTGATGGTAATGTGATGGGAATATTTTTAGAGACAAAAGTATGTAGAAGTTGAATAATTTTTTAGAAATAAGTTGTGTGTAGATGGAATTATTGTTGTCGATAATAGAATGTGAGAATTGTGTATTTAGAAGATGGAAATTTTTGTGCGGATAATAGGTTGGAAAAGTTTAGTTTAGGTAGTTTTGAGATTAATATAATTTCTTATGTAATATATTGTCAAAAGGTCTCTTATTTTAATATAAAAGCTTTTGATGTTAACCATTTATCCATCTTGTATGTCATATTTTCAAATGTGGTCATTTTGATAATTGGTAATACAAATATGAAATTATATAGTATTGTTGAGTTATGTAGGTTTTTTGTTCAAATATAATTATCCTTTTTTGCCTATGTACTTTATTTGGTCTAAAAAATTGAAATAATAGCAATGTACCTAATTGGTGTGAAAAAATAATTAGCAATACCAATGTACTTTATCATGAACATAAATAATAGCAATGTACTTTATTTGGTGTGAAAATTCAAAGAAATTCGTATCGGTCAATTTTTGAAATTATCAATACAAATTTCAATAACGGTAGATGTTGGTGATAAAAAATGATGGACACAAACACGATCCGGAAGAAAACTAAAATTGGTTTTTGGTTGAAAAAAATTGTCATGTGGACAGACACATGTTATGCCACATTGGACCAAAATGCCATATCATCTAATACTTTTATCGAGACAAATAACATTAGAGCAAGCCAATGTGGGACTAGCCCATTTGGTAGACTTTGCTTCTTAGATTTGAGGTCTCGAGTTCTAACCCATACGCTTGACAATTTCATGATAATAACTTCTAACAATGTTGTTCAAAAAAAAACATTAGAGCAATAGTAGAAAAAAAAAATAATCAAATACTAAAAGAGAAATTAAATATCCTCCTACTATTTCTTCCTATAAATCCTCCTACCCAATTAAATAGTGACATGTGTATTATTTAATGTTCATTTAATGATATTTTAATATATTAATATGACACATGTAATCATTTAATTGAGTTAATTGAGTGGGAGGATTTGTAGGAATAAAAATAGGAGGATATTTAATTTCTCATACTAAAAATGTATTTGATTTACGCAATTTTTACTCTAAAGTCTTGGACTGTTTTTATAGGGTTGGAGATCACTCCACATTTCCTCTTGCCATCAATGTGGGACAAAATATTCATATTTCATTATAGCAAATACGAACATTTGATCAATGTGTTCATTTGACGTTCTAGTTTTCTTTACGAAAGAATTAACTGCAAATGCACTCACTCTCCTCCTATGGCCGAATTTCATTAGGAAACATTCACAAGAAAGATATCAGCATCAGAGCAGCTGATAGCTATGCACCTAAATTTAATGTCTATAAAACTCAAACTGTTGTCAAGCATGGCCATTGACCAGCAAAATCAATGTATGTTATAAAGTACAGATTTCAAAGTAGGAAAAACAAGGATTTAATGTTACAAAGTACACATCTCAAAAGAAAATTTGTAATCTCATAATTAGCTTGGAATTTTGCAACAACTGATATGATGTTTAGCCTCCAAAAAGATAACCAGCTGCTTGTTCTTCATTTCCATTGAATAGCTTCAGAGCTTGTATGACTGAACTTCTATCAAACCCCAACTCAACAAGCTTCACAATTTTGGCTTCAAATTCAGCTCCCTGAAACCCACAACATACATTTTTAAAAAATATATATTAGAAGACATACATTAAATCATTAACAATTGTATTAAAAAAAAAAAAAAAAAAAAAAAGTAACTCACATGTGCTGGCCCGCTGCTGGCAGGTCCTGCAGGTTGTGATCCGGATGCATCCTGAAAATTTATATTTTTTATAAAATCGTGACATCATTTTTTTTCTAATACTTTTTTAAGATTATTTATCCAGACATCACTTAATAGAATAAAAGCAAAAAGGTCTTACTCCAGAGCTAGAGGCTTCCTTCAATTGTCTCTCCTCATCCAAGTAGCGATTCGGGATGTCCTTTTCTGTAAATTAATTGACATAAAAGGTTAAAAATGTCATTTTTCACAGGCCACAACACGAATATGAATGAAAAAGTTTGTAACCTTGCAAAAAGGGCACAGAGACTTCGCCTCCACCAACTCTCAAGACATTGTCTTTTAAATCAATAATGCATTGATGCTTACGCAGCATATCCAATCCAAACAGGAATTCCATGTTGGGAGAATCCAACACCAAAAAGGAACAAGGATAGAAGATATTCCCAATCTACATTTTAAAATTACATTTTAAAAAAAAATAGCAAAAAATGTGAAATGAATTTAAAGCAAGAATTAATATTACTTTAATTGGTGCCACGTGAATCCGACCAAGGATCTCTGACTGACCAACTCCTTGAGCAATGCCCTTGTAACGGTTGTCTAAAAGCCTAAGCAATCTGAAAAAGACCATTTTACCCTTACGCTCCAGAAAACAAATTTCATCGATTTTAACATGAAAGGAAAAGGAAAAGGAAAAAGAAAGAGAAAAGGATAAATAGGTAAAAGGTTAATGTCTTAATACAATAAGCCATGTTTTATTGAAGTCAGTCCATTCCAGATTAAAAGTCAAAAGAAAAACTGAAAGTACAATGTTGTTGTAATAAGAGTATGATGCCCTAATTAATAATGGGAAAAGAATGCATACCCCAAACGCTCAGCACAGCTTTTTGATATTATAGTTGACTGTGCTCCACTATCAACAAAAGCCTGAAATTTAATAAGCAATTACTACTTAATGATACATATGTTCCAAAGAGTTTAACAACACAGGAATCAAATTATAAAAAATGATATAGCAGTTGGTTGGTATTTGGTATTTGGTATTTGGTATTTGGCATTTGGTAATGTAAAACATGTCAACATAATATTTTATAATCATTACCTTCATGGGAATGCCATTAACTTCCATGTCAACATATAACATAACCTGAGAAATAATTCAAATAAGTGTTAAGACTTGCAATGAACTAGATTTAATTGTATAAAGGTGGTGTGCTTAAAACTTAAAATACATAACATACCACTTTTGCAAAAGCTTCAGGGTTGTGTTCTAGTGCAGCAGCCCAATTCTCATCAATACCTTTCTGTAAAATAATTCAGAATGAGTTTATGAGCAATTACCAAATATTATATAATATTTTCACAGAGAGAGAAAAATTAAAAAATGATAAATAGATCCACATCCACACACCTGGCGGATTGCAGCTTCAATTTTCTTTTGTGCCTCCACATCAAAAGGGTCTGCATAAAGTAGCTCCTGTGTTTTGATTTTTTATTTTTGATTTTGAAACAAACAAAATAACCATGAACAGTGTTAATAGATACAAAATTACACAAGATATCTGCAAAAGTCTTCCTAAAGCAAACTACCATTAATGCAGGTAATAGCCTAAGAGAACACAAATATGGAGCACCAGTACAGGAGAATTCCTAAAACAAATCATAGAGCAACTTGACCCCTATTTCTTACAAGTTATAGGAATTTCATCCAGATGCTAATTAGGTAAATTTTCCAAAGTAAAATGTCTTATGGAGAAACAACTTGAAAGTACAATGCTATAAGTGGATTGAATTTTCAATGCATACCTGTTGAAGCACACGTCTTCACAATCAATTTGTTAACTTTAGGGTTAAACGCCAAAGGGCTAAATGTAAGAAATGCAAAAAAAAAAAAAAAAATTTGCTTATTATAGCTTCTCACTCTTGTTTCTTTATATTACACCATTGTACTTTCAATTGTTTTTCATATTATGAAATTGTGCTTTGAAAGAAAATTGTTTTGTATTTGAATGACATTGCTATAATTGGGTAGATTTTTCTAGGTTCACTAAATATAGGCTCAAATGTCTAATTGATATATATGAAAGAATGATGGCAAGCTTATAGAAATGGAAGGAAGAGACAAACAAAAGAAAATTTCATAAAAGGTTAAGAGCTTAATGCAAAAAAGCATCCTTTTCCTGACTTTCTCTATTAAGTCCTTTTTGCATTAAGACAAAAAGAAACAGTATAAGCGACTTACCATCTCTTCCTCCTGTTGCCTACGTAACTCAGATCTCTGACGATGTCTCATCCTTAAAATGTCCTGCAACTTATTCAGGTCATTCCCAAGAACAGCTTGAGCCAACTCAGGATCACTCTGTTATTCACATCAAGGATCAGGAACACCACAACAGAAATGCAAATGTGAGCAGACAATTACAATTTTTACCTGAAACAATTGGGCCATCAAATTCGAATTATTCCTCACTTGCTGCTGGAATGCAGCTGCATCTGCAGCAGATCCATCAGGATTTAACCTAACTTCATTGCTAGAACCCCTGAATTTGATGATATATCTATAAGAAACCATCATCACTGGATGTCTAAATCAAATCTAATTAAAAGCATACCTTGCGGAAGAAGAAGAAGAAGGACTGGAAACCATCATCACTAAATCACCATCTGTAACACCCAAACGACTCAGTGTCTCGGAATTCCCCATCTCTTTTCCATTGTACAGCAACTGTTGTTGCTGAAGTGGTACTTGAGACTACAAATGAAACGATGTATGTGTGAAATTTCTAGTGAAGTATCTAATTTAACCCTTGACAAGTACAAACTTAGAGATCAAATATCAGATTAAACCCTCGTTTGGCAACGATGAGTTTGGATAAAGGTAATTACTATGAGTAAATTCAAAATCTCACCTCAATTTCAAGCAGGGCTTTCAAATTTTCCACCTGTTGACACAATAAAGTTGTAATTTTTGAGATGGGGCCATAATCAAACAATTAAAACAACCGAACAGAAAGTTTTCTAGGGTTTTGAGAGGAAGTATGTAAAGAAAGAAAGAAATTTTACGGATTCGTCGCGATCCACTTCCAAAGTAATAATTTGTTCATCGGCCGTCATTACAGTGATCTTCATATCTTCAGCGATTTGATTGAAACTTCTCTACGAGGATTTGCTAATTTACTGTGGTTTCTTGTTGAAGGTTGTTCTTGTTGACCTCAACAAAACCCGGGATCACCAAGGGTTTTAAAGTGATCACCATTTATCTTTACAGCCAATAATTATCCTTAATAAATATTACAAATAGGATAATCACACAAAAAAAATGTATTATTATAAAATAAAATTAACACTAATTTATTGAATTAAAAAATGTAATGTATTATTATAAAATAAAATTAAGACTAAATTATTGAATTGGTACATGTGTTTTATACCATTATTTTGAAAGGAAAATGACAAAATAATCTAATTCTATTATTAACTTTTTAAAATTTAAACAAAAGATTATACTAAAATAGTTATGTTTTTCTTTACCGATAACTCTTTGGAAAAAATTTGTCATCTATGAAAATCTTTGAAACAACATCGTTTTAAGATTTTTTTTTCTTTTGTAGATAAAATATATGTAAAAATCTAACTCATGCAAAATAATAATAATAATAATAATAATAATAATAATAATAATAATGGTCCCTAAACTAGATTTGAAAAAAATAAAAAATGTAAGTGTCTATCTACTAAAATTCAAGCTTTACCTACGAAATTGAGTTTATACATGAAAGCTAAAATGAATTTGAAGTTTTATGTTATAAATATTCAAAAACCATTTCGATGGCAGACCTGAAACAAGTCTAAGTGTACCATATATAACTAAACGTATCATATATAATTGTCAGTTACGGAGAACGTTGGAGTACATCAAATCATAATAGATTAACATGTGTCTCTGTTTTGAAGGCATAAGATATTATCGTCTTAATATTACTCTTACAAAATTTATATTGACTAATTCTTTAAACATGAATTCCTTCAATACAAAATCGTCATTGCTTACACATGGATGTTAGTCACATCACTATGTTATAACTGTCAATGAATAATCTACCAATACCTTAAATTCGTCTTACTACATTACTTTCTTCCTTAAAGTATGAGTGACTATAAATATTTTGAATACAATAGTATGCATGGAAACGTAAACATGTAAAATAAACATAAAATATGAATTTAATCAATAGCAATTGTTTACGGTAAAACCTGCATTTAATAATCATTACATCATTTTAAATTTCATATTGTATTTGTTCTTCATGTCAAATCAATTAATCTTACTAAAGCTCTTTATAGCCACTTTTTTCTGCATATAAGTAGACATTTTCATTATAATTTTTTTTAGAAGATCACAAACGTCAAAACGTCTGTATATCTTCTACTCTAGGTAGAGATGGTCCAATGTCTTTCACATACGTCTTATGAAGTGGAAACACCTACACAACCATTTATAATTAAATGTTCCTTTCTTTCTTGTTAGTAACGATGTAGGACTACTTCCCACCCACATGCAATGTTCATTTCTTTCTTAATTAATTCAAAACATTCATCCTCTTCTTTCCCTTATTTCTTTATTTTGTGTATTACTTTTATTACCTTTTTAATTAATTAATTACGTAAATGAGTAAGTCTTCACATTTATTCTCAAATAAAAAACAACTTAGTTTTTGTTTTAGTTTCATATTTTAATCGGTATTTTACTTTTGAATTGTTTTGAATATTTATAATTTATATTTATTTTAGCATACTATTTACGTTAAAAACAAACTGTTTTTCTTACAAAATGCTAACGTTTGATCCACATATTCTTTTAAAGATATCGTCCACAAACTGCATACATTTTACCAAAAAAAACGCATTCTATTGCATATTTAATATTATACAACTTAGTGTGAGAGTATTGCTTTAATAGGCCAACAACTTCATGTTACCCAAGTTCCCTCTATGTGTCACTCTTAAATGACTTTTTAAAGTCTAGTATGTACATCGCAGCTTCACTTGCTACTTCATATTCAAACTCCACTGTTGAAGTTAACTATGATATCAAACTTAATACTTTTTCAAGATGTCTTTATTTTGTTTCATGAGAACACGAGCGTTCACTATAAACTAAAAATGTTTCTATCAATTTAAAAATTATCATGTAATTCTTCACATTTATCATTTTCGCAAGAATCAAGACTATTCCCAAATACTTGAGATTGTTCTTGATTACTTTTGTTTTTGGGTTTTTAGAATAATTATGATATGATATATCAATATTATTTTATAATCCTTTTATATATATACTAGCCATTTACCCGCGCAAAGCGGCGGACGACAAATAGTTTGTTTCGACAATTAATTTCTTTTCGATGGAGAATGATTATTTTCAAATCAATCATTAGTTTGTTTAGGAAACATGACATATTAAAAATAAAGAAAATTCATGAAATGACCAAATTATAGGGTGTTGAGTATTTATTTGGATGAAAAAAAATTTGGTCAAAACCTTGGAATAGAAGATTTATAGGAGTTTGTTTAAATTTTAATATTATTTTATTAGTGATTAGTTGTACAATTAGCTTAATGATTTGGACGTCTTAAAAAAATATTATTATTTTATTCAATCTATTTTTAAAAATAGTGGGATTTGTTTTATAAGATATTAGCTGTTTACCCGCGCAAAGCGGCGGGCGACAAATAGTTTGATTCGACAATTAATTTGTTTTCGATGGAGAATGATTATTTTCAATTCAATCATTAGTTTGTTTTAGGAAACATGTCATATTAAAAATAAAGAAAATTCATGAAATGACCAAATTATAGGGTGTTGAGTATTTATTTGGATGAAAAAAGATTTGGTCAAAACCTTGGAAGAAAAGATTTATAGGAGTTTGTTTAAATTTTAATATTATTTTATTAGTGATTAGTTGTACAATTAGCTTAATGATTTGGACGTCTTAAAAAAATATTATTATTTTATTCAATCTATTTTTAAAAATAGTGGGATTTATTTTATAAGATAGTAAATATATATATATATATATATATATATATAGGATCAAATGAGAACACCAAAAAGGTTGAGAACGTGATAACAAAGTATTTTCATTTGTGATCCATGTATTCATTTGTGGAGAAATGATAAATTTTTACGCCTTTAATTTCAATTGAATAGAAAAAACATATTCATGTTGATTGTACGTAAAAATTTATCATTTCTCCACAAATAAATAAATAGAATCACAAATGAATATTTGTTCTCGCGTTCTCAACCTTTTAGGTGTTCTCATTTGATCATCTCTCTCTCTCTCTCTCTATATATATATATATATATATATATATATATATATATATATATATATATATATATATATATATATATATATATATAATGAGAGGATCAAATAAGAACACCTAAAAGGTCGAGAACGCGATAAGAGTTCTGGACCAATCATTTTATAAGGGTATATTAGTAGCTTTATATAAATATTAATTAATGATTTCTTAAAATCTAGGGATAATGATTTTAATTACCTAACAAAATTAATATTTCTTTTTAGTTAATGATATATATATATATATATATATATATATATATATATATATATATATATATATATATATATATATATATATATATATATATATATATATGTTTTTTTATGATTTTTCCCAAAAAATATTTATGACCGTTTCAAAAAAATTATACGTTTTTGTTTTTCAAAAAAAAAAAAAAAGAATAGAAATCCAATCCCAAATCAATACACTTCCAATCAAAAATGAAAACACATCAAATTACAAATAATTCAATGCATTTTTCATAAATTGAAAATAAAAAATAGTGTAAAAATTATCATTTTTTCATAAAATGAATACCTCTAATCATAAATAAATACAATCATTCACACGCGAATACATTGCAATTCACAAATGAATATACTTTATTTATAAATTAATACACATTCTATCATAAATGAATACACATGTTATTCATAAATAAATACAACTATTCACACATAACTACAATGTTATTCATAAATGAATACACGTGTTATTCATAAGTAAATACAACCATTAACGCACCCCCTTCAAGAAATTATTACCCAAAAATTCAAAAATTAGGATTTTTTTCTTTCTTTGCCTCTGTTCTTCATAAATTTTTCTAGTTGGTCCTCCCATTGCAACCATTCTACCTCCTGAACACTCAAGCAAAGATTAATACAAAGAAATCCAATTATATATCATCCAGTAAACCAGATCACTAAATATACACACCAATTGGCTAACACAACCTTGCACTCTTTCTTATGCTTGGACTATTTCTTCACCCAATTTTACACACAAGCACCATTTCAATTCACAATCAATTTGGTACAATCAAAATCATGTCCTTCACATCTAAAAATTGATATGGCCAGATTTTCTTTGATCTTCAAGAACAAATAAAAGTACATCGAAATATAAACCGAATTCGTTTAACTCTTCCCTTGGCTTCTTCCTTCCTTGTCCAGACAAATCATGTAGCACCTGGTTCCTGCTACGTACTCCTTGTGATTAAGATTTTAATTTAGTGCATTTTTGCCTTGGACTCGGCAAGTTGAAGGACCAACTCGCCGAGTAGGAGCGGGATAAGGCGCGGGGTTTGAACTTTGGACTCGGCAAGTAGACCCTGTTTGGACAAAAACCCTAATCCGGGTGTTTGCACCCTATTTAAACGCTCTAACTTGGCCTCCTTTGTCCCTAACACTTCCAGATAGCTGTAGAAAGAAACCCTAGCCCCCATATTGTTCTTGAGAGTTATTTTGGCTTTGTGGAGAAGGTTTGGAGCTTAGAGGAAGGAAGAGGAGGTTGAAGTGTGCAAGGAGGGGAGGTAGATCCGGAATCTACACTGTGAGAAGCTTCCATTCAGGTAGAAAAGTTCTTACATGGATCACTAGCTCATTAGATCCCCTTTTTGTCCCAAATTAGTGGTTTTCAAGCCCTAAAACCTCAAACTCCATGTATTTATGCTCTAAGTTCTGAAAGGACTTCATATTGGGATCTTATGGACATCTTAGAAGTGTAAAGTCTCTGTGGTTGGAGTTATTGAGGTCCCTATTGAGTGTATGACCTCTTAAAGAGCTTGGATTTGCCTTCTTAAGCTTATAGGGCCATGCATGCACGTAAAGTTTGCAACTTTACGTGATAAGCATGCCCTAGGAACATAGATCTATGGTTTAGAAGCGTTGCATGTCTCAGATTTGGTCTGTATGAGAAGTGGGTCGAAGGGACTCGACGAGTTCTATGAAGATGGTCTTAGACTCGGCGAGTTGGATGAACAACTCGGCGAGTCCTATGAAGATTGCCTGGAACTCGACGATTTGTTCTTCAAACTCGGCGAGTCATATGAACTTTCACTGAGTAAGAGGGGTTTAAGTGTTGAAGGTCCAACCCTTCGTATCTGCACGTGGAATTAGCAATTCAACGTGTAGCAATAGTCCCAGAACCCTAAATCCTTTTAAGGGATGCTCTAGTGAGGATTTGGAAGAGAGTAGGAGATCTGCTCGTGGGACTCGGTGAGTTGTTCTTGGACTCGGCGAGTCGGATCACGAGTTGGTTCTATAGTCCCGAGTAGTGAGTTAAGGGTGACTCAGTGAGTGGGAAGAAGGACTTGGCGAGTAGGACCGGGTTGGTAGGAGAAGGACTCAGCGAGTCTGTGTCACGACTCGGCGAGTCCAGTCAACTGGAAGTTGACTTTGACCAAGGAGTTGACCTTGGACCAGGGATGGGTCAGTCAATTGACCTAAGGGTATTTATGAGTGGCTAATCTATGTTTATGGATTTGTAGCCGGAGGATTACCGGTGCAGCATCCAGACGTCTAGCAGTCAGACTTTCGGTAGCTACTTTTCGAGGTGAGTTACCTTCAAGTTGTAACGGGTCTAAGGTACCAAGGTCGGCCCGTATAGACGATATGTTAGCGTCGGAGTGTGGGCAGAGCCCGTATCTCATGGTTGAGTTTGATTATGATATATGCCAGTATGATAGAATTGTTTATACTCGTTGTCTGTGTGATACTTGTATGTTATGGTTTAGCAGCTGAGTGTGGGCGAGGCCCGTATCTCTCAGATAGTGGAGTGTGGGCGAGGCTTGTATCTCTCAGATAGCAGAGTGTGGGTGAGGCCCGTATCTGTCAGATAGCGGAGTGTGGGCAAGGCCCGTATCTCCCAGCTAGCGGAGTGTGGGAGAGGCCCGTATCTTCATGAATGCGGGCGAGGCCCGTATCTCCTAGCTGTTCATTGTATGTTTGTATGGTATGAGGTATTATGGGGGAACTCACTAAGCTTCGTGCTTACGGTTTGAAGTTTTGTTTTCAGGTACCTCTTCTTTAAGGGGGAAGGAGCTGGCGCGGTAGCAGCACATCATACACGCATCTCATTTTCCACACCATGAGTCATTCTGGGATTTTGTACTCTGATAGTTGATTGTTTTCATGTTTCGGTTTTCAGACACGATGTATGTTATGAAATGGTTGGATCAGACAGTGTTTTAATTAAAATCGTTTTCTGAGTATTGATTTAAAAAGAAAAAATATTGGACGTAAAATTTAGGTCGTTACAAGTTGGTATCAGAGCCCTGGTTTAAGGGATTCGGACAAACCCTCGGGGGTGTCTGAACTCAAATCGAGGGATTAGAAGATTTTGAAAAAGGAAATGTTTTCTAAAAGTTAAGAAAGAGTTTTTTTTTGAAAGAACGAAGTGTGTGATGTGCGCGACCGGTCGAGCTCAAGTAAGTATTCCCCAAAGTACCCATACAAGTTTATGTTTCGTTTATCAGTTTCAGTAGAACAGCATGCTAGAATAGGACTAAGGATCTAGGAGTGATGCCTTAAGTGCCTACTTTATGTGCTTCAGCTTATGAGAGTTGCATGCTAGTATTGAGTAGACAGTAGCAGGATAGCATGTTTAGGTTATGTCTGGTAGTATGAGCTTAGCATTGTATGCTAGTTCAGCTTCTCCTTATGAGGATAGACTTGCTTGAGTAGTTCTCCTGCGTTCGAATGATGCTTGCTATGTGCTCTGTGGGACTTTGAGTGAGGAGAGTTAGTCATTAGGTGAATACGTCACATTACACGTGATCCAGGTTGGATAAACTTAGAGTGCTGGAATTGGCCCTATTGCACAGCTCTCGTTCGAGTCTAACTGTTGTAGGGACGAGTCTGTTACTCGAAGGATTATCTGAGCCTCATCGCACGTGATGGTATTCAGGTGATGGCTAATTGACATTACAAGGAGGCCTTCAACAGCTGAGGACCGGGCAGGGTGGAGTCAGAGATTCCCTAGGGCAAACCTAGGACGAGTATAGCAGTGATTAGCAGTAGAGAAAGGGATATGGTGGAGTCGAGGCAGACCTTGAAGAAGGTACGGATAGATGTGGAAAGTAGTATGGGCCCGTACTACTGAAAGCAGAGGATCCGTACCCGAACTAAGGAAGGCTGAGACAAGAGCAGGGAACTTGAAATAGATGTGATCCTTTTAGAGGTATCAATATCACTAATGGTTGTCTGTGTGTATTGCAGAATGGTGGTACTACACCAAAGGCCAGCTAGTGGCAGTTCTGGAGAGGGATCAGGTTCGGGATCAGGTTTCGAGCCAGTAGATGAGAGGCTACGTGAGTTCATCGCGTCAGAGAACACCAGAGGCATCCTTGAGTCGACCCCCATCATTTTCGGGTCGATCAAGGAAGGGATAGTTGAGCTGATGGAGGACCGCCTCAGGGCGTTCAGGAGTGACATGGCATCTGCCCAGTCAGGATCTCGCACACTGTCCTTTAAGGACTTCATGGGCAGTGGTGCGTCGGATTTCCATGGGGCGAATGACCCCGTTGCTGCCAGACGATGGATTGCGGACATTGAGTCCAAACAGCTGACCAGCTTCTGCCCCGAGGGGTCGAAGGTGAGATATGCAGCAGGATGTTTACAAGACCGAGGTAGAGATTGGTGGGAGTCCGTCAGTGACTCATTGGGAGCCTCGGCTGTTGAGGCTATGACATGGTCGGACTTTGTGACCAGGTTCAGGGCAGAGTTTACGCCGGCTGTCGAGCTTCAACAGTTGGCCAGAGAGTTTTTAGACATGAGGCAGACTACGGAGACTGTGGCGGAGATCACCGCCAGGTTCCGGGAGAGGGCATTGTTGGTGCCCCAGTATGCGGGAGATAAGGATATGAGGAGGACCTGCTATCATGACATGCTACGGGCTGACATCCGGGAGCATGTTAGCTTTTCAGCTTGCCCTACCCTGGAGTCCATGATTGCCACGGCGAGGGAAAGGGAGATTGATTTAGAGCACATTCGAAAGAGAAAGGCAGAGACGGGGCAAGTGGTTGGGGCTTCGGGGAAGAAGCCCAAGGGATCAGATGGTAGGCCGAAAGGCCAAGGAGGGTCGGGCCGCTGCGGGAAATGCAACAGGTCGCATGAGGGAGCATGTAGATTGGGATCATCAGGCTGCTACATGTGCGGCAAGGCGGGGCACTTTAGCAGGGATTGTACTGCCCCTGTCTCGGTTGTTCAGACATCTGAGTTGTTGTGTTTCCACTGCAACCAGAGGGGCCACAAGAGGGTCAACTGCCCCCACTTAACAGTAGCATCAGTGCCAGTGAAGGCGCCAGCTCCAGCGACTCTGAGGATCACAGATGGCCGGTAGGGCAAGTCAAAGACTCCAGTGGTAAGGAGTCGGGCCTTTCAGCTGACTACAGAGGAGGCACGCGCCACGCACGATGTGGTGACGGGTATGATTTTTTTTATATATGCTTTATGTTATGCTGCTGTAATTTTGATATGTTATATGTATGTGATCTGTTTAGGATCGTTCCATGTGAACGGTATTCCAGTTCAGGTGTTGTTTGATTTGGGGGCTACCCGATCATTTGTTTCTCTTGCGCTTAGCAAGAAGTTTCCTGAGTCTTCGGGCACATTGGATTGCCCTTTGGAGGTGGAGATTGCCGATGATCGATCAGTGCGAGCATCAGCAGTGTTCAGGGATTGTGTTCTAAGGTTGTTTGAGGAGCGCTACTTGGTGGATTTGGTTCCTATTCCGTTGCGTGGGAACAAGGTGAATATAGGCATAGATTGGTTTAGCCTTAATGGGGCGGTGATAGATTGGGCACAGCAGCTGGTGCGGATCAGGACCCCAAGTGGGGGAGAGTTGGTGATCCACGGTGAGAGGCCACAACGTGGACCCGCAGTGTGTTCAGCAACGAGAGCTAGACGCTACCTTCAGCAGGGTTGCGCGGGATATGTCGCGTATGTTATGGACACCCGGGAGGCGGGTAAGGCGACGGTGAGCGAGGTTCCGGTGGTACGAGACTACGCTGATGTATTCCCTGAGGAGCTTCCGGGAATACCTCCCGAGCGACAGGTAGAGTTCAGGATCGACCTAGTCCCCGGTGCGGCTCCGATAGCCAAGGCACCGTACCGGTTGGCTCCTCCCGAGATGCAGGAGTTGTCTACACAGCTGCAAGAGCTGTTAGACAAAAGATTCATTAGACCAAGCAGTTCACCTTGGGGAGCCCCGATTCTGTTTGTGAAGAAGAAGGACGGGTCGCATCGGATGTGTATAGACTATCGGGAACTGAATAAGGTAACAATGAAGAACCGTTACCCACTCCCGAGGATTGATGACCTCTTTGACCAGTTACAGGGAGCATCTTGGTTCTCCAAGATCGATTTGCATTCGGGCTATCATCAGATGAGGGTCAGAGAGGAGGATGTGCAGAAGACCGTGTTTCGGACGTGCTATGGCCATTATGAGTTTGTGGTGATGCCGTTTGGGCTCACCAATGCCCCTGTCGCGTTCATGGACCTCATGAACCGCGTGTGCAGACCGATGCTGGACCGATCTGTAATAGTTTTCATTGATGACATCTTGGTTTATTCCAAGACGCAAGAGGAACACGAGGGGCATCTACGAGAGGTGTTGGAGACCCTAAGGAAGGAGAGCTTATATGCTAAGTTCTCCAACTGTGAGTTCTGGTTGTGTGAGGTGCATTTTCTTGGGCACCTTGTCAACCAGGACGGGATTTCGGTGGATCCGGCCAAGGTGGAGGCCGTGATGAGGTGGGAGGTTCCGAAGTCTCCATCTGAGATTTGGAGTTTCCTGGGATTAGCGGGCTACTATCGGAGATTCATTCAGGACTTCTCCAAGATAGTCGTACCCCTGACACGGCTGACTAAGAAAGTCGTGGTCTTTCGATGGGGGCCTGAGCAGCAGGCAGCATTCGAGGTTCTGAGACAGAGATTGATCGAGGCGCCAATCTTAGCCCTGCCATAGGGCGTAGAGGATTTTGTGGTATATTGTGACGCGTCCATTTCAGGGTTGGGTGCGGTACTGATGCAGAGAGGTCATGTCATTGCCTACGCTTCGAGGCAGCTGAAGCCTCACGAGGTGAACTACCCGACGCACGATTTAGAGTTGGGGGCGGTGGTCTTCGCCCTCAAGATTTGAAGACATTACCTCTATGGGGTTCGGTGTACCATTTACACGGACCACAAGAGTTTGAGGTACCTCATGGATCAGCCGAATCTGAACATGAGGCAGCGTCGGTGGCTCGATGTGGTGAAGGATTATGATTGTGAGATCCTTTACCACCCGGGGAAGGCCAATGTGGTGGCCGATGCGCTTAGCCGCAAGGCGGCGCCGATCAGGGATATTTTCATGCGGATGACAGTGGTGACTCCGTTTTTGGAGCGGATTCGGGAGGCCCAGTAGGATGCCATGAAGGAGGAACATCGGAAGAGTGAGTGCATGGTGGGTCAGGTTTCCTCCTTCGACTATGATAGCAGGGGATTATTGACATTACATCGCAGGGTGTGGGTGCCGTACCTCGGAGGCATGCACCCAGTCTTGATGGAGGAGGCACACAAATCTCGATTCTCCATTCATCCCAGGGCGACAAAGATGTATAGGGATCTTCGTCTGGACTATTGGTGGCCCTGCATGAAGCGGGATGTGGCTTGGTACATCGAGCGGTGCTTGACCTGCAGGAAGGTCAAGGCCGAGCATCAGAGACCGCACGGCAAGATGCAGCCGTTGGACCATACAAACCTACCAACCACCACGATGTGATGTGTCATTCGATACTCCTATAAATATGAGGCAAAGTCTCTTCATTTCCTACATCTATCTCTTTCTCTCTCCAAAGAGTTTCTCTCTCACCCTCGAGCATTTCGGTCCCTCGGGACACAACTTCTCGTTTTGTAGTTTAACTAGCAAAACTTTGGAAGTTTCAAAAGAAGAAAATAAAGTAGGCATTGAAGTTCTGCTTACGAATATTTAGACATCGTCGAAATCAAGTAAGTTATACTTACACCTACTTATATTGGATTATAGTCATAGTCATTGTTATGAACCTATAAGTACTAGATTAGTCATTAATTTTGGTTAAACGTTATGATTATTTTACTTATGGGATAGGTGTCTAGGATAGACACGTTGGCATGGTTGTTGGATTTTAGAAAAGCTATATGCTGAAATGATCCATCATCCTGATTGTCTTGATTGGCTGATCCTTATTTGATAACCATAAAAGTATTTTTGGGATTAATAAAGAATCTAAATATTAGTCGTTACACTCAAATAGTTAATAATCAGTATAGTATAATATAGGATGATACTTGTAACACCCATAAAAATCATGTCAAATTTAAACTTTTTAAATCATTCAAAAAACCAATAATTATTACAAAATTGTTTTCAAAATGCTTTAGTGTCAGAGTATCCCGGAATCAAATAATAAAAAAAATTAAAAAAAAAACATAAGGAGGTGCACGATCACGCCTTTGCCTTCCCACAATCATCAAAAGTACTTGAAACATAATCAAAAATTGTAAGCCCGAAGCTTAGTGAGTTCCCCCCCCCCCAAAAAAAAAAATACCAACGCTATACAAACCATATCAATATCATATAAAGAAACAACATGCATAATGAGTCATCAGCCTGACTGGACCGCCTCGCAGGGCCATCGGTTTATTTGGACCGCTCTCCGAGCCATCGACATTTTTGGACCGCCTCTCAGGACCTTCAATCTATCCAAACAGCTCGTCGGGCCTTTGGCCTGACTAGTACACCCTAACCGGGTCTACAGTCTATCCAGTCCACCTTGGGTATGTTGGCCTAGAGCACAAAGCATGATCGCCTCAACCCAGCCCCCAATCAAACAATCATGTGCACATAAATATCATACGCTAGCATGCATAACTAAGCAAACCGATCTAACAGATCACTAATCATAGCATCTTCCTATATACCAGGATACCGACCTAACAGGTCACTAACATAGCATCATCCTATATATCAAGATACCGACCTAACATGTCACTAGCATAGCATCATCCTATATACCAGGATACCGACCTAACATGTCACTATCATATCAACATACAATAAACCAGATACAAATCCGAAAAGGGACGACATTGGTGCCTTCGACCTTGTTAGTATAGCGAGGACAACTCACCTCACAAGTAGCTTGGAATGATAAATGTCAAACTCCCCAAATATAGCTCCAACTCAATCACCTACATCCACAAATGATCCACTTTCATAAATTCCTAAATTACAAGATACCCCCAGAAGTAAGACGGGCCAACCCTTGGTCAAAGTCAAAGTCAACGGTCAAGGTCAACAGTCCATGTTGACCCAACTCGTCGAGTTCCTTAAGAACTCCGGAAACCGTGAAAAATCCCAGTTGACTCGCCGAGTTTCCAGACAACTCGTCGAGTCCATGCGGTGTCCAAATGTCGGGAAAAACCCTAACTAACTCGTCGAGTCGTCTCTCTGGATCGCCGAATCCATGTAGAACCAATACAAGCAATCTTCATCCGACTCGTCAAGTTGACCATATGTAACGACGTAAATTTTTAAACACAATAAAAACTCGTTTCATAATTCTCAAAATCACATATGTCTCAAATGTCAACAAATAAAACACAATCCCAGAATCATAAAAACAATCTCCCGCCAGTGTGTACAATCATGTTGGTGCCTTGCCGCAATCCTCAGAACTACCTGAAACACATAACACATAACACGGTAAGCATAAATCTTAGTGAGTTCCCCAAAATACCACACATAACACATTAGTCACTCGGTGCTATAACTCAATAAGACCCTCCGGTCCCACAACTTAGATGGACCCTCCGATCCCTCAACTCAGCATCTCAATATAATACACCGAAAGCATAACACAAAGCAAATAGCAGGATATCTCATTACACAGCTCATGCACATAAGACCCTTTGTTCACACATAAAAATTACCACTCAAGGTAAGTATAGTGAGAAGACTCACCTCGTAAGCTAGTGAATGATAATCTCACACTTGGGATCTTGATCTCTACCCACCGGTCTAGCCTCCGCTTAACACATAATAATTATCCCTAATTAATATTGGTTCTCAATAAGCTAGACTAACCCTTCTACAACTCACAGAAGGGTAAAAGACCATTTTACCCCTCCAAGGCTTAATAGTCCTCAATCTTGACCAAACCCTAAAAGTCAACAACAAGGAGTACGTTGAGCGTTCCAACTCCCTACGTTGGGCGTACTCAACTGCTATCCATAATCGGGGGTGCTCGACCCTACGTTTCGCATACTGGGGTTACGCCCAACGTACACCCCAGTTTCACTCTTCTCATATTTATGGTCTTGATCAATTAAGATATAAGCTCATATCTCAGATATTGACCTTCTAATGCCTCTTATTCCATAAATTCATCGACTTTAAGCCTTTACATGGCTGAAAAGTCACCATCCTCAAAAAATACACACTCTTTTGTCCTAAAGGTCTCATAACTCATGCATGGAGTGATTTCACCAACCAAGATTGGATTTTTATGGCATAACACTACTCATACACTTAAAAGGGGTTGGTCCTAGACTCTGGAGTTCAAGATCTCATCAAGACTCCACATTTATGGGACAAAACCCTAAAATGCTCAACACAACATGCTTATAAGAAAGGAAAGGCAAATTCTGAAGCTTTATACCTCAAGGAGAATCTTTCCACCCATATTTGCTCAGATCTAGAAGCTTGGACTCCAACTCTCCTTCTTCAAAGCCTTCTCTTATCTTCAAAACCACACAAACACTCTCTCAAAGCTCAAACACACACACAAGCTCTAGAATGGAGATTAGGACACTTTTAGGGTTTTCTCTCTGGAAATGGTGGCCATAAATGAGGTCATCATGTTCCTTATTAGGGGACACACCGCAAATTAGGGTTGCATTCCGGGCCTAGTACGCCCAACGTACTCACGGGTACGCCCAACGTACTAGGTGGTCTTTGGGTTACATGCACGCTGACAAGTACGCTAAGCGTACCCTCAGGTACGCCCCGCGTACTCGTTTTTCACTCTTTTATAACTAAGGCCAAGAATGACAATAACTCAAAGATCAAGGTTCTCGAGGTATACCTGGACTAGGGATGTTACAATTCTACCCCACTAGGATCAGATTTCTCCCTCGAAGTCATGCTCCTCAAATAGCTCCGGATACTGCTCCCGCATCTCGGACTCCGACTTCCAAGTCGTCTCGGACCCCTTCCGATGTTGCCACTGGACCTGAACTAGGGGCACCTCTTTGTTCCTTAACACTTTCACCTTTCGATCGATAATCTCGATACGTCTCTCGATATAATTCAGGCTCGCATCCACCTGAATGTCCTCTAGTGGTACCACTGTCGTCTTGTCGGCCACACCCTTCCTCAACTGGGACACGTGGAAGGTGTTATGGATCTGGATCAACTCTGCAAGTAGCTCTAAAGGATACGTTACCTTACCCACTCTAGCGGTCACCCTGAAAGGACCAATGTATCGGGGCCCCAACTTGCCACTCTTCCTGAACCATATTACCCCTTTCCACGGGGATACCCTCAGGAGAACGAAATCTCCAGCCTGAAACTCAAGTTCGGACCGTTGCCTGTCCGCATAACTCTTTTGGCGACTCTCAGTCGTCACTAATCTCTGTTTGACCTGCTGAATCCGCTCAGTTGTCTTAAGCACTATCTCAGTGTTACCCATCACTCATTTCCCTACCTCTCCCCAACAGATGGGGGTCCGACACCTCCTCCCATAAAGGAGCTCAAAAGGAGGCATTTCGATACTGGAATGGTTGTTGTTGTTGTAAGAAAACTCAACCAGGGGTAGGTATGTGTCCCAACTTCCACCAAAGTCCATAACACATGCTCGAAGCATGTCCTCGAGCGTCTGAATCGTCCACTCACTTTATCCGTCAGTGTGTGGGTGGTAGGATGTGCTAAAATGCAATCGCATTCCCAATTCCTCATGGATTTTCTTCCAGGATTTAAAAGTAAAACGCACATCCCGATTGGATACTATAGATGTCGGCACTCCATGTTGAGCCACCACCTCTCTCACATATATCTCTGCCAGCCTCTCAGCAGAAGAGCTCACACTGATAGCAAGAAAGTGAGCGCTCTTCGTCAACCGGTCCATAATCACCCAAAACACGTCGACACCTCGCACAGTCCTCGGCAACTTGGTGATAAAATCCATGGAAATATGTTCCCATTTCCGTTGGGGAACCTCTAATGGCTGCAACTTACCATGCGGACTGGGACATCCCCATTTTCACGGCTAGAAAAGACCGATTTTGTTTATGCTTTGTTTGAAAATCAGAGTAACATTTTAAATAAAAGTGTTGCGGAATTTGTCCTAAAACAAAATATGATAAAGATTTATCAAAAGCATTTCCAAATAAATGTATTTCATTAAAAGACTTGGGATGTCATGTTCGATACAGATCAAAAGCATAAACAATACAATATAAGCCTTACTACATTATTTCATATCTACAGGCCTATATCCGTAATCCCTCATCCAAAAAATCACATTTATGCTCGAGCGCCACTACCTGTAATACATGAAACCGAGTGGGTCAGACTTTGGAGCCTGGTGAGCACATAGGGTTTTCAACCCACAATAAATAAGTTTATTAATTTCATCAATCAACAATAACCCGATTCCCATTCCCATTATCCTCGCTTTACGTCCCTAAACACCTATCATAAGGGACCTAGCCTAAGGATCATCATCGGGATGGACACTACTGCTAAGGGGATTCCTCAGCAATAAATGTCCTTAAGGCAACCATGTGGGGGATGGAGTACACCGGTGAATACATTGTTCACAAACACCTACAAGTTGCGAGTTTGTTAGTGTTCCACTGGACTGTCTAGAAGAGTCCGTGGTTGTCATCCATACTCCGCTAGATGACAGAATCAACAACAACAACATCGAGGCCTCTCATCATTTTATCACAAATCACCTATTACATCTACCCATGTTTTACCCCAACATTTTTGTAGATATAAAATACTTATACAATTTAAATCGTTTAAAACATGTATAAAAACGTTCATCCAGCATAGACAACAAGTATTCAGATAATATGCACACATAGCACATAATTTATATAAAATACTTCATATCTATGTGTAAGATGAAAATGACTATGCACTCACATGAAAATGTGGTGATTCCGAACAAAGACAGCGTTTCGCTTCTTAAAATTTACTTCTTTCGACGAAACCTAGTATTATTACCACTAGAGTTCAGTCTATTATTCGCCGAGACTAATTAATAGTCTAAATATTATTATTGTTATATAATAGTTAAAAATACTTATATAACCCATAATAATAGCCCAATTACTTATTACGAGTTCCTAATAACGTTGCTATAATTAAATAAAAAGCTATATTAAAAATAGCGTAGGCGTAGCTCACTTACAGCGGGTTTTATAGAAAACCGAGCTTTGCTTGGAGCAGCGTTCCCAAGCCGAAAATCTCTTCTTCTCGGAGTCGTTGAGTTCTCCGGGCTTCCGCCTCGTGCTAGGGAGGTTCCCTAGGCTTTTTGGGGGATTTCGAGGCAAGAGAGAGGTTTTAGAGAGAGAGAGTAAAGAGAAGAAAGAATGGGAAAGGTGTGAAGAAAATGAGGGTGGGTGAGGTGGTATTTATAGGGTGAAATATGACTGAACTTGGTGCAACATGTCACCATCTGGTGGCAAGCCTTGGGGAGAAAGCAATGACCAAGATTGCGCCACGTCACCCATTTTTGCACAACACACTTTCGACTTCTAAAATCTGTAACATTCACATACGAGCTCCATTTTTGATGTTCTTTATATCCACGCATAGGTAAAAATAAGATCTACAACTTTTGTTTTGACTCCGTCAGCTAATTCTCGACCGATCTTAAATTTAACAGTACGAGGAGATTATAATGTTAAATGTCCGCGTAAAATTCATAACTTCTACATACTGACTCTGTTTTCGTATGTTTTTTACCGTTGAGTTCCTATTAGTGAGATCTTTAATTCTCATTTAGGTTGCGTAGGCCAAAAACCGCTCAATCTAAAATTCGAGTTTCGGGTTGTACACTGCTAAGCCGAAACTTCGAAAAATCATAACTTCCTCATACGAAGTCAGATTTGGGCGTTCTTTTTATGGATGCTCTCGGTTTAACGTATTCTACAAATTTTGTTTAGATCGTTAAGGCTAAAACTCGCTCTATCGTAAATTCACTATTTACACTTCCCGGTATCGTGTCGGTTCCATCGCAAAACTTCGACGGGTCATAACTTCTTCGTTACAACTCGGATTTCGGCGTTCTTTATATCTCCGGAATCCTTGTTTCGACCACTACAACTTTATGTAAAGATATCAGGTTTATCTCACACTTTAATTTTGACGCTTATTTTTATCCTTTATTTATTTTACATTTATAAATAAGTAATAAGCACATAAATACACATAATTCACATAATACTCAAATATTTCATCTTTATTACTTCAGAAAGAGTTACAATAGCTGACCTAGACTATTACATTGTCTAAAAATGTTTAGCCCCGAAACCCGGGCGTTACGCGGACGCTGGTGCTCAGCCTTAACCTAGCGACAAGTCAAGCACTTCTCGACCACCCAAGCCACATCCCTCTTCATACAGGGCCACCAATAGTCTCTTTTCAGGTCCAAATACATCTTAGTGGCCCCAGGGTGGATTGAGAATCTCGATTTGTGTGCATACTCCATCATTACACGTCGTGCTCTACCCGAAAGGGCACCCAAATCCTTCCTTGAAAGGTCATAAGCTCGCGGTTGTCCATCACAAACTCAGACACCTACCTAATCACCCGCTCCCTCTTGCGGTTCTCTGGTCTCACGACCTCTTCCTAGGCCTGTCGAATGATATCTAACACTGGAGTCATCACTGTCATCCTCATACACACGTCTCGGATCAAAGCACTCTCTGCTCTGCGGCTCAGGGTGTCGGCTACCACATTAGCCTTTCCTGGATGGTATAGGATCTCGCAGTTGTAATCTTTCACCACATCCAACCGTTTCCTCAATCTCATGTTAAGGTTGGGCTAATCCATAAGATATTTCAAACTCTTGTGGTCCGTGTATATGGTACACCGATGCTCGTAATAGATGCGTCGCAGTAAACCACAAAATCCTCTATCCCCTCCGGAAGGGCCAACACGGGAGCCTCGCACAATCTCTGGCGAATGGTCTAGAATGAGGTCTGCTGCTCGGAACCCCATGTAAACGCGACACCCTTCCGGGTCAAACTGGTGAGTGGGACGACAATCTTGGAGAAATCCCTAATAAATCTTCGATAGTACCCGGAAGTCCCAGAAAACTCCTGATTTCGGTGGGGGATCTTGGCACCTCTCACCTCATGACTGCCCCAATCTTGGCCGGATCGACTAAGATATCATTCTGGTTAACGAGGTGTCCCAGGAACTGGACCTCTCGCAACCAAAAATCACATTTGGATAACTTGGCATAGAGCCTCTCCGACCTCAGTATACCCATAATCTCTCTCAGATGCTCCTCATGCTACTCTCTGGTCCTCGAATACACCAAAATATCGTCGAGGAACACAATCACCGAACAATCCAACATGCGACTGCACACCCGGTTCATGAGGTCCGTGAACGCCGTCGGTGCGTTGGTGAGCCCAAAAGGCATCACCACAAACTCATAGTGCCTATAACGTGTCCTGAAGGCCGTCTTCTGGACATCCTCCTCGCGGACTCTCATCTGATGATACCCAGACCTCAGATCGATATTGGAAAACCAAGACTCCCCTACAACTGATCGAACAAATCGTCGATCCTTGGAAGCGGGTAACGGTTCTTGACCGTCAACTTGTTCAACTCCCGGTAATCAATGCACATCTGGTGTGAACCATCCTTTTTCTTGACAAAAAGGATCGGGGATCCCTACAGCGAACTACTCGGCCTGATAAACCCTTTCCCCAGCAGCTCCTGAAGCTGAGAGGATAACTCCTGCATCTCTGGAGGTGCAAGGCGATAGGTTGCCTTGGCAATATGAGCCGCACCCAACATCAAGTCAATCTGAAACTCTACCTGCCTCTCGGGAGGCACATCCGACAACTCCTCGGGTAAAACATCTGGAAACTCGCACACTATCGAAACTTCGGAGAGAGAACTCGATCTCTCCGCAGAATCCCATGCATCTATCACATACAACAGAAACCCCATACATCCCTGCTGCAAACTTTGCCTCGCCCTGGCAGCAGAGCAGAACGCTGATCCAGATCTAGTGCCCTCGTCGTATACCATAAGAACTCCCCCACTAGGGTCTCGTATAGTCACCAGTTGGCACTCACAGTCGATCACAACTCCAAATCGACTCAACCAATCCATGCCCTCGATGACACAAACATCCCTCGTCGTGATCGGCACCAGATCTATCGGAAACTGAACTTCGAAAATATCAAGCACACATCCTTGGATCACATCAATCACAAACACCGCATGCTCATCGGCTATGGAAACTCTCAAAGGTCGACTCAACGCCTCTCGACAGATACTAGGGTGATGACTAAAAGCTAAAGATACGAATGACCGACTCACACCCGAGTCAAACAACACCAAGGCAGACACATAACTCACAAGAAAAGTACATATACACAATCACAATATAAGTACCAAATAACTCAAAATAATAAAATAGGAATACGTATCGGCCACAACGTCAGGTGCTGTGCGGACCTCCTCCGCTGTCAGCTGAAAGGCTCTCCCACGAACCCTCGGTGTATCGGCTTTCACTGGCCGGCTCTCAGTAGTACGCACAGAAGTAGGTGCAGATCCTCGTACTGGTCCATGCACTAGCTGAGGGCACTCGGCCTTCTGGTGGCCAGTCTGGTTGCAATGAAAGCAAACCGAGAATCCCTTGGGGCAATCCTTCGCCTTGTGCCCCTCCTTGTCGCATTTGTAGTAGATCCCCGTACGACAAGAACCCTCGTGACTCTTGCTGCACTTGCCACAAGTGCGGCCCTTCTGGCCCCTAACTTTGGAATCAACGGGCTTGGCCCGCTTCGTTGCCGACTGTGAGTGTACTGGTCTCCGGTCCCTCCCCCGGGACTCCTCCTCATCCTCCATGGTCTGGAACTCAAGCTCAATCTCCCTCCTCCTGGCATTGGCCTGAAGCTCGGCCAATGTCCGGTACGACGAGTTTGCCATGAACTCTCGTATATCCCTCCTCATTATGCTCAGATATCGGCTCACACGTTCCTGCTCAGTGGACACGTGTTCAGGGAAAAACATTGCCTTCTCATGGAACATCCTCGAGATCTCAGTCACTGACTCTGTCTTCTGCCTGAGAGATAGAAACTCATGTGCCAAACGTTCCCTCTCCACCGGGGTAACATACTCGTCTCGGAACATCTGAATAAACCTCTCCCATGTCACCGTACCATGATCTACAAAGGTGAAGCCAGTTGTCGCAAACTTCCACCAGTCCTTTGCTCCCAAGCGAAGCTGGTTCAGCGCAAACTGAACTCTCAAATGGTCGGGACAAGAACATGTGTAAAAGCACCCCTCGATATCGGAGATCCACCTCATCCCAAAAATCGGATCCGGCGTCACATCAAACTCTGGTGGCTTCGTGTTGCTGAACTCTCGGAACAGCAACGAGTCACCTCCCTGCGGCCTAGCAGCGGCAACGACTGCAGTGGCCGCGACAGCAGCGACGACTGTAGGGGCCGCGACAACAGCAACCTCAGTGATAGCAACATATCACTCGTCAAACGTCTGAATCAAGGTGGTCTTGATAGACCCAAACATCTCTGGAATCTCCGCTCGGATAGCTGCAACCACTTCCTCCTGGATCATCCTCCGTATCTCCTCATCACTACTCCCACTGCTCCTAGGGTTGTGGCGTGTACCCACCATGATGTCTCTAAACCACAATACAAAATCATCAGAGACTCGCTCGAGCATGCTCACACTCGATCACCCTCCCCTACTTGCTCCTTAGCATCCCTAAGATTCTTACTTGGACTTCTCACTAATCCGATGCTTCCAGTAGTTCGGGCCCAATACTACCTTCCACACCGCATCAATGTTCACCCCAAGTCCTCCTCCTCAGATCCCAATTTACAAGTACTTTATGCCTCACAAGCTACTCTCACGGTAGTCCTCTCATTGGCTCGCTCCTGGTAGGTACTCATACTCAAGCTAAACACTAATAGTAGAAATCCCTAGGCTAAGGCATCACAAATCAGACCACCCTAGTCCTAATATATGAACCACATAGCCTACTCTCTAGCATGCATTATATCACATAAAATATCTCATAACACAAAATGAGGGTATTTTGGGAAATCACTGCTCGGGCTCTGGCTGATTGTACACACTGCTCCGGCTTGACTTCTCTTAAAATCTTGCTCATTTTTAGAAACATTTATCTCTTTTTGAAAATCTTTCTTAAATCCTCAGTTTGAGTCTAAACATACCCGATGGTGCATCCGAATCCCTCAAACCAAGACTCTGATACCAACTTGTAACGACATAAATTTCAAACAAAATTTTCATTTTCAAACACAATAAAAACTCGTTTCATAATTCTCAAAATCACATATGTCTCAAATGTCAACAAATAAAACACAATCCCAGAATCATAAAAACAATCTCCCGCCAATGTGTACAATCATGTTTGTGCCTTGTCGCGATCCTCAGAACTACCTAAAACACATAACACATAACACGGTAAGCATAAATCTTAGTGAGTTCCCCAAAATACCACACATAACACATTAGTCACTCGATGCTATAACTCAATAAGACCATCTGGTCAATGTGTCTCAGTGGGACCCTCCGGTCCCACAACATAGATGGACCCTCCGGTCCCTCAACTCAGCATCTAAATAATACACCGAAAGCATAACACAAAGCAAATAGCAAGATATCTCACTACACAGCTCATGCACATAAGACCCTTTGTTCACACATAAAAATTACCACTCAAGGTAAGTATAGTGAGAAGACTCACCTCGTAAGCTAATGAATGATAATCTCGCACTTGGGATCTTGATCTCTACCCACCGGTCTAGCCTCCTCTTAACACATAATAATTATCCCTAATTAATATTGGTTCTCAAGAAGCTAGATTAACCCTTCTACAACTCACAGAATGGTAAAAGACCATTTTACCCCTCCAAGGCTTAATAGTGTTCAATCTTGACCAAACCCTAAAAGTCAACAAAAGTCAACAGCAGGGAGTACGTTGAGCGTTCCAACTCCCTACACTGGGTGTACTCGGTTGCTATCCAGAATCGAGGGTGCTCGGCCCCTACATTGCGCGTACTGGGGTTACGCCCAGCGTACGCCCCAGTTTCACGCTTCTCATATTTATGGTCTTTATGAGTTAAGAAATAAGCTCATATCTCACATATTGACCTTCTAATGCCTCTTAATCCATAAAGTCATCGACTTTAAGCCTTTGCATGGCTGAAAAGTCACCATCCTCCAAAATACACACTCTTTTGTCCCAAGGGTCTCATAACACATGCATGGAGTGATTTCACCAACCAAGATTGGATTTTTATGGCATAACACTACTCATACACTCAAAAGGGGTTGGTCATGGACTCTGGAGTTCAAGATCTCAACAAGACTCCACCTTTATGGGACAAAACCCTAAAATGCTCAACACAACATGCTTATAAGAAAGGAAAGGTAGAGTCTGAAGCTTTATACCTCAAGGAGAAGCTTTCCACCCAGATTTGCTCAGATCTAGATGCTTGGACTCCAACTATCCTTCTTCAAAGCCTTCTATTCTCTTTAAAACTATACAAACACTCTCTCAAAGCTCAAACACACACACACACACAAGCTTTAGAATGGATATTAGGGCACTCTTAGGGTTTTCTATCTGGAAATGGTGACCATAAATGAGGCCATCGTTTTTGTTATATAGGGGACTCACCCCAAATTAGGGTTGCATTCTGGGCCTAGTACGCCCAACGTACTAGGTGGTCTCCATGTTACATGCACGCTGACGAGTACGCTAAGTGTACCCTCAGGTACGCCCCGCGTACTCGTTTTTCACGTTTATAACTATGGCCAAGAATGACACTAGCTCAAAAGATCAAGGTTCTCGAGGTATACCTGGACTCAGGATGTTATACCATGCAACTCATCGAGTCCCTTCAGTCCATTTCTCATTCAGACGTTTTTAAGCTACCCCAAAGCTCCAAATTGCAGAAGGCCATAACTTGCTAAATACTATAACTTTATGACTATAAGGGGCTAAAGGAGTCTTGTGACATCCTCATTTTCACGACCAGAAAAGACCGATTTTGTTTATGCGTTATAAAAATAGAGTACTTCTTTTAATAAAAATGTTGCGGATTTTGTTCCCAGTAAAACATGATAAATACGTTATCAAAGCATTTCGAAGAAATGTATTTTAATTCATTTTAAAACATTTGGGATGTCATTGTCAATATAGAAACATAAACATGAACAAAACTTACATTCATTTACACTAGTGATCTACACCTCTTTAATCTCTCAGTGTAATGTAACTTCGTATCCTGTGATTTAAATAAGCTTGAGTGGGTAAGGTTGGGAAACCTCGTGAGTACATAGGGTCTTCAACCCACAATAATATAATTATTATGTTTAAACATCAAACAATCAACCCAATTACCCATCCCCATTATCTTCTTTACTCTTAAGGATCTACCCTAAGAAATAGTTATTCCTCGTTCATTCATTCCTAAGGATCATCCTAAGGAATCAGCACGAAATCCATCATTGCCAGGGTTTACTCGACATGCACTAAGTCGCATAGTCACCAGGGTTTAGGCACTAAGTCTCATAGTCGTCAGGGTTTATTCAACAGACACTAAGTTGCATAGTCACCAGGGTTTAGAGTACACAGGGTGAACACATCGTTCACAACATCTACAGGCTGCGAGTCTGGTAGTGTTCCACTGGACTGTCTAGAATAGTCTGTGGTTGTCATCCATACTCTACTAGATGATGAGGCCATCGTTTGTGTCATCTCTTGGCTCATCGCTTAGGTCATCGCTTCTCACCATAATTTACCACTCATATATCATCGCTCATCATTCATCTCATCTTTCATCTTTCATTGTTCATCATTTATCTCATCTTTAATCTACCCATGTTTTACCCAACATATTTTGTAGATATAAAATACATATACAATTTAAATCATTTAAAACATGTATAAAATCGTTCATCCAGCATAGATAGCAAGTATACAGATAATATGCACACGTAGCACATAATTTATATAAAATACTTCATATCTATGTGTAAGATGAAAATAAATATGCACTCACCTATAAAGGTGGTGATTCCGAACTCAGACAACGCTTTGCTTCTTAAAAATAATTTCCTTCGACGAAACCTAGTATTATTACCACTAGATTTTAGTGTAATATTTTCCGTGACTAATTATTAATCTTATTATTGTTATTATTATTATTATTATTATTATTATTATTATTATTATATAAGCGTTTAAACAATATTTTCCAACCACTATGTATAGACAGGGGCCAGACATAAAACACCGGAGGGCAGGACCATTTTGACATATAGCACTTCTAAAATCCAACAACCCTATGCCGCCCTTTAAACTAGATTCCTCGTACCGCGAGTAGTTAAAAAGATATTATAACTGTTGGAATAGTGTCTAAGGCTGCAACTATATTAGGCAAGTATTTGACCCGGTTGTGCATGGTCCTTTTAGGTTGCCTTCACCATAGCAACTTGACATGATGATTTATTACAAGAGAAGAAATATTATTAATATATTATGAGAATAATATAAGGAATAATAATATTATTATTTGATTAATATAAGTCATAAATTAATTAAGAATTAATTTGGTGACTTAAAGAGATTAATTGAATAAAGGGGCATAAACTGTCAATTGTATGATAATTGTACTTTGGGCTATAAATCCCTTATGGATAAGGGGTGGACGATTTCTAAGGCTTAGGATAGGCTTAGATTTCGTCCAAGGCTTATCGATTAGGGTATTGGATTGCTTAGGGCCTAAGTTATCCAATTAGGGTTTAAGGGTGAAACCCTAGGAGCCTTACAAGTATAAATAGACCCCAAGGGTTAAGGAAATCGGACCTATGCTCTAAGAAGAAACCCTGGCCGACATTCTCTTCCCTCTCCTCTCTCTCAAATCATCCTGTTGCTACTTGGTGTTTGTAAGTCATTAGAGGAGTGACAATTGTGACTCTAAAGCTCCAAGGACAAGAAGATCAAGCAAGTGATTCAAGGTAAACTTTTACTTCTGATTTCTTATTGTTATTATACTTTATTAGCCATTAGAAGTCTTGGATTCAATAATGTTCAATTAGAGAAACCTAGATCCAAGCATTAGGGTTTGCATGTGCACATAGGAATGTTCATATGGCTAAAAACCATCAGTGGTATCAGAGCCTAGATTGGTTTCTATTGATAAAATATTTTTTTTCCTTATGTGATAATTGATTAATTATTTTGATTAAATTGGTAAATTGTTTTGCAAAAAATTATTAAATAAATCAAATATGGATAATTATGTGATTAAATGTTAATTTGGATTATTTGTTATTTGATCCTCCAGGTTTTGAAAAGTTTAAAACTTGCCCTCAAGTTTTGAAATTTATGTTTTGTGATTAGAAGTTTAATTTAGACAATTTAAATTTCAAACCCTAGAATTTTACAAGTTTAAAATTCAACCCTATACTAATATAATATTACAAGATTAATATATATATATATATATATATATATATATATATATATATATATATATATATAATTAAAATGCTAGTCTTACCATTAGTAGGCCTCATTCACGAAGCCGGTCTATAAGGTGGGTATAAGGTTGTTGCCTATAAATTGGCGCTTAATGGGTGTACACTCACACCCACCGCTTGCTTGATCGGTGGAGGGTCGTTAGCCGAGTGGGTAGGATAGGGCAACCTCATCTCTTCATTAAAAGTATAATATGAAATACAAAGTAACTACATGTTTTTCAAAAATTCCCAATTCTAGTTACTTTAGGAAAAGTGATTGATGCAATCCCATGAAATTACACTTTGCACCCTTGCTAAAAAGTTAGTGGAGCGTGTGTGGTTTACCGGCACACTAATTGGTTCTAAGCAAGGGTGGCAAAGGGTGATTCATTGTTTATCATAGTTCGATGGAGCGTGTGTGGTTTACCGGCACATCGAATAGGTGATTGTAACAATGAAGGCACCATGTGAATTTGCATGGTAATTCACACCCACTTTGTGATCCTCGGTATCCCAGTCACAAACGAGAGGGGCATATCGAGATTTAAACATGCCATTGAAAATTTTGATGAATCTCATCCAAACCTAGGAATTCTCAATACATTTAGAACTTAAAGTTATGTTTTCGTGATGGAGAGTTAGTGAATTGTCATTCACTTACCTTCAAATTGTTTGCATGATAGATTACGGTATCCCTTTTCTAATATGTAAATATTGTTGTTGGATCCTAGCCCTAATTTTTCTTATTGGGTGATAATTAGGGATTCAAATTCTAATCTATCTTTGTCCTTTCTATTTGTAGATGTCGAACGCGAACAACGCTGCTGCTAGTTCATTCACATTGATGAGCCTTTGCCAAAAGGTGACTTTCGATGGGACGAACTTTAGCAAATGGATAAGATACATTCGCACAATTGCTCGCTACGAGGACAAGGAGTATGTCCTCAATGAGAAGCTCGAGAAAATCAACCCAGAAATCGCTACTCCGGCTGAAATGACTGATTTTGAGATTCATGAACGTGATGCGACAAAGGTTCATTGCATCATGATAGCCACAATGAACGCTGAATTCCAAAAGTCCTATGAGGACATGTATTCGTACGAAATGCACCAAGACTTGTTGGAGAGATACCACCAAAACGCGAGGCAGGAGCGTTACGAGATTTTCACCAACATGATTTCCGCCCAAATAGGTCATGGAGAATCTCTAACCGTGCACCTGCAAACGATGCAAAGGTATGTCGATCGTCTTCGCAAGTTGAATGTTGACTTTGGGGAAGACTTGGCGATCGAGGACAAGTCTGTTGCACCCACTCCCAATCCACCCACTGCTCATGTTTTGGCCATTGGGCAAGGAAGAGGCAAGAAGAGGAAGGCTCCGTCTAAGAGCCACCGCAAGGGAAGTCCCGAGATGGTTCCTCTTCTAGTGGGACCAAAGTTGATCCCGCTAAGCCTAACCCTAACCCAAAGGAGGCAGAGTGCCATCATTGCCATAAAATAGGGCATTGGAAGAGAAGCTGCCTAGACTACCTGCAATCCATAAGGGAAGGAAAGATCAAGCTGTCTTTCGCAGGTATATACACAATTAAATCTAATGATTCATCTCATGCTATTTCTTGGGTCCTTGATACCGGTTATGGTTACCACATTTGTTCTGAATTACAGAGACTAAGAAGAAATAGGGATGTGGAGCATGGAAGAATAAATCTAATCATGGGGAATAGAAGATCGTCGCCTGTGACCAAGATTGGAGTGTATTCTTTAGTGCTTAGGAACGGTTTATGTTTAGATTTGAACAATTGTTGATATTCGCCAGAAATGGCAAGAAACATCATTTCATTTCATGGTTTGTTTAGACAAGGTTTTAGATTTTCTTTTAATAATGAGAATGGTTCTATTCTTGCTTATCTAAATGGTGTCTTATATTTTGAAGCAATACCATGTAATGGAATTTATGAAACTGTTATGATTGTAGATAACTTAGGAAATGATGTTTTATGCATGGATTCTTCCAATGGTATGGATAGATCATCCTTGTGGCATTGTCGTCTTGGACATGTCAACAAGAAGTGCATAGCCCAACTCCAAAAGGATGGAGTGTTGGAGTCATTCAACCTTAGGGAAGATGACACATGTGAGTCTTGTTTGCTAGGAAAGATGACTAAGTCACCCTTAACTAGTACGTGTGAAAACGGTGAGGGTCTATTGGACCTCATACATACCGATGTATGTGGACCGTTTAGATCAACCACGAAGGATGGAAACCGATTCTATGTGACTTTTAACGATGACTATAGTAGATATGGGTATATCTACTTAATCAAGCAAAAGTCAGAAACGTTTGAAAAGTTTAAAGAGTTCAAGAATGAAGTGGAGAATCAATTGGGCAGGAAAATCAAGATGCTTCGATCTGATCGAGGAGGAGAGTACCTAAGTCTTGAATTCCACGACTATCTCAAGGAGTGTGGAATAGTTTCACAATTGACGCCACCTAGGACACCGCAGTTGAATGGTGTGGCAGAAAGGTGTAATTGAACCTTGTTGGACATGGTTCTCTTTATGATGAGTCGTGCTTCACTACCTATCTCTTTTTGGGGGTATGTCTTAGAGACTACCGCCCATATCCTAAACCGAGTCCCTACTAAGAAGGTTGCCAAAACACCTCACGAGATGTGGACAGGGAAAGCTCCCTCGTTGGCACATGTCAAGGTTTGGGGTTGAGAGGCTTTCGTAAGACGAGATACTCACGACAAGCTCGAACCTCATAGTGAGTGATGTATTTTCATCGGCTACCCGCAGAAATCCTTTGGATATCTCTTCTATAGACCGAAGGACAATGTTGTCTTCGTTGCGAGGAGAGGAGTTTTCCGAGAGCGAGAAATCATAAGCCAAGGAGACAGTGGGAGGCAAATTGAGCTTGAAGAGATTCAAGAGTCGATAGATGAAGGAACCTCTACCGCTGGCACTCAACCCGAGGAGGAAACTCCAGTTGAACCGATTGACGAATCCTTACCTCTTAAACGTTCCGAAAGAGTTAGAGTTCAACCCCAGTTTTATGGTTTTCATATTACTACCGAATGGGACACGTATATTAGTGATGGTACACTAATAAACCTTGACGAACCTAATAGCTATGAGGAAGCCATTGCAGGCTCGGAGTCTGCAAAATGGAAAGAGGCAATGGATAGCGAGATCCAATCCATGTATGATAACCAAGTATGGAATTTGGTTGATAATGTGGCCAGACGTAAGACCGTTGGGTGCAAATGGATCTTCAAGAATAAGACCGACGTGGATGGAAACGTACACACATATAAAGTGCGATTGGTCGCGAAGGGCTTTACTCAAACTCCCGGAGTTGACTATGACGAGACCTCACCAGTTGCAAAGATAAAGTCTATTAGAGTGATGCTAGCTATTGCCGCATTTCATGATTATGAGATTTGGCAAATGGATGTCAAGACCGCTTTCCTTAACGGAAAGTTGGTTGAGGATGTTTACATGGCTCAGCCAGAGGGGTTTGTGGATCCGAAGCATCCGAATAGGGTGTGTAAGCTTGAGAAGTCCATTTATGGACTGAAGCAAGCGTCTCGCAGATAGAATCTTTGCTTCGATGAGAAAGTCAAAGAGTTTGGATTTGTATGAAGCGAAGATGAATCGTGTGTATATGTCAAAGCCAGTGGGAGCATAGTTAGCTTTCTCGTTTTGTATGTCGATGACATACTACTCATAGGAAACGACGTCCCGACTCTGCAGGAAGTTAAGTCCTGGCTCGGGAAGTGCTTCGCTATGAAGGACCTCGGAGAGGCTTCCTATATTTTGGGAATAAGGATAGTAAGAGACTAATAGGACTTAGTCAGAACACTTACTTAGAGAAGGTACTAAAATGTTTTAGTATGGAAAACTCAAAGAAGGGAGAATTACCGATACAAAGTAATGCCAAGTTGAGTAAGACTCAAAGTCCGAGTACCGAAGCTAAAATAGCATAAATGAGCCGAGTACCATACGCTTCCGCAGTTGGCTCAATCATGTATGCTATGACTTGTACTCGCCCTGATGTAGCATTTGCCTTGAGCATGGTTAGTAGATATCAAGGGAATCCTGGCAGAGCTCATTGGGTTGCGGTTAAGAATATCCATAAGACGAGATACTCACGACAAGCTCGAACCTCGTAGTGAGCGATGTATTTTCATCGGCTACCCGCAGAAATCCTTTGGATATCTCTTCTATAGACCAAACGACAATGTTGTCTTCGTTGTGAGGAGAGGAGTTTTCCAAGAGCGAGAACTCATAAGCCAGGGAGACAGTGGGAGGCAAATCAAACTTGAAGAGATTCAAGAGTCGATAGATGAAGGAACCTCTACCACTGGCACTCAACCCGAGAAGGAAACTTCGGTTGAACCGATTGACGAATCCTTACCTCTTAGACGTTCCGAAAGAGTTAGAGTTCAACCCCAGTTTTATGGTTTTCATATTACTACCGAAGGGGATATGTATATTAGTGATGGTACAATAATAAATCCAGATGAACCTAATAGCTATAAGGAAGCCATGGCAGGCCCGGAGTCTGCGAAATGGAAAGAGGCAATGGACAGCGAGATCCAGTCCATGTATGACAACCAAGTTTGGAATTTGATTGATAATGTGCCCGGACGTAAGACCGTTGGGTGCAAATGGATCTTCAAGAAGAAGACTGACGTGGATGGAAACGTACACACATATAAGGCGCGATTGGTTGTGAAGGGCTTTAATCAAACTCCCGAAGTTGACTATGATGAGACCTTCTCACCAGTTGCGAGGAAAAAGTCTATTAGAGTGATGCTAGCTATTGCCGCATTTCATGATTATGAGATTTGGCAAATCGATGTCAAAACCGCTTTCCTTAATGGGAAGTTGGCTGAGGATATTTACATGGCTCAGCCAGAGGGTTTTGTCGATCCGAAGCATCCAAATAGAGTGTGTAAGCTTGAGAAGTCCATTTATGGAATTAAGCAAGTGTCTCGCAGATGGAATCTTTGCTTCGATGAGAAAGTCAAAGAGTTTGGATTTGTGCGAAGCGAAGATGAATCATGTGTATATGTCAAATCCAGTGGGAGTATAGTAAGCTTCCTCGTTCTGTATGTCGATGACATACTACTCATAGGAAACGACGTCCCGACTCTGCAGGAGGTTAAGTCCTGGCTCGAGAAGTGCTTCGCTATGAAGGACCTCGGAGAGGCTTCCTATATTTTGGGAATAAGGATAGTGAGAGAACGAAGTAAGAGACTAATAGGACTTAGTCAGAACACTTACTTAGAAAAGGTACTAAATCGTTTTAGTATGGAAAACTCGAAGAAGGGAGAATTACCGATACAAAGTAATGCCAAGTTGAGTAAGACTCAAAGTCCGAGTACCGAAGCTGAGATAGCAGAAATGAGCCAAGTTCCATACGCTTCCGTAGTTGGCTCAATCATGTATGCTATGACTTGTACTCGCCCTGATGTAGCCTTTGCTTTGAGCATGGTTAGTAGATATCAAGGGAACCCTGGCAGAGCCCATTGGATTGCGGTCAAGAATATCCTTAAGTACCTTCGGAGGACAAAGGAATGGTTCTTAGTTCTCGGAGAGAGTGATGACTTGAAGGTGCGAGGGTATAGTAACGCCAGCTTTCAGACCGACAGGGACAACTACCATTCGCAGTTGGGCTGGGTCTTTACCCTGAATGGAGGAGCAGTAACTTGGAAAAGTTTCAAACAAGATACCGTAGCTGATTCAACGTGTGAATCATAGTACATTGCAGCGAGCGAAGCGTCGAAGGAGGCACTATGGTTGAAGAACTTCATCGGTGATCTTGGAGTTGTACCTGCCATAAAGGAGCCCATAGAGATTTTCTATGATAATGAATGAGCGGTTGCCTTGACCAAGGAACCGAGGGATCATGGTAGATCTCGACATATCGACATAAAATATCACTTTATTAGACATCGTGTAGAAGAAGGAAAACTCGTAGTGAAGAGGATATCATCAGAAGATAACCCAGCAGATCTGCTTACGAAGGGACTGAGTAGGGTTAAGCACCTGCAACATGTTAGGAGTATTGGGTTAAAGGATGATATTAGTATAGATTAGACAGTATAAGAAACGTTTAATAGATAAATGTAATTAACATTTGATGATTAAATAAAAGAGTATTATTCATGAGTAACGTTACTATCTTATGTTAATTGTTTAACTATAATTTCACTTTGCATGTTTTGACTTCCAGAATAATTGAGTTTATTAAGAATAATCGAATTATTCAAATTGTCCACAATCGTTCATATGTTGGAAGTAGATATGAATGAAGATTGTCATGAATTGGTGTGTAGATTGTCTAAATGGTATTAGACATAGCAAAAGATTGTTGCAACGTTCATGAGTGCCTATGAACTAGTTTTGAGCATTGGAACAAACCCGCGCTTGCTGGAATCACCTTATGGAATGTGATAAAAAGTGTGATCGCAAGACGATAATATCATATGGTCTTAAAACCAAGATATATGGTTTGTTATTTGTTAATTGGTTGTACATTGATAATGTGAAACCGCATCAGTAACTTGATGTTATAAAACGCATTGTTGTGTATAGTTGATTAATGAATAAGTAAATGCATATAAGTCGAAGTTTATCTGTTACTTTTATCCTAAGAGGGTAAAAGCGATATCTCGGTCGCTCGATGATTTGATTTGACTTATGTGTCGGGCCCGGTCAGAACTGAATTGATGTGTTCGATTAAGTTCTATGTCAAATAAATCGGAGATCGAGAAACCAAATGCTAGACAAATTGGTTCCATAGAATTGTCAGCATGATATCTAAACAGAGGACTGTACGATCCCTTATCTAAAGGACAAGATTGATTAGATCAGAGTTTGACAGCGTCTTTGAGAGCTACGATTGCTAATCGGATTAGACTTGTATATATAGTTACTAGACTTATCCAAGTGGGAGACTGTTGGAATAGTGTCTAAGGCTGCAACTATATTAGGCAAGTATTTGACCCGGTTGTGCATGGTCCTTTTAGGTTGCCTTCACCATAGCAACTTGACAGGATGATTTATTACGAAAGAAGAAATATTATTAATATATTATGAGAATAATATAAGGAATAATAATATTATTATTTGATTAATATAAGTCATAAATTAATTAAGAATTAGTTTGGTGACTTAAAGAGATTAATTGAATAAAGGGGCATAAACTGTCAATTGTATGATAGTTGTACTTTGGGCTATAAATCCCTTATGGATAAGGGGTGAACGATTTCTAAGGCTTAGGATAGGCTTAGATTTCGTCCAAGGCTTATCGATTAGGGTATTGGATTGCTTAGGGCCTAAGTTATCCAATTAGGGTTTAAGGGTGAAACCCTAGGAGCCTTACAAGTATAAATAGACCCCAAGGGTTAAGGAAATCGGACCTATGCTCTAAGAAGAAACCCTGGCCGACATTCTCTTCCCTCTCCTCTCTCTCAAATCATCCTCTTGCTAGTTGGTGTTTGTAAGCCATTAGAGGAGTGACAATTGTGACTCTAAAGCTCCAAGGACAAGAAGATCAAGCAAGTGATTCAAGGTAAACTTCTAATTCTGATTTCTTATTGTTATTATACTCTATTAGCCATTAGAAGTCTTGGATTCAATGCATGTTCAATTAGAGAAACCTAGATCCAAGCATTAGGGTTTGCATGTGCACATAGGAATGTTCATATGGCTAAAACCATCAATAACGACACTTATATAAGTCATAATAGTATCCCACATATTTATTATAAGTTCATAATAACAATACTAATTTTAAATATGAGTTCTATAAAAATAGGGTAAGCATAAGTTACTTGCAAGGGGGTTTTAGCTAGGAGTCGGGCTCTGCAGGGGCAAAACTTCGTCGCTGAATCTTTCTAAGAAAGATTCGTGCAGCGCTTCAATGCTCACCTTACTATACTAAAACTACAGAAAGTGAAGTCGAATCACGAGAGACCGAAATGCTCGGGGGATAAGAAAAGAAAGACTCTTGAATCAAGAGAATGGTGTAAGAAATATGAGAGCCCAAGACTCTTATTTATAGTAATTGAATTTTCAAAAACTAGCCTCATAGTTACTTAATGACCTTATAGTTATAAAAACAACTAAACACCTCTTTATAATACTATTTTTGATAGATTGAACGATATTTGTACTAAACTAATGTCGAAAATATTCAACATTATTCTTATAATGACCGCATCGTCGATACCTTTCTAATAATATATACATTTGTGTGTGTGTGTGTGTGTATATATATATATATATATATATATATATATATATATGTGTGTGTGTGTGTGTACGTATATATGATTTATACTTTATTTTAACACGTAAACATGTTGTTATAATTTGTAACTCGTTCATACGAACTCTGTTTTTGACGCTCTTTATATCCACACGTAGGCGGAGACGTACTCTACAACTTTCATTTCGACTTCGTCGGCTAATTTGGACTTTATTTTTAAAGTTATATTTTTAACATATCGGGACATGAAAAATCCTTTAAAAATTCATAACTTCTTCATCCGACGTCTGTTTTCGTCTGTCTTTTTACCGTTCCATTACTATTAATGAGATATTCAATTATCATTTAGGCTGCATTGGCCAAAAATCGATCGATCTAAAATTCGAACTTCGGGTTGTGCTTTGTTATGTCAAATCTTTGAAAAATCATAACTTCCTCATACGAAGTCAGATTTTGACGTTCTTTTTATGCACACTCTTGGTTTAACGTATATTACAACTTTAATTTAGATATCTAAGGATAAAAATTAGTTTATCCAAAATTTACTTTTTACTTTACACGGTGTCTTTCGCCGTAAAACTTCGATGGACCATAACTTCTTTGTTATAACTCGGATTTCGGTGTTCTTTAAATGTACGGAACCTTTGTAACATATATTATAACTTGCTTAAGATTAATCCTTACAAATAATCTTCCATCAAAAACTTATTTTTGATGCTAATTATCTCTAAATTGACTAGCCCAGATCTGCAGACGTTACAAGTCCATATATGAAGTTACAAATTTAGATCATGCCCAAAACATAAATAACTCCACAACACACTAGAAATAGCCCTAAACATTTTCATGAAGAGATCTAGCTAGAGATAAGTCAAGGTAATGACTTGTTACCTTCAAGACGATGCTAAGATGAGATAGAAATTAGATCCACAAGCTTCTCCTTGCCCCAAGCTCCTTAGACTTCAAATCTCTTCACAAAATCCACCTTCCAAGCTTCTTAACACAAAAAAATGGAGAGTAGACGTGATTAGGTTTTTATGAGCTCAAAGGGGGCGGTAAGGGAGGTGGAGGGAGGCTAATGACCCTTTTAAATAGGGTGTAAAACCCTGAAAATTAGGGTTTCATTTTCCGGCTCATACTCGTCGAGTTGGGTCCTCCAACTCGTCGAGTAGACCTCATAAATCACGCAACCTGATTCGCTTCTACATGACGAGTTGGGGCATCCAACTCGTCGAGTAGGTCTAAGAATGTGACTATAAGCTTTAAGTTTTATACCTGGGAGTCAGGGTGTTACAATACGTATTGGTCAAGTTGTCTACAAAGCTACTTACGTAGCTACTTCAAGAACTGTTCAAGTGAGTTTTATAACTATAATATATATTGTTATATGCATCCTTGTATGTTAGGATGAGATTGTGCTCTTAGGTGGATAGGCTACTTAGTCAATTGCATGTAGTGTTGAACTATTTGTTATATATATATATATATATATATATATATATATATATATATATATATATATATATATATATATATATATATATATATGTAACGCCTGGTTCCTGGTATGTATTTAACTTATAATTTATTCCATTTTATAGAGCAACCCGACGAGTTGGGATCCCCAAACTCATCGAGTAGAGATCATAAGGGCCGCATAATTTAAGTAACCTACTCGACGACTTGGGAGGTCTCAACTCGACGAGTAGGCTGGCAGGGATGAAACCCTAATTTCTGGGGTTTGCACCCTTTTTAAACACCCTAAATCTTTCATGTTAGCCTCATTTCCAGCCTCCAAGTCCTAAACCCTAAATCTCGAAACCCTAATGCTATTGTGAGTGTTTGTGAGCCATTCTAAGTGTTTTAGTGTGTGCATTGAAGCCATTGGAAGAAGGAAAAACTTGAGGACACGAGAAGGAGTTTGTAGATCCATAATCCTTGCCTCATCCACGACATTTTGCTATTATGAAGCTTGAACCTTGCTTTGCAGTTGTTTAGATCTCCTTTTTGGGATTATATTGCTTGTTTTTGTCCAAATGATATGATTATTAGGATTTTGACGTCCCAAGTGGGGAACACTTCATATCTAGGGTATTGAGGGGTTTTCATGGCATAAAGGTGCCAACTTTATGGCCATGGAACCCCATGCAACCTTTAGACCATCATTTTTGTTAGGTCCGATTCTGGATCTAAAACTGATAATCAATCAAACATGAATCGAGAATAACACAATAAGATGAATGAATTGAGCTTGCACACAATTAAACACTAGAAATCGTCAGGTACAACTCAAGGACAGGCAGTAAACATCTAGAGCATCCAACCCCCAACTAGACAAATACGTAGACTATTTATACTAGACAAAGACCACAAACGAAGTTTGCTGCCGTAAACACGTTTACGGCCGTAAACGTGTTTACGGTCGTAAACACCTCAAAACACAAAACTGACACAAATGTAAATACAGACATGAACCAAAACAAATCACATGCTAAGCCTAGCCCAAACCATTTACATGACCCTTCAATCTCCCCCTTGGTTTGGAGCAGGCTTGGATTTAGTCTTTGTCGACAACCAGCACATCGGATCTCCCCATAGCTCCATTCCATATTCTCTTGTCGATAATCGTAGCCACCATCCTTGTATATTCCTTTGCAGCAGGTTCAAATAACTCATCAACAGCAAGAATCTGATGTTTGGCAAGCTGATGAATGTCTCGCTAACCAAACTGGAGTAGATCCTTTTTGTCATACAGGCGAATGCAATCTTCTTTGAGCTTGATAACTGCAGCATCTGAAGTTTCATCATATAACCAATAAAGCATAGAATGTAAGGATCCATAAGGACAATTTTGAGGAACAGGGATATGTTTGACTTGAGCAGTGGCAGGCCACATCACTGCCCGAATAGGCTCACTGGTTTCTTTATCTAAAAGATGCTTGTGAACTGCAACAAAAGACTCTGCAGTTTTCATTGATGGAAAACCCTTAGCCACCTGATCTTCCAAGAAAGATTTAAATTGGCTAGCCTTTGAATTCTTTGACGGAATTGAGAAGGGAGCTTTAGATAGCTCAATAAGATCAACCTTGGTAAAGGAGTTGAAATCATGAGCATCCCTATACAATTCTTTATTCCCACTCTTCCTTCGTACCATAAACATATCCAGCGTATCATGAAATCCCCACGATATAATTCCTGACCTATCACCATATATGTCTCTGAAAGTTTGAGTGCTTAGGTCAGTGAAAGTTACTCGAGGCCTATCCCAGGGAGCTTTATGATCCACACTTCTTTTAAATAGCCATTTGTTCTTGTCAGTCGACTTCTCATCAGCTTTCTTTCTTTTGGCTCCTTTAGCCTTTGCAACTCTGGAGGCATGTTCTGGGTCTACTTCAAAACGATCTACAACTGTAAAACCCCGTTTATTTATTAAATAAATAAATTAATTAATGAATGGCTTGTAGTCCTAAAATAAATAATTATATATAAGCGACGAAGAGCTAATTGTCATAATTTTAGAAGTTGGGGATTAAAAGTGTCAGTTCCGAATTAGTTTTGTAAATTTTATGAAGGCGGGGACTAAATGGAAACTTCGGGGACTTCATTTGAAGAGATTTTGGGGCTAAGGGGCTATTTGTTAAATTAGGGATCGGATTTGAGTGGTAATATGGAAGCAAGGGTATAAATGGTAAATATTATACCTAGGATGAAAGGATTTTATGAAATCAGGGACTAAAAGGGTAAGTTTTGGGTTAAATTGGAAAAGATCCGTTGAGGAGGGGCCAACATTGGTAAAATAAGTAGAAGTTTGAGGGAGCACGGGTAATCCCGTCAACCTCTCATGCAACCTCCATATATAAGGGTAACACTAACCCTAACCCTTAAGGATAACACCCGCCGCCACCTTATGTCTCCCATCATCGGCACCATCCCCCCCTTCACTTCTGTTTCCATTTAGCGAGCAAAGACGGAGACACTAGACTTCCACCATGTGGCTGTCGGCGAAGGAGGGTTCAACGAGTCGAGATCTTGGCGACAGGGTCGCGAGGAGTGAACGAGCGAAGCTGCCGCCATCTCCGCCTAGTCGATGTCGGCTGCCATAGATGATGTCGCCGTTCTGTTGCTGTCAGAGTCACAACCGCGCTGAGTTCCCGCTACTGGCGACATCTAGGGCCACCGAGAAAGACCGTCGAACAAGCTTAAAACCACCGCTGCCACCCCTCCGCCGTCATTATTTTCCTCTGCCTTTAGTCGTTGCTGCTACCGTGCTCATATCTACGAAGTGGGTGTATGTGTTTGCTAAGCTGGGAACCCAAAGGAACCACCGCCACCACCACGAGGTGGAGGCTGTCCTTGTAAAACCTCCCCTGCCGCCGCCAAACGCCACCAAGAGAGTGGAGGTGCTCCTGTTCCGGACAAGGCATATACATGGGAATGCTTTATGTGGAAGTGTGTGTGTTGGGTGTGATTTGTATATCCGGAAAAGCAAGAAAAGGGCCACCGCCACCACCATGAACCACCGTGTGTTTGTGTGTGTGTTAGTAGGTGTGTGTGCACATTTGAGATTTAGCCTTGTAAATGTAATTCAAAACTGGAATAATGAAAGAAAAATCAAAACCACCACCTTAAGGTGGTGGCTGCCGCCACTGGCCGCCGTTTCGGGTGGCGGTGTGCCTCGTTGATGTTGTGTTTTGGTTTGGATGTTTGGATAAGGGACTAAAACCCTAATGGGCTCAAAGGAGCTCTAATGGGCCCAATGAAGCTTAATGAACTCTAATAGACCCAATAAATCCCTAATGGGCTCAATGATATTATAGTGGGCTTGGTAGGCCCAATAAAGCTCTAAATAACCTAAAAGTCCAACAAATTGATAAATGTGCTAATATTTGGATTGGAAAACCCTAATTCCAATGAAACCCTAACTCTAAGAATTAATCGGGTCACACACGAGAATTATGTAATAGCTTGGAATATTAAATAATAATCATTGGTGGAAATTAATCTAAGCAATATTGGACTTAATGGATTAAGTCCCTAATGGGTTAAGTAGGAAACTTAACCCTAATCATCATTTTATGTGAAACCCTAATTTCACTTGGGTTTATTGTTGGGCCTTTCTATTGGGCCTTGATGATTTGGGTTATTAAATGGACTATCCAAAATCAAGCAAATGGTCTAGAGTAATTTAATGGGCCTAGGGTAAGGCCCATGTAAGGGGCTTGGGCCCAATTTGGAAAATTAGGCCATAGATGGGCCATAGTTTGGGCTTTAATGATTACATGATGTTAGGCCTTAGAATGAGACCATGTATAGGCCTAGGCCCAATTTGGAAAATTGGGCCATGTGTTGGGCTTTGATTCCTAATTGACTTTGGGCCTATGGATTGGGCCTTGGGCTTGAATAAGCCAAGCTAGGGGTAATGTAGTAATTACCCAAAGAGTGTACTTATGGTTATGCATTGGGACCCAATTATTAATTGGGTGTTATTTTGGTGTTGACAGTTCGGGAATCTGTCAGCCAATAGCTGGAGTCGAGTCTGCGGGACTTTAGCAAGCGTGAGATTGTGTCTTCGGGACTTCAGCAGTGTGAGGTGAGTTACCTTCCAGTAGCGGTGGGTCTACGGCCACAATGTCGGCCCACCAGTAGGAGTTGTATGTTAGATGATTGTCTTTGTGATATCATCTAGGTTTGCTACTACCTGATATGTTATATGCTGGCATGATATGTATATGTGATAGTAATAGAGTTCGGTTGTTAGGACCGAAGGGTAGGTCAGACACCCCAAATATGTCTGACAGTATGTGATGATATGTTTATATGCTGGCATGATATGTTATATGTGATAGTGGTAGTAGGAGGGGAATAGTCCCCAAGTTCGGTCGTTAGGACCGAAGGGTAGATCGGACGCCCCAGATATGTCTGATAATATGTTATGTTATGATATATGTGATAGTAGCAGCAGGGGTGAAATAGTCCTCGAGGATCGGTTGTTAGGACCGATGGGTAGTCAGCACCCCAGAATGGCTCGACATGGGTAGTCAGCACCCCAGAATGGCTTGACATGGGTAGTCAGCACCCCAGAACGGCTTGACACGGGTAGGTCGGCACCCCAGAATGGTCGTACCGGGTAGGTCGGGCACCCCAGAATTGCCCGACAGTATGTATGATATATGATTGTATGGTATGTGGTATGATGGGGGAACTCACTAAGCTTCGTGCTTACGGTTTTCAGTTTTGGTTTCAGGTACTTCGTGCTTAAAGGAATGGAGTCGACTTGATCGCAGCGCATCACACTATGGTTTTCCGCACATGTGATCTTTGGGATTACACTCTGATATTGTTAACATGTTTGATTATTTCTACTTTGGTTTGGCATGACATAATATTACAGATGTTTTATTACACTGTTGGTTTTAAAATGACGTAATAAAAAAAGAAATTTTTGGCCTGTATTTTTGGGATGTTACAACAACAATCGTGGATCTAATTGGTTGAGAAGAGATTGGAACATCATCGTTTGGAGCATCTGGAACCGGGGGATTGACATGAGGTTCATCAACAGTTGTCTTGAAATTATCACCAAACCTGTCTTCAAGCTTCTTTTGTAACTCCAGGAAATTTGCAGCCAGACGACCATATTGCGTCTGAAGATCAGAAATTTGCTTTGTCTTCAGAGCATCTTCTTCTTTAAGTTAAGCCATTTGAATGCTAAGCTCGGTATTCTCATAATGGAGTTCTGGGACTTTGATTACCAGTCCAATATTCCTCTGATCAAGTCAACATTTTTCTGTTTGATGGCGTCAATCTGGCTTTGGAGTGAGGGGGAGCAATCTCTTGTGTTGTCACCTCCAATAAGAATTCCCTTGCCAAGAGAAGGTGGTGTCGAGAATTGTTCCTCAGCTAACAGATGAGCTAGCTTGACTGAGACATCATCTTCATTTTGTCTAGGAGATGAAGGATCTGCATGAAATGAGGGACCACCAGCTTCAAATACAGCATTGGGGCCCTCACTGATGGGTTCGGTTGAGACAATGACTGGTGTGATTGTTGGAGGAGCTGTAGCACTTTGTGTCGTTGTACTCTGAGTTGCTAACCTCGGTACAAGTCTACGTCGTTTGTTAGGGGGAGGAGTGGCATGAGAGGAGGTAAGATCTGCTTCCATTGGCAATGATGTAGGTAGGCCAGTGTCAAGGGGAGGAATCCCTGACACTGTCACCGTGGGAATTACTATTTCTGCCATTGGATTTGAAGCAGGAGGAGAGATCACAAAAATGTCTTCTTCAATCCTTGTCTCAGTGGTCACAGGAGCCACTTCATTGACATTGTCAAGCAAGCTGTCGAGGTTCAACCCAGAAATAAAGTCGTCATTTCCACCAAAGTTATGTGGAATATCATCATGATCAAATCCCGATAAATCAACGTTCTCATCTTCATTGTCATCTTTTCTTGATTCCTCATTATAGTCACTCTGAACCTGAATAGATTGCAATTCAGGTTCATCATCAACTTGAATCACTTGAGCAGGAGTCTCAACATCTTCATGTTCGGAAGCAGTGATAATAAACTCAGAGGACACTTTTTCTGATGAAGTCGATTCTGATAGAGTCTTTTCAGAAGTTTCATGGGATTCGGAAGACTCATTTATCTCAGCAAATTGTCCGAACTTCACCAAGGGATGAAGACCTTGAAATACCACTTTACCCTTTCTGTTTTGTTTAATAAGCCCAACGGTGTGAGGGCCTAGGGACTTAGTATCCATCTTATCACCAGATTTAACCATGTCATGAAACTGATCATCAGTGAAAGTTTGAATGAATATGGGATACATCAGAAATGCATCTTTGTTTCCCCGAGTCAGTGCACCAATGTTCACAAGAAATTCATCAAAGATATACTTTGAGAAGTTGAATTTGTTGCCAGCTGCCAGGGATACAATCGCTCCTATGTTTCCGATTGAGATCTCATCCGCTCCCGATCTCCGTCCTGACACGCAACTAATGAACACGTGAGCCAAGAAGTGCCAGTAAGGAGGCAAGAGTTTTTTCATGGTAGGAGGATAAGAACCCTCATATCCCATTCTTTCAAGAATCTTTGGAATTTCCGCAGCATCAACTTCGGTTGGATAGTCAGAATCATCAAGAATCATCAATGTGTCTTTGATAAATTGTTCCAAAATCTGGATCTTGCAGTTTTGCACCACAACTTCAATAATTACTTCCTTGTTCTTCTCGGTCATCTTGGTTGATTTCCATAACTCTTGAATAAGGCATTCATAAATGACAGGATTCACTGTGATTGCATAAGCCAAGCAGCATTCTCGTAAGCAATACATCATGGATATGAAATCTTTGTGAGCTTCTGGTGGATCATCCAACACTATTACAAGATTGTGCATCTCAGCTGTCTTAAGATATGCCATTATCTGCACTTAAACGAGCCAAGTAAGAAAACATAGTTTACGGTCAAACTAGGTCAACGGACTGTAAACTAAGTTTACAGTCAAGCTAGGTCAACGGGCCATAAACTGAGTTTGCGGCCGTAAGGTCAAACCTAGTTTACGGTCGTAAGAACAAGGGACCGTTTACGGTCGCAAATGTCAAAGCGGGTTTGCGGTCCATGAATTAAAAACAGGTTTACGGTCTATGAAGCAAAACGAGTTTACGGTCTATGAGTTTACGCATATGAGTTTACGGTGTATGAACATTTGAGCACCGTAAACTCCAACAGTCTTCAAATGCAAAATTCTTCTATGATTCTAAGTCGATTCGAACAACAAATTACAAGTTCAGGGTCGAAATTAACGTACCTTTGACGAGGACTAAACAATTTTGAGGAAACTCACACTTTGATTTTCGAAGATTTGAGAGAGAGAAGGCAGTTTACGCTTTTTAAATGAGGGAGGCGGTAAAGAGAGTTTACCACAGTAAACTCTCACATTTATACTCCTTTGACTTTTCAAAACCGCATACACTGATAGATTGCCAGTCCAGTTTCCAAACAAATTTTTCAAAAATAAAACCTTTTGAGGATTATTAAAATAAAAAATTAATAGTAAAATAAAAATAAAAATTAACATAAAATAAAAATATTCTAATTTCAACAAATAATAAAAAAAATTCTATTACTTAAAAATTTTTTAAAAAAAATAAAAAAAAAATAACTAAACAACATGCGTAAACTTTTGACTTCATCTTGAGATACTAGGATCAAAGTTGTTAGACAATCTTTATCCACTTGTCGGTACCTTCCATATTCACATCTTTGTCTGGTCGATCGTCGATATTGTGGTCCACTTAAACACGAAAAATTATGATAGATTTAGGACATACTATTTGTTACAAGACAGGGTGAACTTAAAATCCTAAAATTTATATATGATCCTAATTCCTTAGATACTATATCTTAAGGTCCATTCATCTGACGACGACCAGGGATATTGTTGTCCACCTAAATTGAGCAGCGAGATCTATACACAATCTGTATGAGTTCAATTTTAAGTGTACTGGAATGTGTTTCCCGCTTCCTGATATGCCCCAGCCATCAAGAACTTCCAGAGTACTTCTTACACCGGGTGAGCAGACAACCATTCATAGAGAGGATAGATTCAGAATTCTATTACTTATTACTTGTAACACCGTAAATTTCAAAAACATTTTTTCGCATTTTATAAAAACATAATTCATTTAATATCCATAAAAACATCAATGTTTGAAACTCAATCCATGCCATATAAAATCCCAAGATCTCATAACATAAAAATCCCGTGTGTGTGTACTGATCAAGCCGGCGCCTTCCCACGGTCATCATTAGTACCTGAAACAAATAACACCAAACACTGTAAGCACAAAGCTTAGTGAGTTCCCTAAAATACCACACATAACAAATATTAGCCACTCGAGGCTATAACTCTGTGGGTCCGTGGACCCTACTCTGTGAACCCTCTGGTTCTAACTTTGTGAACCTTCGGGTTCCAACTCTATAAACATGCACAACATAAATCACATAGAAATAATGCAGTACAACACATAACATACATATAGCATACAAATACTCTGTCACATAACTCTGATTACCTACCTAAGGTAAAGTATAGTGAGAAGACTCACCTCGCGTATCTCGATAACTCGCGAATCCCGGAAATCACTCGCGCTCGATCCCCCGAGCTATAATCCTCCTATAACACAATATATCTCTAATTAACACTTTCACAATTATGGTTGACTAACCCTATCAAGTCAACACTGGTCAACTCTGGTCAATGGTCAGCGGTCAACTTTGACCAGACTCGGCGAGTGCACTAGAGCGACTCGGCGAGTCTATACGTGTTCACTGACTCCCTCGGATCCTCTCTTGACACGTCGAGTACTTCCCTAACTCGACGAGTTCCACCTAGAATGAATCGCGGGGCCACCACGACTCAACTCGCCGAGTCTCAAGAACAACTCGACGAGTTCCGGCTTGACTCAGCCCCCTATTGACTCTCCTTGACTCACTGGGTCATCCCCCAACCCGGCGAGTCTACTCGCTGAACAATTTACGCGAAATCCCAACCCTACTCGCCAAGTCCCAAGAACAACTCGGCGAGTTCATGCCATGCACAAACTCTATTGACCTTCTGAGGTCAGATCTGCTTCCCCAAACTATAGATCTGGCCTTCCCAAGCATGAATGTCACGTAAAGTTCGAAACTTGATGCTTGTATAACTCCCACAAGGCATCAAAAGGAGATTTGGTCCCAAAAATGACAACCTAGGTCCAATAACTCCATAATAACCCAAAAAGCTCTAAGGGTTAAGGTCTCTGGACCTCTTTGAGTCCAGATCCAAGGCACAAACTCGAAGAGGGACCATTTGCTTCGCATAATCACTCTCCAAAGGGGTTAGAAAACCCTAACTCTAAATATCAACCCTAAAACTGAAGGAGATTCGAGCTATTACCTCAAAATGAAGCCTCTGGACTCTGGATCTGCTGGAATCTCACCTCCTCCTTGCTCTTGCCACCTTCTTCTTGCTAAACAAGGAATACAAGGGCCCAAAAGTGACTTCCTCTCTCCCAAAACGATTTAGCTCTCTTATGGTTCTCTCAAGGGATTGGTAGCCGCAATGGGAGGCTATAAGTGCCCTTAAATAGGCTCCAAACCCGGGGAATTAGGGTTTCACTAAACAGCGTGGACTCGCCGAGTCCACTTTTGGACTCGCCGAGTCCAGACGCGAACCTGTGCCCATAGCCGCGATCATACTCGGCGAGTTTGGGCTCCAACTCGCCGAGTCTCCATACAAATCACCAAAAATATAAGAATGAATAATACCTGGGAATCCGGGCTGTTATAATTCCCCCCACTAGAACTAGACTTTGCCCTCGAAGTCTCGCTCTGCAAATAACTCCAGATGCTGCTCACACATCTCACGCTCCGGCTCCCAAGTCATCTCGGACCCCTTCCGATGCTGCCACTGAACCAAAACCAAGGGTACCTCCTTGTTCCTCAGAACCTTGATTTTACGATCTTTGATTGCCACTAGTCTCTCAGTATAATTCATGCTCGCATCCACCTGAATATCCTTTAATGGAACCACTGTCGACTCATCGGCTATACACTTCCGCAATTGCGACACGTGGAAAGTGTCGTGAATCTGCCCCAACTCTGCTGGCAATTCCAAACGATAGGCTACCCTGCCTACCCTCGCGACCACCCGGAATGGACCAATATATCGGGGCCCCAACTTACCCCTTTTCCTGAATCGAATCACTCCTTTCCAAGGAGAGACCTTCAGGAGCACAAAGTCGTCGACCTGAAACTCAAGCTCGGACCGACGTATGTCCGCATAACTCTTCTGACGACTCTGAGCGGTCAACAACCTCTATCTGACCTGCTGGATCTGCTCTGTCATCTGAAGTACGATCTCTGTACTGCCCATCACACGCTGTCCGACCTCTCCCCAACAAATGGGGGTCCGACACCTCCTCCCATACAACAGCTCAAAGGGCGGCATACTAATGCTCGAATGATGGTTGTTGTTGTAGGAAAACTCTGCCAAGGGCAAGTACATATCCCAACTCCCCCCAAAATCCAACACACATGCCCAGAGCATGTCCTCGAGCGTCTGAATCGTCCGCTCACTCTGTCCGTCTGTCTGGGGGTGATATGTGGTACTAAAATGCAGCCTAGTACCCAACTCCTCATGAAACTTCTTCCAGAATCTGGAAGTGAAACGTACATCCCGGTCTGAGACAATCGAGATCGGCACCCCATGCCGAGATACCACTTCCCTCACGTACATCTCTGCTAACTTCTCTGTGGAGGAGCTCTCACTAATAGCAAGGAAGTGGGCGCTCTTTGTCAATCTGTCCACAATCACCCAAATTGCATCAACTCCCCTAGCAGTCCTTGTCAATTTGGTGATAAAATCCATGGTAATCTGTTCCCACTTCCATTCGGGAACCTCCAACGGCTGCAACTTACCATGCGGTCTCTGGTGCTCGGCCTTAACCCTACGGCAGGTTAAGCACCTCTCAACAAACCACGCAACATCCCTCTTCATACAGGGCCACCAGTACTCCCTCCTCAGGTCCAAATACATCTTAGTGACCCTAGGATGGATCGAGAATTTCGACCGATGAGCCTCTTCCATCAAAATGGTATGCGCCCCTCCCACAAACGGTACACATATACGCCCCTGAAAAGTTATAAGCCCCCGACCATCAGTAACGAACTCTGATACCAACCCAAAAACTCGCTCTCTCTTCTGGTTCTCCGATCTCACGGCCTCAGCCTATGCTCCACGAATGGTGTCCAACACCGGATCCATCACGGTCAATCGCAAACATACACCTCGCAATGGGGCGCTCTCCGCCCTGCGACTCAGGGCGTCGGCTACCACATTAGCCTTGCCCGGATGGTACAGAATCTCACAATCATAATCCTTGACCACATCTAACCACCTCCTCTGCCATATATTTAGGTTGGGCTGATCCATCAAATACTTCAGGCTCTTATGGTCCGTATATATCGTACACCGAACCCCATACAAATAGTGACGCTAAATCTTGAGGGCGAACACTACTGCCCCCAACTCTAGATCATGCGTGGGATACCTCGTCTCATGAGGTTTCAGCTGTCTCGATGCGTATGCTATCATATGCCCTCTCTGCATCAGCACCGCTCCCAACCCCAAGATCGATGCATCACAGTATACCACAAAGTCCTCCATCCCCTCCGGGAGGGCTAACACCGGGGCTTCGCATAACCTTTGGCGAAGTGTCTCAAAGGAGGCCTGCTGCTCGGGGCCCCATGAAAAAGCGACACCCTTCCGGGTCAACCTGGTGAGTGGCACTGCGATCTTAGAGAAATCCTTGATAAATCTTCGATAATAACCTGCCAACCCTAGGAAACTCCTGATCTCGGAGGGTGACCTCGGCACCTCCCAACTCATCACCGCCTCAACTTTGGCCGGATCGACCAATATCCCTTTCTGGTTAACGAGATGACCCAGGAACTGGACCTCTCGCAACCAGAAATCACACTTGGAGAATTTGGCATAAAGCCTCTCCGATCTCAAAACTCCGAGGATCTCCCTCAAATGCTCCTCATGCTGCTCTCTAGATCTCGAATATACCAAAATGTCGTCGATAAATACAATCACCGACCGATCCAGCATCGGCCTGCACACTCGGTTCATGAGATCCATGAACACTGCCGGAGAGTTGGTGAGCCCGAAAGGCATTACCACAAACTCGTAATGCCCATAATGCGTCCTGAACGCTGTCTTCTGGATGTCCTCATCTCGCACCCTCACCTGATGATATCCAGACCTCAAATCGATCTTGGAGAACCAAGACGCTCCCTGTAACTGATCGAACAAATCGTTGATCCTCGGCAACGGGTAACGGTTCTTGACCGTCAGCTTGTTCAACTCTCGGTAATCAATGCACATCCGGTGTGAACCATCCTTCTTCTTGACAAACAGGATAGGCGCTCCCCACGACGAGCTGCTCGGCCGAATAAACCCCTTTCCCAGTAGCTCCTGAAGCTGCGAGGATAACTCTTGCATCTCTGGAGGTGCAAGGCGATAAGGCACCTTGGCGATAGGCGCGGCCCCCGGAACCAAATCGATACTGAACTCCACTTGCCTCACAGGAGGCACACCCGGTAACTCCTCCGGAAATACATCCTTGAACTCACGCACTATCGGAACCTCCTCAACTGACCTCGACCTCTCAGAATCAACCCGCATATCCATCACATACGCCACAAAACCCTTACAGCCTTGCTGTAGACACTGCCTCACCCTAGCGGCCGAACAAAACGCTGACCCAGAACGTGTACCCTCGCCGTACACCGTAAGAACTCCCCCACTAGGGTCTCGTATGGTCACTAGCTGTCGCTCGCAGTCGATAACCGCACCGAATCTGCTCAACCAGTCCATGCCCACAATGACACAGACATCACCCATCACAATAGGAACCAAATCAATCGGGAACTCAACACCGAAGATCTCGAGCACGCACCCCCGGAGAACCTCCGTGGCATATATCACCCTCTCGTCAGCTATGGAAACTCTCAGAGGCCGACTCAACGCCTCACGACTAACACTGATATGCTGACTAAAAGCCAAAGATACAAAAGACCGACTCACACCCGAGTCAAATAACACCAAGGCAGGTACAAAATTCACAAGAAAAGTACCTACACATAACATAATATAAGCATAATATCTCAACATCAAAATAAATACACGAAAGAATACATATCAGCCACGACATCGGGTGCTGCGCGGACCTCCTCCGCGGTCAACTGAAAGGCTCTCCCTCATGCCCTCGGCGCCTCGGCCTTCACTGGCCGACTCTCGGTAGCTCTGATGGCGGCAGGGGAAGATCCCTGAGGTGCTTCCTGAGCTGATCACCGCAACTGCGGACACTCCGCCTTCCGGTGTCCGGTCTGGTTGCAGTGAAAACACACTGCAAACCCCTTGGGGTAGTCGTTGGCCATATGCCCCTCCTTGCCACACTTGTAGCAAGATCCAACTCTACATACTCCATCATGACCCTTGCCGCACTTTCCACAAGTGCGGACCTTCTGGCTCCCCGATTTGGGATCAACGGGCTTGGCCCGCTTGGCTACCGGCTGGGACTGTGCCGGTCGCCGATCCCTCCCCTGAGACTCCGCCTCCTCCCTGGCCTGAGTCTCTCGCTCAATCTCTCTCTTCCGGGCATTTGCCTGAAGCTCGACAAATGTACGGTACGAGGAGTTCGCCACGAACTCCCGAATGTCTTGCCTCAAAATACTCAAATATCGGCTCATACGTGCCTGCTCAGTGGACACGTGCTCAAGGCAGAACATCGCCCTCTCGTGGAACATCCTGGTAATCACCGTAACAGACTCACTACCCTGCTTGAGGGTCAAAAACTCCTAGACCAAACGCTCCCTCTCCACCTGGGGAACGTACTCATCTCGGAACATGGCAGTGAACCTCTCCCAGGTCATTGCCGCAAGCTCAGCAGGCATAAAGTGCGCCGTCACAAACTTCCACCAGTCCTTTCACTCCCAAGCGAAGCTGGTTCAGCGCGAACCGAACTCTCAAATGCTCAGGAGATGAGCAAGCGAAGAAACACCCCTCTATGTCAGAAATCCATCTCATAGCCGCCACCGGGTCCTGGGTCCCATCAAACTCCGGAGGTTTTGTGTTGCTGAACTCTCGGAACAGCAACGCATCACCACCCTGCGGCCTCGCGGCAGCAATAGCTGCGGTGGCCGCAGCAACAGCAGCCTCAGAAAGAGCAGCATAACGCTCGTCGAAAGTCTCAATCAACGTGGTCTTAATAGACCCGAACATCTCTGGTATCTCTGTCCTGATGGCCGCAGCCACCTCCTCATGGATGATCCGGCGGATCTCCTCATCACTGGCCCCACTGCTCTCAGGCATAAGACGTGTCCTCACCATGATCTACCTCTGAAATACAACATACGATAAATTAGACTCCATTCGAGCATACTCACACTCGACAACTCATTCCTCCTTGATTCTTGGTATTCCAAAGATTCTTACTTGGGCTGTACACCGCCCCGGTGCTTTCAGTAGTACGGGCCCAATACTACTGTCTGCACCGTATCAGAATAAACCCAAAGTCCTCCTCTTCAGATCCCAAGTTCCAAGTACTCTATTATGCATAATCCACTCTCTAACAGATCTCTCATAAGCTCCTCGCTGCTACCTACTCACTCTCAAGCATCTCATAGCAGCTCACCTCTCCCTAGGCTAAGGCATCACAAATCGGGCCACTCTAGTCCTAATAAGAGTACCTAGCCTACTCTATCATGAGAATACATCATATCAATATCAATATCACATAACATGAGGGTATTTTGGGAAATCACCATTCGGGCACGGACTGATCGTACACACAACTCTGCTCTGTGTTTTTCCAAAAATCTTTTACTCTTTTTGAAAATACTTCTCAAATCCTCAGTTTGAGTTCAAATACACCCGAAGGTGTACTCGAATCCCTCAAACCAAGGCTCTGATATCAACTTGTAACACCGTAAACTTCAAAAACAATTTTTCGCATTTTATAAAAACATAATTCATTTAATATCCATAAAAACATCAATGTTTGAAACTCAATCCATGCCATATAAAAATCCCAAGATCTCATAACATAAAAATCTCATGTGTGTGTACTGATCAAGCCGGCGCCTTCCCACAGTCATCACTAGTACCTAAAACAAATAACACCAAACACTGTAAGCACAAAGCTTAGTGAGCTCCCCCAAATACCACACATAACACATATTAGCCACTCGAGGCTATAACTCTGTGGGTCTGTGGACCCTACTCTGTGAACCCTCTGTTTCTAACTCTGTGAACCTTCGGGTTCCAACTCTATAAACATGCACAACATAAATCACATAGAAATAATGCAGTACAACACATAACATACATATAGCATACAAATACTCTGTCACATAACTCTGATTACCTACCCAAGGTAAAGTATAGTGAGAAGACTCACCTCGCGTATCTCGATAACTCGCGAATCCCGGAAATCACTCGCGCTCGATCCCCCGAGCTATAATCCTCCTATAACACAGTATATCTCTAATTAACACTTTCACAATTAACGTTGACTAACCCTATCAAGTCAACACTGGTCAACTCTGGTCAATGGTCAGCGGTCAACTTTGACCGGACTCGGCGAGTGCACTAGAGCGACTCGGCGAGTCTATACGTGTTCACTGACTCCCTCGGATCCTCTCTTGACACGTCGAGTACTTCCCTAACTTGACAAGTTCCACCTGGCATGAATCGCGGGGCCACCACGACTCAACTCGCCGAGTCTCAAGAACAACTCGGCGAGTTCCAGCTTGACTCAGCCCCTATTGACTCCCCCTGACTCACTGGGTCATCCCCCAACCCGGCGAGTCTACTCATTGAACAATTTACGCGAAATCCCAACCCTACTCGCCGAGTCCCAAGAACAACTCGGCGAGTTCATGCCATGCACAAACTCTATTGACCTTCTGAGGTCAGATCTGCTTCCCCAAACTATAGATCTGGCCTTCCCAAGCATGAATGTCACGTAAAGTTCGAAACTTGATGCTTGTATAACTCCCACAAGGCATCAAAAGGAGATTTGGTCCCAAAAATGACAACCTAGGTCCAATAACTCCATAATAACCCAAAAAGCTCTAAGGGTTAAGGTCTCTGGACCTCTTTGAGTCCAGATCCAAGGCACAAAATCGAAGAGGGACCATTTGCTTCGCATAATCACTCTCCAAAGGGGTTAGAAAACCCTAACTCTAAATATCAACCCTAAAACTGAAGGAGATTCGAGCTATTACCTCAAAATGAAGCCTCTGGAATCTGGATCTGCTGGAATCTCACCTCCTCCTTGCTCTTGCCACCTTCTTCTTGCTAAACAAGGAATACAAGGGCCCAAAAGTGACTTCCTCTCTCCCAAAACGATTTAGCTCTCTTAGGGTTCTCTCAAGGGACTGGTAGCCGCAATGGGAGGCTATAAGTGCCCTTAAATAGGCTCCAAACCCAGGGAATTAGGGTTTCACTAAACAGCGTGGACTCGCCGAGTCCAGACGCGAACCCGTGCCCATAGCCGCGATCATACTCGGCGAGTTTGGGCTCCAACTCGCCTAGTCTCCCCACCAATCACCAAAAATATAATAATGAATAATACCTGGGAATCCGGGCTGTTACATTACTTAATACTTCAGAGGGGTTGAGAAGTAGAAGGTTACATATGCTGTGTACCAGGTCGGATTAGAAGTCGCGCAGAGGAGACAGCATATGGATAACAGATAAGAAGTCTTTCACATATATAACCTGCAGAGAAATAGAGTTGCATATGTTGTGTACCGGGTCTGATTGGAAGTCACGCAAAGGAGACAACATATGACTAACAGACGGAAAGAAAGAAAATGATATTCTACAGACCTAATTTATCGGAATTTACCAGTCGCCCCATCCAACCGGAATTAAGGACGGAATCCGCACACCGAGGAAAAGTTAAACCACGGTTCCAAGTACGGGTTCATTTAATGTGACGAGTAGATTCCCATATATATATATATATATATATATATATATATATATATATATATATATATATATATATATATATATATATATATATATATATATATATATATATATATATATCCCTGCTCAACCTATCTGAGCGTCGTATTTTCAGGCTGAACGGATCTAACTAGGTCAAGATTTGTCAAGTCTATAAATTTCCTGAGTTCAACTCTCCCTAGTCAAGTCCATTTTAAAATTTTCGTGCCTACTGACGCATCAAACCAGAGCATAGACCCTTCAACTTCGGGTACGTTACGCAGACTCAGGTTGTCTGTTATCACTTTATCATATCACTTCCTATAACATCTTTCTCAAGCACATTTCATAACCAACATATTTTTTTTATTTTTTGATTTTCTAATGTTTTTGGATTTTTAAAATTTTTTTGTTTTGTTTTTATTTCTCCCCCTAAATTTGTGCATAGGAGAGAAACGAAAGTAAATGCGCAAATTTAAACTATCCTAAAACAAAAATTAATCCTCAAAACGAATCATTTTTAAAAATCCCACAAGCGCATCGAATCGAGCTTTGTTAAACGGCTTAGTGAACATATCCGCCACATTACTATCGGTGGGAACCTGTTCTAGCCGGATGAGCGAGCGCACATAACAATCTCTGATGAAATGAGTTTTGATGTCAATGTGCTTGGTTTTGGAATGTTGGACAGGATTTTTAGTTATTTGTATAGCGGCCTCATTATCACAATGAATTGGGGTTTCTAGATAGTTCAGATCGTAATCCAACGGCTGATGTTAGATCCAGATAACTTGAGAACAGCACGCCAAGGCAGCAACGTATTCCGCTTTTACTGTAGAAGTAGATACTGTATGTTGTTTCTTGCATTGCCACGATACCAGTCTATCACCAAGGAACTGACACCCTCCTGATGTTGATTTCCTGTCAAGCTCACAGCCTCCATAATTACTGTCAGCAAAAGCATATAAATCAAACTCAAAAATTTTCGGATACCAAAGACCCAGTTTTGGATTGCCTTTGATATACCGAAAGATTCTTTTGACAGCAATAAGATGTGAAAGTTTAGGATTAGCCTGATAGCGAGCACATTGACACACTGCAAACATGATGTCGGGATGACTTGTAGTGGGATACATCAAGGAACCGATCATCGATCTGTAGTGAGTTTGATCTACAGGTTCACTGTCAATATCTGGAGTCAGCAGGGGTCTTTCAGCCATGGGAGTTGAAGCAGGCTTCGCGTCTGAAAATCCAAACTTCTCAAGAATATCTTCAACATACTTTGCTTGATGTAGCAGGATTCCAGTTGAATTTTAATTGACCTGAAGCCCCAGAAACATGGTCGTTTCTCCTAGAGAACTCATCTCAAATCGCTTCTTCATCACGCTTTCAAACTCTTTGCAAAGCATTGGACATGTGGACCCGAAAATGATGTTGTCAACATAGATATGAACCAGTATCTGATCATCACCCACATGCTTGATGAATAAAGTTTGATCAATAGTACCACGAGAGTAGCCATGTTCAAGCAAGTGCTTTGTTAGGGTTTCATACCATGCTCGAGGAGCTTGATGTAACCCATACAATGCCTTGTCCAACTTGTAGACATGATTAGGGAACTTTGAGTCAACAAACCCAGGAGGTTGATCAACATAAATTTCTTCCTTCACCTTGTCGTACAGGAAGGCAGTCTTGACATCCATCTGGTAGACCGTGAAATTCTTGTAGGAAGCATACGCGAGGAAGATTCGAATAGCCTCTAGACAAGCCACAGGAGCATACACCTCAGTATAATCAAGACCCTCGATTTGTCGAAACCCTCCGACCACCAATCGTGCTTTATTTCGAACGGTTACACCAGAATCATCTTGCTTATTATGATAGACCCAACGCGTGTCAAGAGACCGTTTGCCTTTTGGTAACTCAACCAGTTTCCAGACTCCCCGACTTTTCAAATTGATTTAGCTCTTCATGCATTGCGTCTACCCAGCTGGGATCAGTTAAAGCCATTTCAATATTTTTGGGCTCAACTTGAGATATAAATCAAGATTAAAGACATTCATTAACGTCTCCACTCTAACTTCTGGTTTTAACTCCATCACCCAGCCGGCCAATGACATTGTCGATCGGATGATCGTGCTGAATTCGGGAGGGTATGTCTTGGCTGATCTCATTGATAGAAATAGGAAGAGTGTGAATATTGAAACCTCTATCATCTGCTGGTTAAGTCCGATTAGAAGACTCTACTACAAATTCGTTTGCAATTTCTTCAGGAAAGAGGAGTTCCATAAATGTTGGATTGACAGCGGAAGCATCTCTAGACATGAACTCTCTCGATGGGTGCTAGAGGTGTAGCTTCAGCTTTGGAGTTTCAGTTGGAATCTCAGACACTGGACTAGTCGGTTGTACAGATGACTCCCCCTCAGATTGAGTAGAGAACTCCCCCTCAAGTGGAGCAGAGGATTCCCTTTCAACCGTTGGGGGTCTGTAAAAAACCTTTTCATCTTCGTCTTCAATCACAGGAACATTCTTCAAACCAGAGGAAGATCCACTTGAATTATTCGAAGACACGTTGAGAGATCTGAATAGAGATGTGTAATCAAATAACCAGTCGGGACCCACTCTAGCGTCAGTTTCATTCTCCTCCAGCCAGTGCACGTCATAAGATTCAATGATCTGCTTAGTCCTTTTGTTGTAAACCCTATATGCGGTGCGCGCAGCATACCCCACAAAGTAACAGTCATCAGCTTTGGCATTAAATTTAAGGTTGGAATCTAAGTAAAGAAGGGTGTAAGGACAGCCAAATACACGGAAGTGGCTTACGGAAGGCTTGTGTCCATAAAGAATCTCGTATGGTGTCTTCATTTGTGCTTTGTTGATTAGAACACGATTCTGTATGTAGCAAACAGTGTTAATCGCTTCGGCCCAAAAGAAGACAGGTAGCTTGGAGTCACAAAGCATTGTCCTTGCAGCGTCTTTCAATGTTTTGTTTCTCCGTTCAGCAACACCATTTTGTTGAGGCGTGTGAGCAGAACTATATTGATGTACTATCCCCTTTTATACGTAAAAATAGTCAAGAATCGAATTCTTGAATTCAGTTCCATTATCAGTGCGAAGCGCCTTCACTTGATTGTTAGTCTGCTTCTCAATCATCACCACGAACTTCTTTATCAGATCAGCAACCCCCGTTTTGTTGGATAAGAAGAAGAACCACGTAAATCTAGAGAAATCATCAATCACAACAAGACAGTACGAGCTTCTGTTGATGCTCAGGACGTTGACCGGACCAAATAAGTCCATATGCAATAGTTGAAGCACTTGATTGATTGAGCTGATTTGCTTGGGCAACTGTGGTTTCCGATGATGTTTGCCTTGAGCACAGGAAACATACTTTTCAAACGTGATAAAGTCTCTGACAGGAAGGCCTCGGACCATCTCATTTTTCGCAAGACGATTCAGGTTTTTTGCATTTGCATGACCAAGTCTTAGATGCCATAACATTGCATTATGTTCGGAAACCTTTGAGAATAAACAAGTGACTTGTTCAGGTAGGTTATTGTTCATATCAATGATGTAGGCGTTCCCATCCCGTTTCGATTTGACTAGAATCCATTCTTCTAGGATGACGTTGCTAGGCTTGAGAATCATACACTCTTTATCAGTAAAATGAGTTGAGTAGCCTTTGTCACATATCTGAGAAACGCTCAACAAACTATGCTTTAACTCGGGTGCAAAGTTGACGTTCTCGAAGCTCAACACTCCATTTGTAACAGTTCCGTGCTGTGTGATCTTTCCACCGTCTCCGCCCGCAAAGGAAACATAACCCCCATTAAAAGATTGAATTTCGCTCAGCTGGGAGATGTCTCCAGCCATATGCCGGGAACAGCCGCTATCGACGTACCAAGGACGGACGATATTCCTCCACAACTGCACCTGCAAAATGAGCGGAATCATTTAGACTTAGGAACCCAGGTCATCACTGTTCTGGGTTTCCTTTTCACCTTTTCTAATTTAGATTTCAAAATTTGCAAATTAGGATCTTCATTTCTAATCACTTCAGAGGGTGGTAACGATGAATTTGAAAGTGATTTGGGCTTCCATTGAAGTTTAGGTTTTACAACATTCTCTGATGGTTTTGAAATACAATTCACAGGAGTTTGCATAGACCTTCTGGATTTTCTACCAAAATTAATAGAAGATCTAGAATTTCTTTTTGACGAAACCGATCTTGGCTGAGCCTTGTTCGGTTTTGGCAAACTGTTTTGAGTTTTGTTAGTAAAAACATTTTTATTTGTTTGAAAACCAGCCCTTTTTCTATTCTTACTATCTTTCTAATCCTTACTTCAAGAGTGAGTTCTTGAGGATTTTCTAATTAAAGGCCTTCCTCGAGACTCATTCTCCCCTCTTGGTGACAGATAGTTTACAAAGATCCTAATTTGACAATTCCTAGCTATATGACCACCAACACCACAATTGAAACAAATCTGTTTATTATTTGAATTTGTATTGCATTTTTCAGATTTATTTTCTTTACAAACACTCTTACATTTCTTAGAAGAACATGCATGAGAATTAGATTGAGAAATAAGTGAGGGTGCCTCATTTGATTTGACTTGTGGAGTTGATGATTCCTCATGAGAATCACAAGCATCAGAATTACCAAACAATTCATCAAACATATCGAAAAAATTAAATTCAACAGTATCCGATGAAGAGCTAACACCAGAAGCTTTTTCAGTCTCAACATCAGAAACACACTCAAATTTGTTCACAATAGAAAAATCAGAATTAAAACAGAAACAAATTTTCCAGCTTCACACTTGGCCTGATCTAAGGGTGTATCTGCAGAGGAAGTAGAAACATTAGTACTTTCAATGTAATAAAACCTCTTGAAACGAAACCAACAGGTTTGCCATATCGAAGATGTGGCTCCCTATCAGTTTCATCCTGTGTCAAAGGGATCGATGTGTAGTTATGATTAAAAGGAGGAGGAACACAATCATACCCTAAACCCTTGTTTTGATTTCTTTGAATTTCAATTGCGTTTCATATAAAGACTCAATTGTTTTACTAGAAGCAAAATAATTTTTGAAACTGACATCTGTTTTTCCACTTTTAATTTTTAATTCGTCAAGTTCTTTGGTCACAACATCAAGTTATCATAAATTTCACACTTTTCACTAAATTCTGATTGAATTTTTCTAAAATCTTTTGTTTTGGCTTCTAGTTGGGCCTTAAGTGGTTTCTGTCCCTTCTTAAGTTGATAACCCTCATATTTAAGGTCCTCTACTTGTCTACGTAAGGTTTGAATTTCATTGCGAAGAAGTGTAACATATTCTTTGCAGGCAAAAGAACAGGACGGTAGATTTACCTCGTTTTTCTTGGGCTCGGAAGAGGTGGAAACCATTAGGGCAAGCTGCAGTTCCATCATCTCTGCCTCGGGATCAGCATCATTGTTCTTTGAAGCAGCATCATCAATTTGAGCTAGATGAGCATTCTCTGACCCTGTGATGTTTAAGGCTTGAATTTGATCCTCCCAATCAAATAATTGAGCAACCATAGCTGTCTCTCCATTGGTTGTAGCTCCTGCACGATTGTTTCCCACTGCAACAATCTGTCGGTTGTTGTTGACTCTGCGATCTGGCTTCAAGCAATCACGAGCAAAGTGACCCAGCTCGTGGCAGTTAAAACATCTCAGCATACTTTTGTTGAATCTCACCTTTTTGTCAGCATTCATAGCCCAGTTGTTTTTCCCTGTTTTCTTGGCGAATTGTTTGGCTCTGAAGACAGTCATGGCAATCTGCCAAGTAATGTCCATTTCCTCCACATCTTCGGGTTGTATTTGGTCCAAGTCAGCAAAGGATATCTGAGGTGGAAGATCTCCGGCTACAAAGGCATTGTAACAATTAACTAGCCCAGTGACTAGAGCCAGATTTTCATCAGATTCTTTGGTGTTTGAAGAGGAGACTTTGACTGACATATTGGGAGCAGGAATAGTTTGTGGAGATGGCACACTTGAAGGTTGATGTTGAGGGATGGATGTTGCAGCATTGAAGGTTTGAGTCTGAGGTTGTTGAACTGCAAAAGCTTGACCTGAGGAAGTCATGAACGATGATAGTGCTGCATTGTTGGATGAAACACCAAGGTTTGCAGTAGAATATGAATTCATATGGTTGATTTCTCTCTGTTTGTCATCAATGTCACAAGCTTTGATGACTGCCATGATCTCTGCAAGAGTGAGACGGATCAAGTCCTTGGTTTTCTTAATTACAGCAACATTCATATCCCATGATCGAGGAAGTGCATTCAAAAGTTTCTTGTTGATTTCTGACTTGGACAAAAAGATCCCTGAAATGTTCATGTCAGTTGTGAGAGCGGTGAACCTTTTTCAATTGAGCCTCAAGGGTTTCTCCTGGAATGTAGTTAAACATGTTAAATTTTGTCTTATCATGTCCTGCCGACTTTCTTTCATATCTTCATTGCCCTCGTAGACCTCAATAAGAGCTTCCCATAGAGCTTTAGCAGAAGTGTATTCACGAAAACCTTGAGCAATATCAGGAGATAATGCCATGGTTAAAGTAGCCAATGCTCTCTCCTGTTCTTCAACCAGTTCAAACTCTTCATCAATGTAGTTTTCAATGGCTTTGTCAATCAACTGACCTCCAACTGTCATCGTGACTCTGACAGGACCTCTAACGATACTTCTCCAGATCTTGAAATCTTTCATTTTGATGTATTTCTCAATTCTGTATTTCCACTCGGGAAAACCTTCAGCATACATCAACCTCGGAATGCGTGTAGTAGTGCCCATAACAACATCAAGTTATTGAAAATGAGTTTGAGAATCCATTTGAAATTTAAAGTGATTTAACAGTTCCAAAGCAGTTTACGGTTGATAAGACTAGGCAGACGTTTACGGCCGTAAACTAGGCAAACTTGGTTTATGGTTGAAGTGATTGCGACCGTAAACTGAGTTTACGGTTTATGGGTTCACTGTTCTTCAAACTTGTTTATGGTGTATGAATATTTAGAGATTACGGTTCTTAAGTGGACAGTAAACAAAGTACACGGCTGGCAGTAAACTCTCAATTAGCCTTTAAAATTCGTATTTTCCAGACGAAAATAGTTCCTCCAACGCCTAGAACGCAAAATCTAACAATCAAACGGTGAGAATAACAACTTGAACACACAAAATCTCGATCGAATGAGTTTGATATCAGTTTACTGCTCTGATACCAATTGTTAGGTCCGATTATGGATCTAAAACTGATAATCAAACAAACATGAATCGAGAATAACACAATAAGATGAATGAATTGAGCTTGCACACGATTAAACACTAGAAATCGTCAGGTACAAATCAAGGACAGGCAGTAAACATCTAGAGCATCCAACCCCCAACAAGACAAATACGTAGACTATTTATACTAGACAAAGACCACAAGCGAAGTTTGCTGCCGTAAACACGTTTACGGTCGTAAACACCTCAAAACACAAAACTGACACAAATTTAAATACAGACATGAACCAAAACAAATCATATGCTAAGCCTAGCCCAAACCATTTACATGACCCTTCAATTTGGTCTTTTGAAGCTTCTATGGCCATGCATGTGGATAAAGTTTAAGACTTTACGTGATCATTTAGTCCCTTAAGTCCAGATCTATGACCTTATGGTCTATCTTGAAGTCTTGATGGCTTTTGGAGTTGGATCTAAGTCGTTTTGGTTTGGAGGTTAAGAACTTGAAAAATTAAATAAATTCAAGCTATCAATTATTCCCAGAGCAATCTTTTCTATCTTCATACCACCTGCAGAAAATATAAAGAGGTTAAGAAGTTATAAAACACCCATTTGGTTTGGAGCAAAAAAGAAACCGATGATTACCTTCAAGATTGTTTGAGATAACCCAAACATGTAATCAAATAACATGCAGCTCCATAGGCATTGTTGTAAACATCCACACCATTCCCTTTTTACCGGTAAGTCTTCTCTTTCACACCCACTTAATCACCAAACCTCCTACACTTAAATAATTGGTTTTTACGTATAGTCATATATCTAATTTTCATTCCAAACTAATAATTGTTTTTTAATTAGTAATTAATAGTAATAATACAAGATTTAAACTTACTTGCTTAAATTCTTTTTATTAAAATATAGCAACCTCATTGGTGGAATTTCAAGAAATTTCATGCTAATCTTTATGGTTACCATTAACATATTCAAAGAACTTTCCCTTTTAAGGTTTGCTAATTTATGGAGAAGTATAAAATATAATTCCAAATTTTGAGAGTTTTACTCATTTGGATTCCAGTTGAAAAGAAGCCATAAGAATTTGGTTTATTTCACCCATTAGTTTCCTCGTCTCTTCTCTGTTAAAAAATTAAAATATAAAAGGAAGATAATCAAGTACCTGTTAGAGTGTGGTCAAGTTGAATGATAGTTTTACTCATTTGGATTCCGCTTAAAAACAAAGCCTAAGAAATCGGTTCATTTCACCAGTTAGTTTCCTCCTCTCATCGTTGTTAGAAAATTAAAGTATAAAAAAAAGAGAACGAAGAACCTGTTAGAGTGTGGTTGTGAAGCCAACCACACAATCATATTGATAAGAACCGGTCACATGTGACCTCTGCAGTAACCCATTCAAAATGAAGTATCATATTTAACGGTGCATCTGAAAAGATGGAAAATGTAATGAACGTTATGTAAAAAATGGTATAATATTTTAATATTATGACTTTTAATAGTTATTGAATACTTGATCTGGAAGTAAAAATGGATGTTTATTCCAATAACGTAGTATACAATGTAAACAATCCTAGAAGGCATATGTCACACCCCCGAACCGTCTGAAACAAACGGCGGAAATGCCTGGGGGCGGGTGACGTCATGCGTAGTATCACAACAATCATATCATAGTAATCAAAGTAAACACAACCATTACATTACAATATGAATATTTACATATGTTTGAAAACATAGTTTGTATACATCAAAAGTATCAAAAGATAAAGACGAGACTCCAAAATGCTCCGTCTTCTTCAAAAGCTGGCAAAGGTACCTGTCTGTCGTTGTCCTGAAAATACAAGCAGCTTTGAAAACGTATCAGCATAAAACCGGTGAGTTCATAAGCATGTTTTTGGTATTGAAAACTAGTCGCTGAATTTGTACAAATGATTTCTTTTCTTTATAAGTAAAATACCGTTTGTATCGAACCCTGGTCAATCGCCAGTAAGTAAAATGCGTTACGTTTGAAAACCCTGGCTATTACCAGTAAGTAAAGTATACTTTGATCGAAAACCCTGGCTACTGCCAGTAAGTAAGGTACATTCTGTTCGAAAACCCTGGCTACCACCAGTAAGTAAAGTATACTTTGATCGAAAACCCTGGTTACCGCTAGTAAGTAAAGTAGTTTTATTGCTTAAAATAAAACCAAAGGTTGTATCCCTGGAATACCCTCCAGTAAGAAGTGAGTAGTCTTATTAATGAAAATAAAACTATTGAAGAAGGAAAATCTCATAAACAAGGTTAGGTTATACTTATTGTGAGTCGTATAACCATGTTAATATGATCGGTGACCTCCTTGACGTTTCTTCAGGCGTCATACGATTACAAAATTTGTCACCCCATGCGTGCCCGCCTAACTGTAGCTCATAGTTCAGGTGTGGGATTGTCGGTCCCAAATAAATCTATTCACAAATTTCACGCTCTCCCTCCAGGAGACTTTGGTTATACTAAATGTGAGGATTTACTGGTACCTCGAAGGGCATAGTGAAGAAAGGTCTCATAATCCTGTATTAACTAGTTTACGTGTTGTTCTTGTTGTTCTCGTATTCGAAATCGTTGTATAAGGTGTAGAGTATAAATAATTATACGCAAAATAATTATTTAGCTTAATACTCTTGTTTTTTGTATATATTAATGGATAAACTAAATCTACCATAGTTTATGTGTTCGGCCTTGTACGTAGTTTGAATCTGTAAAACTGATAATGAATTTCCCAAACTATACCTATTATAGTTTGACTGGTATGTTAGGTTCATGTACTGTTCTGAAAACTATGCAATTATGTTTAAAAAACGTCCCTTATGCTCCGCATATTACAAAAGGGACAAAGTATCTAAATGTTTGATGTAAATCGTTGTAACTGCATCAGTTTTTAAATTGTGAAAACGTGTATGTTTGGCTTGTATTCCCCCCGAAAACGTTTAAAAAACTATAAAAGCGTAGGGGTATGAACTCACAGTTTGTTGGTTGCAAAGGATTGAACTGGAAGATCCTTGAGTCGACGCACGTGACACTTAACGGAATCCTAATATCAATAAATACATATATGTATCTAAATAACGATTTTGTTAGATAAAGTGTTAAATAGACACTTGGTTTTGGTTAAGAAATGTTACCGGGACTTGGTTGAATTGAGGAAACAAACTTTTCCCCACTAAAGAGCTGTTTACGGTCGTATCTGGGGTTTACGGCCGTGGACTGGGTTTGCGGTCATGAATGGAGTTTTCGGGCGAGAACTGGGTTTACGACCGTGAACTGAGTTTGCGGCTTTTTAAGATTTGAAGGATTATGACCATAAACTCAAGAACAAGGGTGCTTGTTTTTGACGAAAAAGTGTTCCAGAGGCTCCCATACGGGCCCAAATGACGATTTCTGGCGTTTTTTGGGTGAAAGGAGGGCTTTTTGGTGTTTACGGTCAAGAGAGTTGAAGAGAGAAAATGGATGTTTTCGGCCAAGAAGGTTCAAATGAGGGTGGGGGTCTGGTATTTATAGGCTGGGGGTGGGGTCGGTGGTGGGGTCCACCTGGCACCCACTGTAAACGGGTTTACGGCCGTACACGAGTTTACGGCCGTAAACTCGTCTTGGCCGTGAACTCGGTGTTTTTGACAAAAGTTTCGAGTTTTCGCGTGATTTCCGGTTTATTTCGACTTTGTATAAAATACATATTATTTATTTAAAACGTAAAGTCTTTCCCAAACCAAGAAATTTATCGGAATTTAATAAAAAATCAAAGTTTATTAACAGAAACTGGATAATAATAACGGAAAAAAGTTTCGGGTTGTCACAACATGAACACACAAATTTAGCAAATTCCCTAAAACTAACACTCTTTAATAGCCTACTTGCGGAACATACTGGATTACTCAGTAAATAAATCACCTGGAGTCTCAAAACTCGGATCCTTGGAACTTCGAACTCAGAGATTCACTGGGTCTAGGCTACTGCTTCAACAATCATTCAAACGATTTATCATTTATACTTAAAGAATTAAGCGAGAAGTAAAATCCAAAAGACCAAAAAGAAATAGATAAAATCATTTCTTTTGTACCTGTGCTTAAGAAGCTAAGGAATTATTTAATAAAATTACCATTTATAGTCGATGAATAACAACTGTGTAAGGGTGTGTGTCTGGAAAATTGCGACACGACAATCACTCTTTTTCTTTTATGATAGGTGACAGATCCTATCAATTTCTTATTGTTTAGCGCATATGACGAACCAATACAAATATTTAAGACAATCTGACCAAAAAAAAAAAAACATTATATGTTTTAGAGTCCGCCCAACAATCCCACACCAAAATCTAGTGGACTTTAAGAAATAATTCTTGAGTGTGAAAACATCAAATGGATTAGAAGAAAAGTATTTATGATCATCACCTCATATTAGGCACATTGAGTAAGACATGTCACTGGTTTTCGACTTGCCTTTGGAGTTGCACCATCTACATCCTATTTTAAATAAAAACATTTTTTACAGAAATCACAATTTGCTTTCAAAATTAAAAATATGTTCATCATTTTGTAAGTGTTCACGTATGGGGTAGCTGCAAACCACCAATCACAAAAAATGCAACCATAACCTAAAACATTAGATATTAGGTCCCGATGAAATTAGACGCGGGGTAAAAAAATCAGAGTTTGATCGCGCTACTCAGTTGCTAAGGCTATGGTTTCTGCTGGCGATGACTGTTGTCGTGGTGGTGTCGATCTTAACAGCTAAGACATACAAAAAAACCCTATAAAATAAGAAAAAGGGTTGTAGAGCACATATAAAGTAACCCAATGATGGGAAATCCAGGAGCGTTGGCAGCGGAGGAGGAAGGGGGGAACAGTGTTGGGCGACGTCATTTAAAGGAGTGGGGGTGGTCGTTCTTCAATGCTGGTAACGCCGTGGCGAAGAGACGGATAAAAAGATATGAAGAAAATGTGTTCTTCTAGAAATCGATGTAAGAAGCGGTGGTGGGAAAACTATAGATGGATAGAGGGAAATGTTTGCACTGATACCGTGAAGTAGGCGGTGGGAACGATCCAATTTTAGTTTCAATCTATGGAAAAAGGAACACGTGTATGGACACAAAGCCCAACTTATTGGACTATAGAGACGGTGCCCTTTAAGTGCAGAAAATATTTAATATATATTAAAAAAAAAAAATCTTGTGCAAAAACGAATATTGCAGAAAAAAAAACAACCAATAACAATGAAGAACTGTTCACAAATGAGTCTTACAATTAATATATTATATAATTAAAAACATATATTAATTGAACACTTTACATTTAAGCATATCAAAACAAATCACTAGCTTTCAAGCAAAATAAAAAAACATGAGAAAGAAAGAAAGATGTTAAGGACTTAATAAAGGTGGTTCACGTCGATAGTGGTTAAAATCTGGCATGTAACAGGCGATGAGTTGCGGCTACTACTGGTGATGTTAATCGTATTCGTCACTGGAGATAGAGAACAACTTTCAAATCGAAAATAAAGACAAAATATAGGTGGTTCACGACGGAGGTGGTTGAAATCAATGGTGGTCGGTGGCATGTGGGGGTGGTACTGAACTGAAACTGAAAATAATTGGAATCAATTATTGGTATTTAGTTATTAGTTTATGACTTATTCGGTTTTTGGTTCTTGTCCGGTTCTAAATCGATTTACATGCTTACCATAGAGTAGGGATAAGTGAGACATATTGCGTAATCAGGAAAATGGGAAAAGACGATCTAAGGATAGCTAGGGTTTAGCGGCGACGCCAAACATTAGCGACGACAAATGACGATTATGGAGGTAATATTCACAATCAATTCTTTTTGGGCATTAGTGGTGGCAAATGTCGCAGTTGTTGATGTTGCCACAAATAGAATTCACAAGGAGAGATGCCAGTCGTTTGATCGAAAATTTAATCAATGGGTAAGGTTCTTCGATCATCAATCACACGAATTTGAGTCAAAAGTCTTTAATAGCAACGCCAGCTATAACAACGACACAAAATACATATAGGGCGTGTTTGTCACGGAGCTTTTAGAAGCGTTTAGGAGCTTCTAGCTTTTAGCTTTTGATAAAACGCTATAGTTTAAACAAAAAGTTTCGTTTGGTAGTACGAGCGTTTAGCTTTTAGTTTTAACAAAACGCTCCGATTCTAAAAACTACTTCATGTAGCGTTTAACAAAACGCTCCTGAGCTTTTGAAATCAATTTCCATAATTCTCCTTAAAATTATATTTATATATTTATTTATTTTTAATATATTGTCATTTTATGTAATTTTATATATTTCAAAAGCTTTCAGCTACTTTTGACAAACATTCATGTAACAAATAAAAGCTACAGCTTCCTACTACCAGTTACCTGCTACACGCTACCAGCTAACCGCTACCCGCTTACAGCTAACAATTACTTTTACCAAACACGCCCGTAATCATCAAATGTCGCCGCTACGGATTCCACCCCAGCTGCATATGACTTCACCGCTACAAACCACGTGGCTAACATTTACTTGTTGTAGTGGCAAATTGACAATGACCATCCCTAGGACCCTAATGATTTGAAATGTGGTGGAGCTTTTTGTAAACAGGAAAAGTATAATTTAGCCATCTTCATCATGGGGTTTTGTCTCCCAAAAGTCAAAATCACTGTCAACGTCCCCAATCTCACTCCATAGCACACACACTGGAGTGTCGAACGAAGCACAATCCATAAAGAAAGATCTGGATCCCCAAGATTCACATTCTATGCCCATCAATTCAGATCCCAATCGATTAATACCCTCACGTATTTAATAATCGAACCAATAAACTGTTGTTATTGGCCCTGGTGATTTGATTGATGGCTTCCCCTGGAAATCAAAATCAACAACCAGGTGGAGCTCCATTTGATGTTCAAAGATTGTTCAACCCTTCTTCTTCACCACCACCGATTTCACCAACCCTACAAAACCCTAATCATCCTTATCCTCCACCATCTTCCGCCGCTTCGTATCCTCCACCCACGGTTACCGGAGGTCCATACTCTTACCACCCTCCTCAAACTAACCCTCTTTTCCACCATCAATTTCATATCCCACCACCCCCTTTCCACCCTCAACAACAACCACCACCAGAGAATCATTTGCCTTCTAATTTGCAACACCAGCGATCACTTCCTTACCCGACATCCCCTCTTCAACCTCCCAGCCCTAAAAACACGAACCCTAACCATGGAGCTCGACTCATGGCTCTTTTAAGCGCCCCACCGCCTTCCATTCCCGATATTCCTTCCCAATCATCCATCCCTTTACCTAACCCTAATCTTAACTCTATGCTCCCTTCATCGACCGGTCCATCGCGTATGTCGAGCAGTAAGCTACCCAAGGGACGGCATTTAGTCGGTGATCGCGTTGTTTATGACATAGATGTTAGGTTGCCTGGAGAGATTCAGCCTCAACTTGAGGTCACTCCCATCACCAAGTATGGTTCAGATCCTTGTCTAGTGGTCGGTCGTCAGATTGCTGTTAACAAGACTTATATATGTTATGGTTTGAAACCGGGAACTATCAGGGTTCTTAATATAAACACTGCATTAAGATCACTGCTTAAAGGTCTTGCTCAGGTTCGTTATGTTCTTAACTATTTCAGTAGATTATAACGAACCTCTTACTTTTCCTCGAATCTATTCATAGCAACAATTTATCTTTCGTTCTCAGAGGGTTACAGATATGGCTTTCTTTGCGGAAGATGTTCACCTTTTAGCTAGGTAGAATCTCCTTTATAGTTTATTTATCCTACTGTATCATGTCGTTATACTGAAATTATTGCGCACAGTGCAAGCATGGATGGACGAGTTTACGTATGGAAGATTACAGAAGAACCCGATGAAGATGATAAGCCACAAATTACAGGAAAGATAGTTACAGCCGTCCAAATTGCAGGAGAAGGAGAACCTGTTCATCCTCGAGTTTGTTGGCACTGCCATAAACAAGTAAAGCTTTTTTCCAATACATCGTGTGCTTCCATTTCTGTTATGGCAGAAAATTTGAATGTTTTCATATAATGCAGGAGGTTCTTGTAGTTGGAATTGGAAATCGTATACTTAGATTTGATACTACAAAGATTGGGAGAGGTGAAACATATTCTGCAGATGAACCACTCAGATGCCATGTTGACAAGTTGATTGATGGAATTCAGTTTGTTGGCAAACATGATGGTGAAGTGACAGATTTATCAATGTGCCAATGGATGACCACTCGTTTGGTTTCTGCTTCAGTAGATGGAACAGTAAGTTCTATTCAATAACTATACAAAATTACTACAATACCCTTTTTTAAGTTTTTCATGTAAAACATTATGTTGTTTAAACAGATCAAAATCTGGGAAGACCGTAAATCATCTCCAATTGCAGTGCTGAGGCCACATGATGGTCTTCCGGTCAACTCTGTTACATTCTTGACTGCCCCTCATCGCCCAGATCACATCATACTGATCACCGGGGTATGCACTATACACTATGAAACCTTTTCCTTTGAAAATACCCAAAATGCCCTTCCTTTTGCTCATTCTGATACTCTGCAGGGTCCCTTGAACCGTGAAATGAAAATATGGGCTTCAGAAAGTGAAGAAGGATGGTTGCTTCCTAGTGATGCTGACTCATGGCATTGTACTCAAACATTGGAACTGAAGAGTTCTGAAACAAGAACTGAAGATTCCTTCTTCAATCAAGTTGTTGCATTATCTCAATCCGGTCTTCTCTTATTAGCAAATGCCAAGAAAAATGCTATTTATGCTGTCCACCTGGATTATGGTCCAAACCCGGAATCCACCCGGATGGATTACATTGCAGAATTCACTGTCACTATGCCAATTTTGAGCTTTACTGGCACTAGTGATCTCTTACCACATGGGGAACACATCATTCAGGTTTATTGTGTCCAAACACAAGCCATTCAGCAATATGCTTTGGACTTGTCTCAATGCCTACCACCTCCATTTTATGATGAAAAAATTGGTTTGGAAAGCAAATTGGATGACATGCCATTGGCGGAAGCTTCCGCCTCTTCCCTAAATGAGACTGATATTTCTTGTGTTTTGTCACCACCAGTTTCTTCAAGCCCTAAGTTATCTAGAAATGTTTCTGACCTGAGAACTCCATCTGGCGGTTTTGAGCCACGTCAGCAAGTAAATGGTTATGAGGATCTGAAGATTCTGGAAACTTCTAATTCAAATTTGGCTAATACGCCCTCGCTGGATGATGATACAAGGATTGATGAAAGTAAAGTTGTTAAAGATGATCGAACTGTTAAATTTATGCATCCGACTCATCTAGTGACTCCTGCTGAATTGATGGCCACGTCATCATCTGAAATAAATCATGTTACAGAGGTAACACATGACGTGGCGGTCAACCCAGATACGCAGAATGCTGAGGTGGAGGTGAAGGTTGTGCGTGAAATGGGAACGAGTCAAAATGCTGACGAGGCGAAGGAAAAGTCAAAATTATTCTCGTCACAGGCATCGGGACTCGGAATCGATATGGCACGGGAGACTTACGAGCTGAAACAACTTGATGAGGTGGCGGATCAAACTTCAGATGTTCTGGATGATGTTCAAGACATGGAAATTGAGTCGGCTGTTCCTGTGGGTCCCACATCAAAATCAAAAAAGAAAAAGGGAAAGAATGCTCAAAGCGTGTTGAAGTCAACCGATTCGTGTGATGAATTAGGTGGGAGTTTGAGTTTGAGCATCCTTTCACAAATTCAGTCAATGCAAGAAGCAATTGGTCAAATTCTGAGCAGTCAAAAGGAAATCCAGAAGCAGATTCCGGTGGTGGTTGGGAGCCCGATTACAAAAGAAGGAAAAAGGATCGAGGCGGGAATCGGGAAAACCATGGAGAAAATTCATAAAGCCAATTCTGATGCTTACCTGGCGCGTTGTCAAGAAGAGTTTGCAAAACAGGAAAAGTCAAACCGGGAACGCTATCAGCAGATCGCCACGTCAGCTGCAAACAGTCACAAGGAATTGCTTACATCATCCGAGAAAATCTTGAAGAAGGAAATGGCTGCAGTGGGGCCCGCTGTCGGACGATCTGTTACTCCAGTTATCGAAAAGGTAGTCACGACAGCTGTCTCCGAGGCTTTCCAGGTAACTGATTTTAACATCCAAGTTCTCATTTAAAATATTAAATAAGAAAAAATCTAATTTAAAGTCTAAATTTGCATGCAGAGAGGCATAGGTGATAAGGCTGTAAATCAGTTGGAAAAAACAGTTAATACCAAGCTTGAAGCAACTGTTTCAAGGCAAATTCAAGTCCAATTTCAAACATCTGGAAAACAAGCTTTACAGGTATGTGATACAATAGATCTTTCAAGAATCTAAAATGATGAGTTTTGTTTTTTAAAATCTAAATGTTTTTTCCAGGAAGCACTGAAGAGTAGTATGGAAGCTTCTGTTCTTCCTGCTTTCGAGATGTCCTGCAAAACCATGTTTGACCAAATTGACTCCACATTTCAAAAAGGAATGGTTGACCATACAACCGCAGCTCATCAGCAAGTTGAATCTATACATTCGCCTTTAGCATTTGCTTTGAGGGTAAGAAAAGTAGAAAACACAATTCCTTCCTTTTTTTTTTTTTTTTTTTTTTGCTTCTTTGATGTTAATTCTTGTTTTCTTTCTTCAGGATACTATCAATTCAGCATCATCGATAACTCAAACATTGACCAGTGAGTTGACTGATGGTCAACGGAAATTGGTGGCTCTTGCAGGGTCAAAATCGGTAAATCCATTATTAAGCCAAATCAGCAACGGGCCCAACAGTGGTTTCCATGAGAAGGTCTTTTTTTTTTCACCATGTCCAAATGTAGCCCAAGGGGTCGCCCTTCTTCATTTTTCCTCCCAGCTATCTATCACATTGGGATCGATGAATATTGTAATAATTGATGAATATTGTGAAATAAGGGTTAAATGGTCATTTAGTCTCTTTAAGACGGTTTACTAGAAAAGAAACAAACCATATGTATACAACACTTTGTCCTAACAAATATTATTTACCCATATTTTTACTTTTTTTTTTTTTTTTTAAATAGATGGAAGCACCAGTGGATCCAACAAAAGAGCTATCAAGATTAGTATACGAGCACAAATACGAGGAGGCTTTTACTTCCGCCCTTCAAAGAAGTGATGTACGGATCGTTTCCTGGTTATGCTCACAGGTATATTCTAATACTAAATTACATTTTTGGTCCCCGAGTATAGTTGATTCTTGCAATTTTGGTCCCAATATGTTTTCTCTTGCATTTTTCGTCCTCATCTGAAGTGAGGTTTTTGGTCCATTTTCCAAGTAAAATCACTACTTTTGGTTTATCAGCCATTAAAAGTAAGTCTACATATATTTATATATGAAATTGTGGTGATTTTTGATTTTTGTTGGGAAAAATAGGTGGATTTACAGGGGATATTAACGAGTAATCCTGTACCTTTGAGCCAAGGGGTATTACTGTCATTACTGCAGCAGTTGGCATGTGATATCGGGAACGATACATCTAGGAAACTTGGATGGATGATGGATGTAGTGGTGGCGATCAAACCAACGGATGGGATCATCGCGATGCATGTGAGGCCGATATTTGAACAGGTGTATTCAATCATGAACCATCAATCGAGTATTCCCACGACTTCCGTTGCTGAGCTGTCAAGCATACGTGTTGTTATGAGGCTTGTCAACTCTACACTTCGGACCATGTAATAATGATGTAAGTAATTTCATTTAAGATTCAGGAATCTTTTGTTTTGTACAAAGTTATTTGGATTTTTGTACCCAAGAATTGGATATTTTTTTTACCTCTGTTTTGTTTTCTCTAGAAAATTGACATTTATTTTTTATGTATTGATAATTCTGACTTTTTTTTTTTTTTTTTTGCAATTTAGTGTTTTGGTAATGCTACCACTAAAATAACTTAAAGCTAGCTTTTTTTATAAAACTCATGAGTCATTTTTCCAAGAGTTTTCGAAATATACCTACAAAAATCTGAATATCATTTATGTGTTGCCAATTAGTTTGCCAAACTCAACCTAAGTTTATGTTTTAACCTCTCGCCATAAGCATAATTCGGTTGCTCTTTTTTGGTCTATAATATGTTGTTTGTGAACAATTTTAGTCAAAAAACTTCAGGAAATGACTTATAACAGAGACGCACATTAGGGGACTAGATTTCAGACCAGATTGATACTATGGCTTTAGTAAACATTTTTGGTAATTGGACTCCCTCATTGGTCCTATCTTTATAACTTCTAGATTTAATTTGGCTTTTTGGGCCGATTTTGACCAGACCAGACCTCTACTTGGGCGAGTTTCGGGTTCACCTAGACTCTAGAGGTGGGCAAAAAAACAGGTCAACTCCTAATCTGACCCGCACCGGTTATAAAGGTTTGACCTTCGGCTCATTTAGAACAGTCTGAGGGAAACTGGTTAGAAAATCCGGTTCCAATTTGTTTGTTTGTTTGTTTTTTTTCTTTCCAAATAGTAAGTATTGAGCTGCTTTTTGGGTTTTGGGAGCTTATATGCTGTTTTTAGCCTCTCTTTTTTTTTTGCCTAAATGACCATTTTGCCCCTTATTTGATAGTATACATTTGTACCATTTGTACTAGATATGTTAGTTTAATTAAGCCACTCAAAAACATTTTCTAGCAATGGCATCCGAATGTGGCAATCACAATATTTCGTTAGTGTTGGAGCTTCGTCAACTAATATTACGGTTGTTTCAATCAAACGCATTCGGGACAATTATGATTTTTATGTTATGTCGAGCAATCCAAAGTCCAAACAAAGTGCGATGCAAGAAATATGATACTTTTTTAAGGAAGATGAAAACATAACTTTGAAAAATCATTTAGTTTTGTACTCGACAACAATGAAATTTGAAATTTGTTACCGAGCATGATCATACAACGGTAAATGATGATACTCTATGGTGGTATTATGACACAAGTTTGGTTTGAGAAAGGATGGTGAAGTTTGTGATTCAAGAAAGTATCTTTCGACCATTTCGACGATCTACAATTGACAAGACTCATCCAAGAGACTTTTCAAACGAGTTATTGGAATGTAAGATGTTAGACTCTTAGACACTATTGTACAAATATATGGAAAATTGCTAAAAAAATAAAATGATTTTAGGATTACAAGATATAATGTAACTTGTGATGTTTGGACAGTTCTCCATGGTTCATTGGATTTGTTCCCTTGTGTTACCTTGCATTTGGTAAATCCCAATATTTGGCAAATGATGAAGCCAACAATTACCTTTGAATTGTTTGGATGTCCACAAACCGGATAAAATTTATTTAAAGTTTTAGATTACATGGTAAAAAATTATAAATTAAAAGACAATTTTTCCTATATCCTTTGATAATGTATCCAATAAACTCATAACAATTGGACAACTAAAAAATATAAACCAATTTGTGAAGAAATTTTTTTCTTTCCACAGTCGATGTGTTACACATATTATTAATTTGGTTGTGCAAGACGAACTAAAATGTATTTACACATAAAAAAACTTTCAAGTAAATGCTTTGTGATGCTTATTGTTTTGGTAATGCTCGATATCATAAATATATGTAGTTTTGTGCCGATATAAATGTCTTATGGTTAGGTTAGAACTGGGACGTATCTACTCGGTGTAATTCAAATTGTAATATATTTGGAGTCAAGTTGGTCAACTATCATATAACTGAAATGCTTTGAGTTTTTGAAAAAACTACCTTTTTTATTAGTTCATTGTCCTACAAGCTGTTTAGTTTTAAACCAAATCTTTTAAATATGTCGAAATTAAACGAGTTTGAAATGAGAGATGAAATGTTTGAACAAATTGTGAAAGCTAGACAGATGAAAACAAAAATTTATAATATATATATATATATATATATCCTTAAGTGTGCGGACCACCTCTGAAACCCTTTGTAGCAGAAAAAGGGGACCAAATGACTGTAACATGTAATAAAAAATTTGTTTGTTTTTTAATCTCTGTAGACTGCTGTAATAAGTCAAAGTAAGATGTGAAGAGGTTTGAAGCAGAGGGTCCAGTGTTGCGCCACGCAGTACACACGCATCAATTTTAAGTCAGAAGTCTTATGAAAAACAAACAGCTACGAAGGGCCAAGTGTTGCATGTGTGCTGCACATTGCAACAATAAGTGGTCCGAAATTATTTTTTAGAAAAAACAAACAACCCATAAATGTGGTAGGGCTAAACAATTACTTTACAACATTTATTACGATTTTGGTTTATTAGACAAAGACCAAGATTTTTTATCAAAAGAAATATTAATAATGTTTTTATTCTAGCAGCACTGCAACAATAAGTGGTTAGAAATGATTTTTTAGAAAAAAGAAACAACACTTAAATGTGGTAGGGCTAAAACATTACTTTACAACATTTCTTACGATTTTGGTTTATTAGACAAAGACTAAGATTTTTTATCAAAAGAAATATCTAAATTTAACAATGTTTTTATTCAATAACCATTCATGACATGATACGACAAAAGTATCCGAATCAACTTCCATGATAATGGTCAAACAATTTGACTATATAATACTTTAAGAAATGAAAATATCAAAACTAACATCCTAGTGAGCTAGAAAGGCACATTAGTAGCGAGCTTGAATGATACATTGGATCCGATTTTTGCAACATATAAGCATACAAGAGTTTGAAAGTTTGGATTTTTTTGGCTAGTGGAAAGAAAATGAATCCCAATTTTCAATTCTAGCCGCTTGTGATCTATGAACCGACCAAGCTTTTATGGTAACTTCGGAATCAAATTTTCCTTGAAATTTTTCCCAGCTTCTTGCTAGTGATGTTTTATATAAATCAGCCGTTCAAAAAAAATCAAATTCATCCCTTTATCGGTGGAAATGTGCAATTGCTTGAAAGACTTCTTGGACAACGTGAAATGGATACAAAATGTTTCATCACTTGAAAATGAAATTGTGAGGGTGAACAAGCAATACACGAATAAGGAATAACAATGAGATTATTAGTACCACTTACCTTAAAAGAGCATGCTTACGAAGCAGAAATACGCAACATGGTTGAGGAGGACTAAATCCAAACAACAAACAGTTAATAAACGCTTGCTACGAATGATCAAATCGACAACAACGATGCCAAATTTCGATAAAAAGCGTTTAATGTTTTTATGTTTCATGATGTACTTTCCTTTTTTTTTTATGTATTTTCCAGCAGAAAAAAAAAACTCAAATAAAGTTGATACGATTTTTTTTGGGTTCTGATTATATCATTTTTTTTTTTTTTCAAACCGGTTTCAAAGCGATTTGTACTGGGCCACATAATTTTTGGCTTGAACCGCCGGTTTCGATCTGATTTGATTTTAGTCCGGTTAAAAAGAAAGCGGTTTGTTTTGACTTTCTTTCCATTACACTTTACAAATTACTACTTTAAGAAAGTGGGGTTTCAATGATTCTGCCTCGATATAAAAATGTGAATTCAGTGCGAATTATTGTACATAAAAATCAAGATGGGCCATCTAACCTTATATTTTATTGTTAATAAATGATATATACCCAGATATTTGTAATGTTCTCAACTATTTTACTTCAACAACCATGTTAATGTTTTATCGATAACTTTACTATCTTATTCATGATATTCAATGAAAATCAAAGAAAGCGTCGTGAGTTAAGTAAAACCACTGATATAGTGAAATGTCCCTAAATTACCCGTTTTGGTTTAGTATTATTTAACTTATAACTCGTTTTTATTACCTCTAAACATTTAATTTATACCTGTTGTATATATATTAAAAAAACTAAAAAATGGTTATTTAGAAAGTAAAGTTGGGTCATCTGGAAAGCAAATCAATTTGTATTGACGGGCCCTGTCATTGTAGTTGTAGTGTAAAAAAAAATTAAATTAAAAAAACTAAAAAAATACTTGTTAAATCTAGAATTTTTTGCTTTATCCTTATTTTCTGGAAGTTAAAATTCAATTAACATTTTTTTAAAGTGTTCAATTTCTTTTTGAATGTAGGTTAACAGTCTATCTTTTTCATCTTCTTTGTTAGTACTAAAATGTCTAACTACATAAAGCGACAATGAAAATAAATTTTATGGTGAATCATTTTTTATGGAGAAATAATTATTAAATTTTATTATTAGTTATTAAGTAATAAAAATATTATTTTTAAACAAAATAATTGTTTTTAGATCTTATATTTATATTTTTTTGTTTATAATATTGATGTAAATTAACTGATAACGATGTCTAATTTAAGAAATATAAATTAATTTATATATATGACTTTCAATATTTTTAAATTGTCATTTTGATACGAATTGAATTTTATTAATAACACAAATATAGTAAAAGAAAATGTTAAATGTTAACACTCACTTCTGATTTTATATTTTTTCTCATAGAATGTGCAATGGGAGTAGCAGGTTGAGGTGCCTTAAAAGAATTAAAGTCTTGGTGGGCTTGGAGTTCCTGCTGTTGGCATGGCGTTCCCTGGCTATGTTACTCAGCCCAATGGAATGGGGAATTTAGAAATGACATGGTACTTTAAATATATATAAATAAATACATATTTATGATAATAATAGTTAGGTGAGTAAATGGATAAAATTGTGAAATTTTGTTGTAGGCTACCTGTTTTTGCTGGTGCTATATTGGGGCTTTAGGTGATGTAGGAGCTTTAGGGGCAACATATTGTTCACCTTATATCACAATGGATGGTGCTTATCATGCTACGCCATCTGGCTAGACCTCTACCTTGCCTCCTACAAGTTATGTTGCTTGTTATTATGATTTACGATTCTGAGGGTAAAAATATAGTTAATTATATAAAAAATGTTGACATGTTACATTTGTCTATTGGAATAATTATTTGTATGATATTAACTTTTGTGCAATGTATTGTATTTTTTGTATATGGTATTTTATTTTCTATTATGAGACATGAAATGCAAATTTAATTTGAAAGTATATCGACTAAAATAAATAAGAAAAAAATATATTCTAAAGTCTAACCTAAGATACATTATTATTGCTGTTCAAAAGAAAAGATACATTATTATTGCATTTAACTTTTTCTTTAATTACTTCATCCATTATTAAAACATGAAACACCCACATACCTAATTTGGTAATAGTTCCGCGAATTATATTGTTTTTTTTTTCTTTTCAAAAAAGATCTTGTATTATTTTAACTTTTTATAAAAAAAATATTTTTTTATTGAAAATACCCTTATCTTTGACAAGTTTTTACGGAAAAAACTGTTAAAAACCAAATAAAAAAATAAAAAATAGTAACTGGCTTTATAAATAATAAAAAAATGATGTTTATATATATATATATATATATATATATATATATATATATATATATATATATATATATATATATATATATATATATATATATATATATATATATAGAAAAGGAAATGAAGACCCGGAAACGGGAGGCATGGAATATACATGATTTATTTAATTCTCTTTTTTTTAATATATATTTTTAATAATTTCTATACAAGTTTTTGGTTCCTAGAAGATCTACCAGCACTGGTCGGTCTCCCATCGCCGGCAGGTGTAAAACCCTTGTCTCTTCCCGACCGCCGTGTACAATCCTGATTTCCGTCGCACTCCGGTGCTCCATTTCAGATCATACGTAGCTCTCGCCTCCGGATCCGATAACGTGGCATACGCGTTGTGAATTTCGATAAAATCACGATCACCTTGCTGCTTGAAATCGGAAGCGTCCGGATGGTAAAGTTTAGCCAAACTCCGGTAAGCTGTCTTTATCTCTGTAGGCGTAGCGTCTCTCTCAACTCGTAATACCTCGTACAGACTCTCCGGTCTCCTGAGCTTCAGTTGAGCCACCGGCTTCGAGTTGAGAACGGCGTGCATCGAGGCTTTACAGGTACGTCCACCACATAAAAATACATTTGAGGTAGATCTGGTGGAATTGGGAGGAGGTAAGCGGAGAGGGATTCCGCCTATAGGTGTTGTTAGGGTTCCGATCATATCAGAATTGAATGAAAATTGAAATTGAATTTAGGGTTTATAGAGATTGTGTGGATGGATGAGGGTGGAGAGTAAAGAGGGTGGGTTATATAAAGACGGAGGTGGGTCCGCGAAGCCGGGAAATTCGTTTCTGCGAGACTGGTTTTGTGTGGGACCATTGTGCCACCCTTCTGCGGTCATTGGATTTATATGATTGTTTCTAGAAGATTATTACTACTCTAAACTGTTGAATTGACGGTTATTCATGAGGAGTCGACATCAGGGCTAATAAGAAAAAATAATGGGAAATCAAGAAATCTAACCACATTTTAGTGTACTAACCAAAATAAAATACTTTTGTCAAAATCATCATTTGGTCTGAAATGGGATATTTAGGACCAAGAAAAAGCACTTTTACTCACAAAAAATATTTTTCGGAACAATATTCTGAATTTCAGACTAAAATTTCGGATTTCGGAAAAAAAAACTCTGGAATTTCAAGAATAAATCCAAAATCCGAAGAACAAATTCGAAATTTCAAGAAAAAAAAAAACCGTCTTTTACTTAAATCTAAGAGTGAGTCGCATGAATGATCCTTTAGTTTTACAGTTTTTCTTTGAAATGGTCTTTACGAAACTTTTTTTTTCTGAGATGGTCCTACGGAGCAAACCTTGGACGTAAAGAGTCTTTTAGTTTTAATTTTGTCCCAATACAGGTCCTTTTGATTAACTCTTTTAAAGTTTTATAGTTAAACCTATATGAAATTATCAATATACTCTTAATGATTTTTTTTGTTTTCTTTTTAAATTGATTTATAATAAAACCTTATAGATTGGTGCTCTCTCTATCTCTCGTCTTCTTCTTCATGCCTTATAGATTCTACTTATCTTCCTCTCTCATTATTCATTGGTCTTGTTATTTTATCACAATCTTCTAATCTGCTAAAAAAATGGTGGTAGCAATTCAATCATATACCAACACCACCAGATCTGGAAAATGACACACCTGCAAAAATCGCCACACACACACACTTGGAGATCAAATCATACACGCATACTGGTAAATTTGATGAAGTTAGGGTTTCTTGAACTTGAAAATCAAGCTTGGATAAACAATAATGACAAATCTGATGCTCGAATAACAATGGTGGATCTGATGCAAATTGAGGTTAAACTTTGAAAAGTTAGGGCATGTCTTGAACTCAAAAATCAAAAAGAATACGTCTTGATACTTGAATTCGAAAATCAAAAGTTGAGGATGATGTTTTGAAAGTTCAAGATGGTAAAATCTAATGGAAAACGTGATTGTTCTTGTAAGGTTTTCTTACAGATTTTGGGGGAAGGTGACGATATATATATATATATATATATATATATATATATATATATATATATATATATATAGAGAGAGAGAGAGAGAGAGAGAGAGAGAAGAGAGAGAAGGCTCCGATGAACCGATATCTAAGGAGGAGTAAAGATTTCTTCCATTAGATATGCTTTGGTGTTTGCAAATTCCGATGAACCAATATATGAGGAACAGATCGGTAGTGGATTGGTGGAGAGAGCTAGCGAGAGAAGGCTCAATACATATCTGGTGGTGGCGGAGGAAGGAGTAGTTGGTGGTAGTAGTAGGCGAACAACAATAATGAACTTTGGTGATGGTGGTTGATGGTGGCAGTAGGTGGTGTGTTCTTGAGAAGGTGTGTGCTCTTGAATGTTTAGTGTTTATGTGAAGGAGAAATAGATATATGTGTAATGATGTGCAAAGGCAATATATTATTTTCATTTAATTTAACAAAAAAGCTAACGGTGTTAGTCAAAAGGGTTGTTGGTGTACAATGTTTGCTCCATGGAGACCATTTCAAAGAAAAAAAAAGTTTCGTAAGACACGTTTCAAGGAAAAACTGTAGAAATAAATGACCATTCGTGTAATTTGCTCTTATTATTATTACATATAGAGTATTTCTATAATTTTGTGTGATTTATGTGATGTTAAGGTCATTTTGTAATTTTTACTTTCTATTTGTTACAGATTTTGTAATTTTATTATTTTAAAACAGCCACTTTTGTAACTGTACAAATTAAAAATGAAAAGAAATATTGATGTGACTTTAGCTACAATAGCACAAACATGATAAACAAACATGATACATGTTGATAAATGTTGTAATGTTATGCGGAAAGCTTCTAGAAGAACAAACTTAAAATAAATATATATTTTCTAAAATTTCAATAAAATGGTATGCTTTATTGCGATTATTTATGGTGCTTTTTGGAACTTATGGAAGACAAGAAATGATAGGTTTTTTAATAATATTTTCTCCACTCCAATAAAGACTGCATTATATAATCACCACCATGGTGTATAATTGGATTAAGTGTCAGGGTTCTTTTGACGTTTGTAACTGACCTGAATGGGTCTGTTGCCTATTTAATACATTGTAATTTTTTGTTTGTTTGTTTTCCCCTTGCCTTCTTACCGTTTAAAAATAAATAAATAAATAAAAAACGTAGGTGAATTGGTGAATACGAAAACGTTTCAAAGGTTTCTGTGTAATTATCAAGCTGTTTTTTGTATCGATTTAAAAAAAAATGACATTATCCAACTGTTGAAACTTGTATTATTAAGACCATGTGACAACTATTTTAGAATGCTTAATTTTTAAATAATCTTTCATTTATATATATATATATATATATATATATATATATATATATATATATATATATATATATATATATATATATATATATATATATATATATATATATATATATATATATATATATATATATATATTGGACAATTGTTAGGAACAGTAAACTATATGGCGTTTTCACATAAGTGGTCCTTCAATTATAGTGGTCTGTCATATTTTGCCTTGTTGTGCATTTATTTTATGGGCAGTTATTGTCATTTTCTACAAACATTGACGACATGTGTTTCTCACCTAATATCTTCATCGATTTCCTAGCCAATCACAATTCGATTGTTGTACTTCTTTTCCGCTCTTTAATGCAACGACATCAACCAATCTCCTCCGCTACCTCTTGTCAAGTTTATAACTCAGGTCGGTGGTTTCACCACCATTAGCTCCACCATCCTGTGCCTTCTGCTTTTTTATTTTATCCCTCTGCTTCGTTTCGGTTTTGAATCAGCTGGATGGATTGGAGGCGTATTGCCATTCGTACCCTTTCTCACCGCCCCGCCCCTCCGCAACGACACCCACTTGCATCGCCGACCTCCGCCAGCTTCAACCACCGTCATCCCCGTCGCCGTTGCCTTCAGGCGATGATGCCACAGAAATAGCCAACTCTATTATCTTGGCACCAGATATCCAACATTGTGGAAACAACCGTTGTGAAAAAAAAAATCTTCTAGGCTTTTTTGAATCCATAAGGTAAATCTTACGTTTCTAATTTCAAGTTAACTGTGACATCCCGTTTAAAATAGAATAATTAAATAATAAACTCGGAACCCCGAGAAGTAATTTTTATAATTAATTTAGATTATTATAGCCCAAAATCAAATAATAATTAGCGGGGTGTTGGTTTCGGGAAGCCAAATGACAAGATTGAAACCTCTGGGGGTTAAAGTGTAATTTCAGGACTTGTTTTGCAAAGGATTTAGAAGTCAAGGGGTGTTTGGTGTCATTTGGACTTAATATGTAAGGATTTATGAAAGCAGGGGCTGATTAGTAAGATTTCGGACTTGATTTGAAAGGGTTTTCAGAAGGCGGGGTTTAAATGGTAAATTATGGATTCGTTTAGAAAAGAATTTGTCATGGAGGGCCATTTGGTAACAATTGGAATCAAATTGAAAGAAAAAGAGAATGAGGGGCCATTTATGTCATTATGGGTTGAAGTTTGAAGGGATCGGGTATATAACCCGTCACCTTCCCTAACCCTAACCCTAATACGTAGGGGAGTCGCCACCTTATGCTCCAACCTCCATCATCGCTGCCCAACTCGACCACCCCCATTCTCTGCCGTTCTGATCAACCAAGACACCGGTGGACCCTTTGATGCCGGCGAAATAGTGAGCCATCGAACACCACCATCGTGCTAGTCAGGAAGACCGGATCCGTAGCCACCGCTAACGCCGGTAGATTTGTTGTTGATGTTCGTTGTGGCCTACTGTGATTGCCCTGGTTCCTTTCCGACTCGTAACTGATGCCGCCATCCCCATTTCTTGTGGCTGTTTCCCTTCCGGCGAGAATTAGTGACCACGGTGAGCATCCGTCGCCACCATATCTCTTATCTCCTTTCGTTTCTGCCGCCGCTGTCACCGTTTCTGTTATGGCTGAGGACGAAGACCGAACTCATTAGAGAGATGCCAATAAAGTGACATGTATCATGTTGGCCACGATGACAGCCGAGCTCCAAAAGTCCTATGAGGACTATTACCCTTTTGAGATACACCAGGACTTGATGGAACGCTACCATCAAAGTGCTCGTCAAGAGAGGTATGACATCATCTCCTCCATGATAACAACCCGGATGAAGGATGGTGAACCCATCACAGGCCACTTACAGAAATGCAAAGGTATGTTGACTGTTTGCTGAAATTGAATGTGAACTTCCCCGAGGAGTTGGCAATTGACATCATTTTGCACTCCTTACCTTCTTGTTTTGATCAATTCTGAATGACATACCACATGAACAAGGAGGAAGTTACACTCAGCAAACTTCAAAGACTCTTGAAGACCACCGAAAGTGGTCTTAAGGGTAAATCGGTTGTTACTACTCCTACTCCTAAGTCCTAACCCCGCCCTATCTTGGCAATCAGGCAAGGCAGGTGAAAGAAGAGGAAGAGCCCTTCGAAGGGTAGCAAGGGAAAGTCCTTTGATGGCTCTTCTTCAAGTGGAACCAACAGATGTTATGTCACTCCTTCTGCCAACCCTATAGAGGCTGAATGCTTCTATTGCCATGAAAAGTCGCACTGGAAGCGAAACTGCCCAAAGTACCTACAAGATGTTAAGGATGGGAAAGTGAAACCCAACCATGCAGGTATTTACACTATATTGTCTAATAACTCACCTCATTCTAATTCTTGGGTCCTTGATACAGGTTGTGGTATTCATATATGTTCTGATTTGCGGGGACTAAGAAGAAGTGAGAATGTGGAGCATGGGAAGATAAACTTAATCATGGGGAATAGGAAAGCTTCACCTATCACCAATATTGGAGTTTATTCTTTGTTGCTAAGTAGTGGGTTAAGATTAGATTTGAATAAATGTTGTTACTCGTCTGAAATGGTGAGAAATATTATTTCCTTTCATGGTTTGTACAAACAAGGGTTTACCTTTTCTTTTGATAATGAATATGGTGGTATCAATGCTTTCTTTAATAATGTTCTTTATTTTAAAACATTACCTTGTGATAGTGTATATGAAACTTTTTCGGTTGTAGATAACCTAGGAAATAATGGATTGTGTATTGATTCTTCCACTAACTTGGATAAAGCATCATTATGGCATTGTCGGCTTGGACATGTAAGTAAGAAACGCATAGTCCAACTCCAAACGGATGGAGTCTTGGAGTCATTTGACCTAAAGTCGAATGATAGTTGTGAATCTTGTTTGCTTGGGAAAATGACAAAGTCACCCTTCACTGGTACTTGTGCTAGGGGTGAGGGTTTGTTGGATCTCATACATACTGATGTGTGTGGACCCTTCAGAACCGCCACAAGGGATGCTAACCGCTTCTATGTGACTTTTACTAATGATTATAGTAGATATGGGTATGTCTACTTAATCAATCATAAGCCAAAAACCTTTGAAAAGTTCAAGGAGTTTAAACAGAAAGTGGAGAATCAGTTGGGAAGGAACATTAAGATGCTTCGCTCCGATCGAGGTGGTGAGTATCTTAGTACAAAGTTACTCGACTATCTTAAGGAATGTGGGATTGTCTCACAATTGACACCTCCCAGGACACCACAACTTAATGGTGTGGCTGGGATGCGTAATCAAACCTTGTTGGATATGGTTCGTTCCATGATGAGTCGAGCTTCGCTACCAATCTCATTCTGGGGGTATGCCTTAGAGACTACCGCCCATATCCTTAATCTAGTCCCTACCAAAAAGGTTTCCAAAACACCTCACGAGATGTGGACCGGGAAAGTTCCCAATTTAGACCACATCAAGATTTGGGGTTGCGAGGCTTTCGTGAGGCGCGAAACTCACAATAAGCTCGAACCTCGAAGTGAGAGGTGTCTTTTCATTGGCTACCCACATAAATCCTTTGGTTACCTCTTCTACAGACCCAGTGATAATGTGGTATTTGTTGCAAGGAGAGGAATCTTTCGCGAGAGAGAGTTCATAAGCCAAGGAAATAGTGGGAGGCAAATTAACCTTGAAGAAATTCAAGAGTCAAGTGGTGAAGGAACCTCAAATCCTAGCAACCAACCTGAGGAGGAAACTCCTGTTCATCCGACCGACGAGTTTGTACCTCTGAGGCATTCCACGAGAGTTAGGAATGCACCCGAGTATTACTATGGTTTCCATATTACTGTGAAAGGTGATACATTTATCAGTGATAGCACACTGGTAAATTTGGATGAACCTAACAGCTATAAGGAAGCCATGGTAGGCCCTGAGTCTGCTAAATGGAAAGAGGCTATGGACAGCGAGATTTTGTCCATGTATGACAATCAAGTTTGGAACTTGGTTAACAATGTACCGGGTCGTAAGATGGTCGGGTGCAAATGGATCTTCAAGAAGAAGACCGACATGGATGGAAAAGTGCATACTTATAAGGCACGACTGGTTGCAAAGGGCTTCACTCAAACTCAGGGAGTTGTTTATGATGAAACCTTCTCACCAGTGGCAAAGATTAAGTCTATTAGTGTTATGCTAGCCATTGTTGCATTTCATGATTATGAAATATGGCAAATGGATGTCAAAACCTCTTTCCTTAAAGGAAAGTTGGCTGAGGATGTTTACATGAGTCAGCCAGAGGGTTTTGTCAATGCAAAGTACCCTGATATAGTGTGCAAGCTTGAGAAATCTATTTATGGATTGAAACAAGCATCTCACAGCTGGAACCTTTGTTTTGATGAGAAGGTCAAAGAGTTTGGTTTTTCGAGAAGCGAAGATGAATCATGTGTGTATGTCAAAGCTAGTGGGAGTATAGTTAGCTTTTTGGTACTGTATGTGGATGACTAACTACTCATGGAAAATGACATCCCAACTTGACAAGAGGTTAAGTCCTGGCTTGGGAAGTGTTTCGCTATGAAGGACCTTGGAGAAGCTGCTTATATCCTTGGGATAAGGATATTGAGAGAAAGGAGTAAAAGGCTAATTGGTGTTAGTCAAATCACCTACGTGGACAAAGTGTTGAAAAGGTTCAACATGCAGAATTCCAAGAAAGGTGACTTACCGATCCAGCATAATGCAAAACTAAGCAAGGCTTAGAGCCTGAGTACAGAGGATAAGATAGCTGAGATGAGTCGATTACCACATGCTTCCGCTGTTGGCTCGATCATGTATGCTATGACTTGTACTCGCCCTGATGTGGCCTTTGCTTTGAGCATGGTCAGCTGATATCAGGGGAATCTTGGCAAGGCTCACTGGACTGTGGTAAAGAACATTCTCAAGTACCTGGGAAGGACTAAGGAATGGAATCTTACCCTTGGTGGGAGTGATGACTTGAGAGTTGTGGGGTATAATGACGCTAGCTTTTAGACTGATAGGGATAATTTCCGCTCTCAGTCGGACTGGGTCTTTACCATGAATGGAGGAGCAGTTACTTGAAAAAGTCCCAAACAGGATACAGTAGTTGATTCGACTTGTGAATCAGAGTATATACCAGCGAGTGAAGCGGTGAAGGAGGCGATATGGCTGAGGAACTTCATCGGAGACCTTGGAGTTGTACCGGCTATAAAGGGTCCTATGGAGATTTTTTGTGATAGCAATAGTGCGGTTGCCTTAGCCAAGGAACCGAGAGATCATGGCAGATCCAGACACATTGACAGAAAATATCACTTCATAAGACACAAGATAGAAGAACGACTCCTCGTAGCAAAGAGGATATAGTCAGAGGAGAACCCAACAGATCCCCTCACGCAGGGACTGACTAGGGTTAGGCATTTGCAGCATGCGAGGCACATCGGGCTAAAGGACGATATTAGTTTTACAGATTAGATGGTTTTGAAATTTGTAAAGTGTAATTGACATTTGATGATGAATAAAAGTTGTTGTTTATTTATGAGTAAAGTGTTGCTATATTTTGTCAATCGTTTACTATCATTTCATTTTGCATGTTTTGACTTATAGAATAATTATGTTATGGTATTTCATATTATTCAAATTCTCCCACAATCGGTTATATCTTGGAAGTAGATATGAATCAAGATTGTCATGAAGTTGGCTTGTAGATGACTAATGTTTTGGACATAGCAAGAGTTGCTACAACACTCATGAGTGCTCATAAGTTTTGAGTATTGGATTCAACCCACGCTCACTTGTATCACATCATGGAATTTATCTCAAGTGATCGTGAGACGGTAATATTATATAAGTCTTCAAACCTAGAGATATGAGTTGTTGCCTATGAGTTGGTTATGCATTGATTGTACGAAAACGCATCAGTAACTTGATGTCATAAAACGTGCATTTGTGTATAATTCAACAAATAGTAGAAAAGCATATGAGTCGAAGTTTATCTTTTCCTTCTTGGATTAGAAGCGATATTTGGTCCCCTCGATGATTTTGTTTTGACCTATGTATCGGGCCCGTTCAGAACTAAATTGATGTGTTCAATTAAGGTCTATGTCAGACAAATCGGAAATCGGGAAACAAATTGTTGGACAATAAGTAAGACATTGTTCCGTGTATTTGTCCGGCTGATATCTAGAACAGAGGATTATATGATCCCTTATCTAAAATGACGCTTCATAGTTCAACAGAGTTTTAAGAGCTACGATTGTCGGTCGGTTCCTGAAGTCATGCTTGCAACTATAGTTATTAGACTTATCCAAGTGGGAGATTATTGGATAAGGTGTCTAAGTCCATAACTATATTTGAGATGTACTTGACTCGACCCGTCATGGTCCATTTGGGTTGCACTTCACCCGACCAATTTATATGGATAATCTTTTGAGAATAATATAAGTTATGATTTATTAATATATTATAAGTTCTAATATATTGATATGAAATCATATTATTTAATTAATATTGATCTAAAATTAATTTAGAATTAATTTGGTGATCAAAATGATGACTAATTAAATATGGGCTCTTGCATTTTTATAGTGTGGGCTAATGCTTATTTAGAATGAGCTAGGTTTGCATGGTAAGTCCATGGAGCTTTAACCCATGGGTCTTATGGAAATGAAAGGTCATGGTTACATGGATGTAACCCTAATCCACCACACTATATAAAAGGGTCCTTGGCACTTGAAATGGCACTAGTGTTACTATTCTCTCAAGTTTCCAAAGTTTGTGGTGATTTGTGACTTCCATTTGAGGCATCCACATTATTGGTGCGAGGCTCTCAAACTCCAAGTAATCAACCACTATTAAAAGGTATGTAATTCTACTAGTGTTTTATGATTCAAGTTCCCCATAACATGCTAGTTAGGATGTAAACCTTGGAAAATTATTATTTGCGTGTATCTTAGAGAAAACATAGATGCAAGGTTTCTAGGGTTGCATGTACACCATAGGAGTGTTAGAATGCTCAAAACCCTTCACCAATGGACTGTCTAAGTACTTGTGTTCTGGACTAAATGGAGGATTAGACCTTAGGATAAGGCCAAATAAGGAGTATGGGCCAAATTTGGAAAATTAGGTCATTAATGGGCTGTCATGGATTTATAGTTTGGGCCTTAATTGGTTTTAGGTTTGGGCTAAGGGTGAAATGGTCATTTCACCCCAAGTAAGGACTATGGATTTTGGTTGGGACCTATTGCTAATTGGGTGATATGTTGGTATTGTTATCTCGGGGAGTCGACAAGGTTGCAGCTAAGGATTTTGTGCAGTGAGGTTCAACATCTGAGGTGAGTTTCCTCCTATAGGAACGGGTCAAAGGCACCAATGTTGGCCCGTATTTATGTTTATATGTTTCGGGATTAATGATTTGATGTCGGGCGGTGCCCAATGAATGTTGGCATGCTTGATGTCTTCGTGATTCTTACATGTGTATGTATTTGTATGTTTCCGGATTACGGTACGATGTCGGGCGATGCCCGAGGAATGTCTGTATGCTTTCTGGATTACGGTCCGATGCGGGGCGGGGCCCAAGAAATGTTTATATGTATGTTTCCGGACTACGGTTCGATGTCGGGTGTTACCCAATGAAGGTATGTATGTTTAGTTATACTTATTGTCTATGTGATACTTGTATGTGCCTGGTATAGAGGTGAGTGTGGGCGGGGTCTCGTATCTCATCACTAGCTAAGTGTAGATGGGGTTCCATATCTCATAATTAGCATAATAGGGGCGGGGCCCATGATAGGCAAGGCCTTATGACTTGAACATGTAGTATTGTGTATGATTCTTTATGTGCTAGCATGATTATATGATATTGTTTGTATGTGTATAGCGGGCGGGGCCTAGTGACAGGCGGGGCCTCGGAAAAGCAGATTTGTATACCGAGCGGGGCTCGATGCCAAGCGGGGCCTGATGTCGAACACTGTCCGATGCCGGGAGGGGGCCTAATATATGTGATTATGTGTATGGTATGTTGTAGTTTGGGGAGACTCACTAAGTTTCGTGCTTACAACTTTCAGTTTTGGTTTTAGGTACTTCCAGTAGCAAAAGGAAGAGCTCGAGATGACTGCAGTGCACACACCATGATTTTAGCCTGAGATGTTTTTACTCTGATATGTTTGACAGATGATCATGATGTTTTGAGAAACAATGACTTACGATTTTTATGTGATGTTTTGATAACTATGGTTTTATAAATAATTAAAAACGAAAATTTTGGACCGTATTTTTGGGATGTCACAAGCTCGAATTACGAGACCTTTTGGATTGAACCTCCGACGATGTAAGAGTTTTATTCCACTTTGTGTAACACCCCGTTCTTAGAATGTTTAATTGGGAGTCCCTGAGATTTAAGAGGAAGGGTAATTCTGGTCCTTTTTCGGGAAATGGGTGTCATCCGAGGAGGTTTCAGGCTGGTGTATGTTGTTAGAAACATTGGGCTTCTCGTCGCCCTCGTATGAATGTAAAGTTTTTGGGAGCGGGTTTAGATTAGAGGAGTTGCGGTGTTTTGAAGTTGATTATTGTTTATAGTTCTTTGCGGAGTAAGTGGGAAAAGGTCCCATGCATGCATGGCATGCATGCATGTATTTTGAAGTTTGGCTGGGTACGCCCAGCGTAAGCTGGACGTACGCCCAGCGTAATAGAGGGAAGGATGGCGGGGTGAGTACGCCCAACATACTCTCAGAAACTCCAAACCCTAAATTAGGGTCAGCCACTATATAAGGGACATGTTGGTTCATACCCTAGCCTCCATAAGCTCATCTTTAACCTCAGAAACCCTAGAAAACCCGTAATCCTCCATTGTTGGGTGTGTTTGACCTTGGAAATCCCATTTTGGCAAAAGAAAGGCTAGAAGGAGAAAGGAGAAGTTGTCAAAGAAGAAGAGGATCGATTAGAGCTTGTAGATCTGAAGAGATGCCATCCTTTGGAGCTTGTTTGAGGTATAAAGCTTCTTGCTTGCCATCTATTATGCATAGATCTAAGTGTTGTGGAGTTTTTAGCATCTCTCTTGTCCCAAAGTTCTCACCTTGACTCATGCTTTGTGTTGGCCGAGATTATCTGTCCTTTTAGACCTTTGGAGAGGTCTTGAGTGAGAAAAATGAGGTCCTAAGAGCTGTAGTTATTCCATGTGTGAAAAACATAGGTCTTAATGGATTAAGACCTTGGATTAAGAGCTTATGGACGTCCCCAGTGATAAAGTTTGTGACTTTATGAATCTTAGGCATATTTGGCCTAGGGATCTGAAGTGTGGGCTTAAGAGCTTAAGCCGTTAAGAAGTTACGATGACTTGATGAATAGTGAAGTTACGCCCCGCGTAACTTGTGAGTACGCCCTGCGTAGCGGGCCAGTGTCCCGATTTCCATGATGCGAGCTTTGTTGTACGCCCAGCGTACCAGGAAGGGTACGCCCAGCGTACCCCATCTGTGACATTTTCATTTTGGGCCTTATAGTTTGGGCTGTTATTAGACTGCTGGATTTTGGGCCGTGACTGGACATTATGGTTAGAGTATTGTGGGCCCATTGGTTGTTATGGATCATGAGTTTAGGCCCATTTGGTGATGTGGGCCCAATTTAGTAAATTGGGCCAATAGTGGGCTTTGCTTTGGACTTTTGGACTTGGGCCATTGGTGGGCTTGGGAGCTTACCTAATGTTGGGCCGGATTGGGTTAAGGGTAAAATGGTCAATTTACCCTTGGAAGAGTATGGTGCTTGGCCTAATGTTTATTTGTGCTATGATGGCTAGTTCGGGATTTGCGGTGAGTCGGTGATTCGAGAATCTGCTTCTTCAGTTCAGAGTTTCGGCAGTGCGAGGTGAGTTATCCTCACTATATCGACAGGGTCTACGGCACCAAGGCCGGCCCTTTATCGGATGGAAATCCGGATAGTTGTCTGTTATGGTATTGCTTGATATGGGCCGGAAGACATTATGTTATGGGCCGGAAGGCATATATGTTATGGGCCGGAAGGCATTATGTTATGGGCCGGAAGGCATTCTATGTTATGTGGACCGGAAGGTCATGGCCTGGAAAGGCGTATGTGCGTAAGTAGTATTTTGGCTGAGACGTAGGGTGATGCTATGCTAGTGATCAGTTAGGTCGGTATCCTGGTTAAGGTGATGATATGTTATGTGATCTGTTTGATTGATTTGTTGACTGTGAACTGTTACATGATTGTATGTTATGTACACATGGTTGTTTGGACTGGAGTTTGACCCGATGTGCATGGCAGTTCTATATTATGTATTGTTACGTATGTTATTTATGTTATGGGCCGGAAGGCAATTCGCTACGGGCCGGAAGGCAATATGTTTTGGATCGGAAGGTCGTAGCCTGGAAGGGCGTATTTGTGGTTTGTATTTTGGGGGTATCTCACTAAGCTTTCGGGCTTACAGTTGTGGTTTAAATGTTTTTCAGGTTGTTCAGGAGACCGTGGCAAGGCGAAGGCGTGATCGTACCGCTCCTCGTGTTTATGTTTATGGCATGATTCTGGAAATACTCTGATAATAAATGTATTGAAAACCTTTTTGTGATAACGTTATTAAAACGGATTGTTTTTGAAAAGTTAAAACTGGCTGAAATTTTTCGGATGTTACAAGTTGGTATCAGAGCCTTGGTTTGAGTGAATTGGAGGAACATTCGTGTGAATCCAGTCTCAAATCAATGAGAGTTTTTTTTAAAGAATTAAATGGTTTTCAAAATAAGTAAAGAGAGGACGCGGCGGTACGATCAGCCGGAGCCAGTAAGTAACCCCAAAATATCATACATGATAATTGTTTTTGAGCATTGATAGAACAACATGCTAGTGCTAGGCTAGGGATCTTCAGGATTTCATGATAATGCTGTCTGATTTGTGATGCCTGTAGCCTAGGGTTTCCTTGTGGGAGATTTCCTGTGTTCCTCTAATGGTGAGGGTTGAGCGCTTGTTTGCATGTTTTCTCTAGGGCGTTGTGGTAGTACTTCATACAAATATGGATAGGTGTGGAAGGTAGTATGGGCCCGTACTACTGAAAGCACAGGACCCGTACGCGTATCAGGGAAACCATGACCCCTAGGGTTGGGTGGAGAGTTGGTTCCCGGGATAGTGGGAAGTATCTGAGATTTGTGGTGTTCTTTTCGGTATGGAGATTCCGATGCATGCTGGGAGTGGATCCGGGTCAGGATCGGGAGCAGGAGAGGGAGTACCGGACGGGTCGGTGCCGCTCGAGGTTATTGGTCAGTCGAGCACATGCGAGTTGGATGCGAGGATTCATGAGATCCTACGTATTGAGGTTGCTGCGTTGTTCCGGGCCGAGTTGCCGGAACTGTTTGGGGTCGATCAAGACCGCCATGGTTGAGTATTTTGATGAGCGTTATGCAGCTCTCACATAGACGGCTGCCGCGGCGGCTACAGCGGCGGGGGGGGGGGGGGGGGGGGGGGGGAGCTGCTCGGTGTTTTCAGTATCGGGACTTCGATAATACGAAGCCTCCCACCTTTGTTGGAGTTCAAGACCCGATTGTTGCTATGAGATGGTTATCGGACGTGGAAGGGTGTTTCTTCACGTGTTCATGCCCTGCTGATCAGAGGGTGAGGTGTGCTCTGAACCTGTTAAGGCCCGGGGCGAAGGATTGGTGTAGGTTGACCACGACGTCATATTCGGATGCGCAGAGGGCTGCGGTTTCATGGGATCAGTTCAGAGAGATGTTCAGCACTCGTTATGTTCCGTGGGTTGAGAGAGAAAGATTGGCCCGGGAGTTTCTTGAGCTAAAGCAGGGTTCGGAGTCGGTGACGGAGATCACCAGGATGTTCACTGAGAGGGCGATGTTTTGCCCTGAGTTCGCTTCGGAGCAGGCTCAGATGTCCCGATATCTGAGTATGCTCAAGAGAGATGTCAGGCAGTTTGTGTCTACGCAGAGGTGCGAGACTTTGTTGGAGTGGCAGGAGGCCGCCAGGCGGCGTGAGCTAGAAATTGGGTTACTGTTGCGTGAGTTGAGGCAGGCTCCGGTGCAGTCGCAGCCGGCGCCGAAACGGTCCAAGATCGTTGATTCCAGGGTGGGAGAATAGAGTATTCACACTTGTGGGAAGTGTGGGAAGAGTCACACCGGAGTTTGTAAGTCTGGTGGCGCATGCCGCAAGTGCGGAAAGGAGGGACACTATGCGAGGGATTGTCGGCAGTTAGTGCAGGTTCGGGATCTGAGGATTTGCTATCATTGTCATCAGGTGGGACACTTGAGGGTCAACTGTCCCAGATTGCCGCAGGACCGGTGCAGGCTCCAGCACCGGCCACTTTGAGGATCACGAGTGGAGGTCAGGGTGGAGCGGAGCCCCAAGGGCTCAGGGTCGTGCTTTTCAGCTTACAGCAGAAGAGGTCAGAGAAGTGCCGGATGCAGCTGCGGTTATGTTTCTTTCTTGATGTCTTGTTATTATGAGTATTGTGGAGTATTGTTTATCTGTTAGTCTCGTTGTGTGGTTTTCGGTATGATACCCGTTGTTCTTCGAGGTTTTTGGGTATGATTATGGGTTCGCGACGGGAATTTCGTGGTTATCCCCATGGGGGGTTATTAGTGGTAATTTGGCGACCGATTTGAGGATTGGATAATATTGTTTTTTGATGAGTGGTTAGTTGCAGATTGAGTTCTTTCGAGCTCGGGATGATCACTGTGGAAATGTGTTTTTGCGAAGGTTGCTGGTGCTAGTGGGAATCAGTCCGTGTGTAAGTGTTGGGTTCGTGCAAGGTTGTTTGGGAGGTCGGGGATAGCGACCGGTGGTTGATAGTCAGTGCCCTAAGTGGGGGAGAATTGGAAATTCTCCGGATGGTCGATAGGCTTGAGAGATTGTTTAGCTGCTGGGGATTCAACGGTATTTCTGTCAGCCGAGAGCAGGCTGGTATGGGTGAGTAGCAGGAGTGCGGGGCAAGATACAGACCTATGACATTGATTGCGAAGGGCCTGGGTTCAGGCCGGGATCGTGTATGTATGGCGGAGATAGAGTTCGGAACCCCTGGAGGGCTAGAACAGTATGCATGGGAGGATTTCCCGGAGAGATAACTCGGAATGATGGATGCTAGTCGAGCGGTCCAGCCAGACTGAAGGCCCTGGAGGGCGGTCCAGATTGGCTGAAGGTTCTGAGAGTGGTCCAGATTAGCTGAAGGCCTGGTAAGGCGGTCCAGTCATGCTGAAGACTCTGCAGGTATTGATAGATCGATCCAAGGAATTGGTTTGAGTATGTTGCGATGGTTAGCATTAGAAGGTCTGGCCTCGGGTATTGATCTTGAAGTGGGTGCATGGACTCGAGAGTCTTTGCAAGCAGATTCAGAGCATGTGTGTTGCATGGATAGCGGTTATGCTATGAAGGGGTGGTGTAGAGTTGGGTGAGCACCGTGACACTTGTCGTGGTGACAAGGCGGTAAAAGTGGATTCCTTGGTAAGGAAAGAGGGGGGAATGTAGTTCCGGAGGCTCCACTTTGTTGTTGCGCCTCAATTCGGTTGTAAATACCGTTGAATTTGTTGCACCACTTAGTTATTTGACTTCATTTGCTGCTTAACATGTCATTATTGCGATACAATTTTTTCTTCAAAATAGCGTGAAAGTTTTCGCGCACCGCCCCTCAATAAGTACCTTTCTTCATTCCATTTCCACGGAGTTCGTCTTTTGAAGTAGTACACCATGTCGCCATTAAAGCATATTCCTCCTCCGGTGTCCACCATTGTGGAATGTCTGCATTTTCCGTTTCAACTGCTATCGATTTCCCTTTCGTTTTCCCTTCCACTCTTCCACTACCTCCCGCTTCCACTTCAGTCAATGGTTGTGTTCTAGGTGGTGGTTGGGTGGTTGTTTGTTTCATCGAAGCAAAAGTGGAGAAAAGATTTTGTTGTAAATTTGGGTTTTGACCAAATAGATTTTATTGAAGGTAAGGCGAGTTAGGAAATTCCAGTGATGGTGAAGCGAGATTGAAAGCGGCGTCGTGGTGATCCTTGAAACGATAAAATGTTGAAATAATTTTCATAATCCGCGAATCCGAGAGGCGATGTTGTGTTTGGTTGTGTGTTTGGGATTGATGATGGAGAAGGTATTTGAGTTTTGCTCCATTTTTTTGATTGAGAAGAAAGTATGAATTTTTTTATAAAATATAAGAGAAAGAGAGAAAGAAAGATGTATAAAGAAGTGAAAGTTGTATTTATACAAAGGTTTAAAAGGTATTTTTTTTAATATCAAACATAGCAACGGTCCATTTATTCAAACGTCTCAATTTTACGTGTTTTGCCAAGTTGTAACGAGCACGAGATATGCCACAACGAGAAGAAACGAGAAGGGGGACGGTGTTCCCCCGTTACAACGTCGTTATGGCGTGTACACGTCGACAATAACAAGCATGAGATTGGCCATACCGTATCCTCTTACCTTGAACCTGAAAAGGAAAATGCGAAAACGGGTCCCATGGGTTTTTGACACTCCTAATCGGGTTCTTTTTGGATGGAAAGGTATTTCTCAACACTTGTATACGTTTTCTAACATACGAGTTTCATTACTTTCATGGCCATCTGCTATCCACGTTTCTGTAACGACTGAACCGGCCGGTTCATTCTTCCCTCTTAAACCTCGCCGCTTCAGATTCTAAACCCTAGCAGCAGATAACACACACAAATCGAAGAAATGTTGGAGAGTAGACTGATTACGATTATCAGGAGAAGCAAATCTATCAATCAAATAAGATCGTCGTTTTCTTCTCACGGCGGATCGACGAATCTTCATAGTCGATTCGCGTTAGATCGTTATTCAACCTATAAGCATGTTGCTAATCCCACCACCAGGAACTGTCTCATCAATGGCTTTCGATCCTTGCACAATCTTAACAAGGTATTGTCGACTGCAATAAACTGAATATTGTTGTTTATCAAATCGACGAAAACTACTATTACGGTCCTTAAATATCATCAGACTTCTAATGATTCTTTCCTGATATCGTAATATTGAACTTTGATGCTGTGATTTTTCAATTATAAGATGCATTCGTCAAGTTTGGAAACAAAACCTTTTTGTTTTGATTGAGCTTCTTGTTGTATGGATCAATTAAACATACCTATCGGAAGTATACTTGTTTAATTATGAGCCAGGACAGGAGTTAATTACCATACAAAAGATGTATGGATGCTAAAGTTCTTCACTCTGTTATCTTGGCAGTATAGATATGTCATCTTGTACATAACGCTATACCATTCAATGAGAGCTATACAATTGATTATCTTTTTTTGTAAAAATTCCTTTCCTATATCATCATCAGCTCATATGTTTGTTTTTTGTATATATCAGGGTACCTACAAGCCATCTTTCAGGCATATATCTACTGTAGCTGCAAGTGTTTGCAAGGAAAATAAGGAGACAGTGAAGCTCCTTGTTACTGCTGGACCTCATGCTCAAAAAGCAATAGGAATATGGCTTTTTGCATCTGCTGCATGGGTCTTCAGTATGGTTATCCTTGGTGGTGTCACACGACTCACTCGATCTGGTCTTTCAATGACAGACTGGAAATTCACTGGCAGCCTTCCTCCTTTATCAGATGAAGATTGGTTGATTGAGTTTGAGAAATATAAACAATCTCCTGAGTTCAAGCGGTTAGTTTAATCATCAGTACGTCTACCTTTCTTCACATTCATCTGTCTCCAACATTCTTCTATTGTAAATTGCAATTGCATTGTTGATACATCTTTCTGAATCGTCATTCCAGAAAGATCACTATATAAATGCTAAAGGAAAGTTTGCAAACTTGATGTTGCTCCAATTGAGAGTGTGATTAAGGAGTACTCAAGATTTTGCTACATTTATTAGATAAGAGAAGAGGAGCTACTGAATCAAATATATACTGACCCGACCCCACATGATTTTAACTACTTGCAGTGTGAACAGAGGAATGAATATTGATGATTTTAAGTTCATTTATTGGATGGAATACGCGCATCGTATGTGGGGAAGAGCATTGGGGATCATGTTTGCTCTCCCATTTTCGTATTTTATACGAAAAGGTTATATAAATCTACGGCTTGGAGTTAGGCTTGCTGGTTTATTTGCTCTTGGTGGTGGGCAAGGGATGATTGGTTGGTGGATGGTTAAAAGTGGTTTAGAAGTTAGTATCATCTTTCTTTATAAAGTTCATAAATACAAAGCTAGTCAAAACTCATTTCTTTGACTTTTTTTTTTTTCATCAGGAGCCACCTTCAGAGTACTCACAACCAAGAGTAAGTCCATATCGTCTTGCTGCTCATCTGACTTCAGCTTTTGCTATTTACTGTGGACTTTTCTGGACTGCTCTTTCTGTTGTCATGCCTGAACCTCCTACCGAGTCAATGGCTTGGGTCAACGGGGCTGCAAAAGTCAAAAGATTGGCTCTTCCGCTTGGGATTCTTGTTGGTGTAACTGCGATTTCAGGAGCTTTTGTTGCAGGAAACGATGCGGTATGTGACTAAATTTCTTGAAAGTATTACGGAAATGCCCTTTTTCTGATTTTGTTTTATGTTAAAATTTGTCAAGGGACATGCGTTTAATACGTTTCCAAAGATGGGGGATTCGTGGATTCCGGAAGATGTTTTGAGTATGAAGCCGGTCATCCGCAACTTCTTTGAGAATACAGCAACTGTGCAGGTAGAGATAGGCAGCTTTGTAATTGGATTCTGATGGAATTGGAATTTGAGATTCCATTTCAATTGTGTGTTTGGTTGCCAAATCCAAATGTATGGAAATTATATTTCCTATCTTTCAAATTATGTGTTTGATGGATTTGATTTGATTTGCTGACAACCAAACTCATGACATTATGATTCCTTCAGTTTCCATTTCTTGTTAAAACATCCTGCAAGCCAAAATACTTTATTTAATATTCTTGTTTTCTATGTACAGCTTGATCATCGTATACTTGCAACTACAACCCTAGCAGCAATTGGTGGGTTATGGTGGTCAACGAGGAAGGTTGACTTACATCCTGCTATTCGTTCATTAATCGGAAGTACCATGGGAATGGCTGCTCTCCAGGTAAGTACATACTGTTGATAAACTTGCACTTATAAATTTAATAAGTGATTTTTGTTTTATAATATAATTTGCAGGTAACTTTGGGCATATCAACTCTTTTGTCTTATGTGCCGGTTTCACTTGGCACAGCCCACCAAGCTGGGGCGTTGACTCTGTTGACTTTTATGCTTCTTTTGAATCACACTGTTCGGCGACCATCACCTATGCTTTTGAAATCACTGCCTGCTGTTGTTAAGACGAGCTAAGGTTGGGGGTTTCACCTTTTTTTTTTTGTAAGGTGTTATAGAATGCAATGCATAAGCTTATTTATTTACCCATAAGTGTCTTCATTGGGTATGCTAATGTAAACAATAGGTATAACAGGTTTATTATGTATTTCCTGTTGCCAGTGGCTATTTGACGAATTGGAATTCTAGAATGAATTTAGTCCTTTGTGGGAAATTCAACATTATACAAATTCCTTGATAAATGCAAACTAAAGTTGGTTGTTAATTCTAAAAGTTTCATGTCTTCATTTTAATGCTTAAAAGTGTTTTTAGAGCTAGTATTTTGATCCAATACATACATACAAGAACAAAGGATATGCCCAAGGTGGCAGCGATTTTCGAGGTATTGGGCTTTTTAAGTCCTAACTTTGGTTGGGAGTCGACTTAGCCATGGAATGTTCTTATCAGAAAATCATTCTGGCTTCATGTTTCGGCGTTCAATGACTGAGGATATTCATATAGAGAGATAATTATGATTTGTGTATGTTGTTCATCGACCTTGAGGATACTTATGGAAGTGTGCATCAAGAGAGGATTTTAAGATTTCTAGAAGATTGAAAGGTAGGGTATCAAATCGAACAATCATTGTGTCGTGTTTTTGTCTTACATGACATTACAATGTTCTATATCACACAAAAATGAACTGTCAGTCTAACACGATAACCATACAACTAAACATGACAAGCACGACAAAGTAACACAAAATAATCATTGTGAGTGGAAGAACTCGAACATTTAATATAATTTCTATTCTTCATTGTTTTCAGTTTGCTTTTAAGCTTAAAATCAATTTAAATAAAAGTAAATTAGTGGGTGTTGGAGTGTCTCGACCTGTGATTGAAGAAATGACTACTTTTATAGGTTGTACTTTTGTAAAGATTCTGTTTTCTTTATCTTGTGTTGGTTGTTGGTAGGAGTATGAATAGATTGGGTGCTTGGTCCGAAGTGGTGAAAAGAGTCGGTGCCAAACTTTCTAACTAGAAAGTTAGAACTTTATCCGTTGGAAGAAGTTTGACTTTGTTAAAGTCGGTTTTGGGTGCTTTGTCTACCTATTATTTTTCGCTTTATAAGGCGCCGATGGGTGTGCTCTCCAAGTTAGAATCCATAAGGAATAATTTCTTTATTAGGGTTGATTTGGATGAAAATAAAATGACTTGGGTTAGTTGGAATAAAGTCATGGCGTAAAAACAATTTGGAGGTCTCGATGTTAGTAGTCTTTTTTGCTTTGAATAGAGCTCTTCTTTTTAAATGGGTCTGACGTTTTTTTTAGTAACACAAAGGCTTTGTGAGTTAAGGTTGTGAAAGCATACACGGTGATAAGGGTAGCCTAAGAAAGCATTCTTCTACTTCTTTTGGTTCTCTTTGGATCGAAGCGGTGAAATCTACGGAAAATCTTAAGGTTAAAGGGATTGATCTTCTGTCTCTGTGCGAAAAAAGAGTTGGTGATGGTTATGGGTCTGTTTTTTAGGAAGATGTTTGGATTGGAAATTCTTCTCTTAAACATAAATTTCCTAGGATTTATGCTTTGGAATTGGATAAACAGATTATCGTGAAAGACAAGATGAACCAAGATGGGTGGGTGAGTTCTTTTCGTAGATTGCCTAGAGATTGGGGAGTTTAGATTGCTCGGTGACGCGATTTTAATCAACTTTTGTTCTCCATTATACTTTATGATATCAATGATAGATGAGTATGGTCGTTGGTTGTTTGATGGTTCTTGTGTTTTTAGTGTTGCTTCTACTCATACTCATATAGATAGGTTTTTGTTATCAGTGTCCTCTCCTATGAATTAAGATGGTGCGTATGAAGGTTAATGTTTTTGGTTGGCGGTTGAGACCAGATAAACTTTCAAGTCTAATTTGAAGAAGAGAGGAATCGACATTAATGTCTGTCTATTTTGTGTTTGATCTATGATGGAGATGTGGAAACGGTAAACCACTTGTTTTTCCTTTGTGATATAACTTCTTCTATTATGTTTCGTATTGGTAGATGTTGGAATATTTATATTCCAGTGATGGCCTTGTTTGAAGACTGGCTCGCTTGGTTTTCCTCTTTTCGGTTATACGAGTCTAAAAAAGTTTATTTAGAGGTGGTTTTTTGACTATGTTGTGGACGATTTGGAGCTATTGGAACAACTTTTTATTTGGGAGAAAAAAGTGGAGATTGATGAATATTTTTGATAGGATTGTTACTCAACCGTTCTTTTGGGCTAATTATAGAAGTAGAAGAAAGGTTTCCTTGAATTGGGTTGGGTGGTTACAAGATCCTAGAATCATTATTGCTTAATTTCTTTTTCATGATTTTGTAATCTTTTTTGTTTTCCTGCCAGCTTCTTGCTAGTTTGGTGTCATCAATTGACACCACTATTAAGGGGTCTGAGAGAGTTATGTTACAGCTCACGATGTGTTGGAGGTCATCAATCTTTGTTCGAACTTCCGTACTAGACTATAGAAGAATATGACTTCATTAAAGATTTGCACTTCTTACATGCAATCACTTTTGATTATGGATGAAATATACCATAATATTTGGGGCGAGATGCTCTGGTATATGTTTTTTCTTTTTTGTTGTTGATTATATCGTGCCAATAGCTAAGATAAGAGTGGAACCGGTATACATTATTTTCCCGGTGATGGTAGCTGAGAGAATAAAACCAAATGTTGTGCTGGATATTTGGAGAATAGCCATGAAGAAAAGGGAGTTAAAATGCAATACATATAAGACCGGGTATTTTTGGTGCAATAGAGCCAGAAGTATAATAAGAATTAGAGAGTAGAATGCTACAATAAGAGTAAAATGTATATTTCAAAGGAGTTTTCAATTACTTTGGGACTATGATCCACAAATGGTCAGGATTGTTGAAGCATAGGCTAAAATAGGTCGTCTTACAACATGAACAATTCTACAATATGGCTGTTAGGTCAGCTATGATATACGAACCAAACGATCACCAATAAATAAGACATATGAGAGGAAAATGAAACTTACATAAATGAAGATGCTACAGCAGACTTACCAGTTACCATGAACAAGGTTATACAATGTACCAACTGAAATTGATTGGGAGTGACATCAATCAAGTTCCTGTCAACGTATGTGAATCACATTGTACTACCAAGTGCATTTCATGGTGTGATAGTTAAATAAATATACATCATCAATAAAAGTAAAGATCTTGCAAGGGTACTACTAGATAATATAGATATCATGTAAGATTCGAGGTGTTGATGAAAATACAAAATCTTCCACATAGCTCAAGACTAAGATATAACATAGATAGAAAAACATGATTAACGCCCACGACCACGTCCACGCCCGCGGCCCCGCCCTCTTCCACGTCCCACAGGCCGCCCTGCATTACATGTCAAAAATATCAAACCGTTAGAGCAAAAGACATTACTGTGTTTGATGTGCATTGGACTGAAACTGACACTGATGTCAATAGGACAAAAAAGTAGGGTTTTTCACTTTTTGTGCTCCCATGAAGAACTACAAACCTGCAGTGGGCTTCTTGGGCTTGACTCTAGGTGTCTCTTCCACTAGCAATGTCTCCAGATTCAAGCTGTCGGGAAGTATATAGTAACGAATGTTATTGCCTCTAACACTCAAATGGTCAAGGGTTACTGGATTTTTCCCTTTCAGTGTCAACTTCACCGTCTTCAAGTGTGTGTTCATGCTAATATCAACACCTACATTACACCCATCCAAATTTACATGCAATGCGTAATGTTCCCTTTTTTTTTTGTCAATTTATTAAAAGGGTTGTTTGTTTTGTTGGCAACAAAAATTCAACAGTTCATCTACATAGACAAAAACATGTCTACAATAAGATATTCACAGGCAAGTTAAGTACAATTTCAACTTATTTAGGCTGCAAAATATGCAACATATGAAAATGTGTCCATTGGTCTCAAAGGTCTTGGAGGCATACCAAATATAAGATTAGTATTTGAGACTCTGGATACAGAGGGTTTCATTTTGTTTTACTGATATAATGCTCTAATGTGCTTCAGAATATATATATATATATATATATATATATATATATATATATATATATATATATATATATATATATATATATATATATATATATATAAAAAAAAAAAAACTAGCATGGGTGCAAAGTGCCTGATGATAACGAACAAACATGTCCCTTAACAAGGAACTGTAGTGTTATAGTGTAGCAGGGTTTAGAAAAACCCTGGTTACTCGCACATTTGGGACTACCAAAACGACATAAGAAGAGAAATAAGATGAAGAATTAGTTACCTGTTATGGTTCCATGTACAACTGTTCCATTCTTGAGCTCGATCGAGACAGTTTCGTTGTTCAACTTCATCAAAAACCTAGAGTTTTACACATAAAAAAAAAAAGAAAGAGAAGTGAAAACGTCATCCCAATAACTTTGCGAACCATGGAAATTAATCAAGAAATCAGAAATCAAGCAAAAAATAAGACAGAATTAACAGGAAAATCAGACCTGACGAGCTTCATTGTCGCGAATCGCAGGAGGAGAAGCTAGGGTTCCAAAAATTATCCAATTTTCGGGGGGAGCGGGAGATCTAAAACGTAGTCTTATAATTTTCGCCGTTGGAAAAGCATGTAACACGGTGTCGTTTCTAATGGGCTTAATTATATACCTTCCTTTCCAGGTTCACTATGGGCTCGTTTCGGCCATTGATGGACTCTCGAAGTAATGCACATTGAACAACACTCTCGCTGAAATAAAAAATAAGAACAGTTTAAAAAAGAGAATAACAGTTTGACAAAGTTAAGGCGCATGCTGCCTGTTTAATTGTTTATTAATTTATATAAAAAATTTATCCATACAAAGTGTTGATGTGATTGTCTGATTGATCGTTTTTGAATACGTAATAATCAAAATACATTGTATTACTATAATACAATGATAAAATTATTGAGTTATTCACAAAAATATCACAGTTTTATATATATATATATATATATATATATATATATATATATATATATATATATATATATATATATATATATATATATATATATATTTTGTCTTGCAGGGTTAAAGTGGTAAGTGTTTAAGTTGTTTGGGTAGTTTGTGTTAATTATTAAATCTTGTGGGCTTGTGGTGTGTTTGATCCATTGTTCTCCAGGTTTATGTGCGGGTTGTAAGAATCTGTTTACCCGGATACTTAAGGGGTGATGTAAGGGTTGCAGCTTATTCTACGCACTGGAAAATATCTTCTTTTGTTCAAAACTCTCTCAAACTTGTTGAAGGGTTTTCTTCTTTTCGCAGTTAGGGTTTACATATGTTCTTTGTTTCAGTTCTAAATCTCTGTAGATTAGGTTTTGTGTGATCTTGTGAGAGTAGAGTAAGATTTTTTGTAGTGAGGTTTATTTGTAAGTACTTAAAAACCATCTGTTCATTTGTCCTCAATCGATATAATGAATGATGATATTGGGAAGATGAGTTTGTGTGTTTTTTAAGATGGTATCAGAGCGCAAGGCCTCGATCTTGGTTCCGATAGCCTTCGTCTTCACGATTGAGGTATTTTTCTCTCTCTTCGTTGTTTAGATCATCTGGATCTTTGTTACTCTCCTCGTAGAGTTTTCTTTTTAGATATTTGGTACTGCGAGCTTCTTTGGTTGATTGCAGGTCTGTTGTCGAGTGGAGATCATCGTCTGACTTGTGGTCTATGAGTAGAGATCCTTGGTAACAGAACGCGAACTCGTCAGATCGATTAATCTTGACTCTGAAATAACTCTCATGAGAACGAATTTCATCGCCGTTAACTCTTGAAGAGAACGGAGTAACAAGAGTCGATCTGTCTTCCATCTTCAACGGGTTTTGTGAGCCTTCTTGTTCCCTTCTTGTCTCTGTTTCTAGTTGTAGATTCTAGGAGATCATGGTTGTCTTGAGTACACCAATTAATCTTTTTTTCTATTCTGTTTGATTGCTTCTTCTGTGGTTCTTGTCTTGGGCCCCGACATACCGTGGTGACCATCTGGACTTAAGGAATCACAGTTGTTTTGTTATTTTGTTTCTTATTAAGTGTCTTTGATTTTTTTTGTTTTTTGATTCTTTGTGCATCATGACTGGTTCTGAATCTGGTAGTGGTTGCAAGACCTCTGAGTCTGTGAACTACGATGATCCATTATTCATTCATCCTTCTGATAATACTGTTACTACTGTTATAAACTTTAAGCTAACTGGGACCGAAAATTTTCGTGTATGGCGTAGTTCTATGACTAGGAGTCTTAAGGCTAGAAATGAATTAGGGTTTGTAGAAGGTAAAGTGACTAAGGATTCTAAGGATGAACATCAATCCCTAAAATGGGGACGTGCTAACGTTGTTGTTTGCTCTTGGATTCTTGGTTCATTGTCTGAGTCCATTTATTCTAGCCATGCTTGTTCTGATTATGCTAAAGATATTTGGGATGAATTGTTTGAAACCTATCACAAAGTTGATGGGTCTGTTATCTTTAATATTCATCAAAGAATTAACTCTCTTAGTCAAAATGGAACTTCTCTTTCTGAATACTTTAATAAACTTGATGCTCTCTGGAAAGAATTTGATGGTCTTACCAGTCTTACTGAGTGTACTTGCGAGGTTGCTGCCACGTTTAATGATCACTCCAAGTTGATGAAATTAATGTAGTTTCTTAGTGGTCTAGATGAGTCTTTTAGTCAAGTAAAGAGTCATATACTTCTGATGGATCCCCTTCCTAATGTTAAGACTGCCTTTTCCATTGTTTCTAGAGAGGAGTCCAATCAGAAGAATGAAGTTTTTCCTTCTTCTAGTGTCTCCAAAGTTCAGTCTTTGCATTCAATAGTAGGTTCAATGATAGAAAGACTCAGAATAATAATTCAAATAAAGGTAGAAATCAGAATTTACAATGTAAAAACTGTGGGCTTAAGGGTCATTCTGTTGAAAGATGTTATAAACTAATCGGATATCCCAAGGATTTTAAATTTAGAAGTGAAGCTAATAGTAATAATATGAAGAGTCAAAATAAGTCTTTTACTAGTAACTCCTCATCAGTTCCTTCTAGTAGTTCTTTTTCTTCTAGTGTTGTTTCAGAAACTGGAGGTAGTAATGCTCACTATTTCACAAGTGAGCAATACAACAAGCTATTGAGTCTTATAAATGAAAAGTCTTCTATCTCAGAGGATACTTCTGTGAGTGCTAATATGGCAGGTATTGGCATTCCTTGTTTTCAGTCATGTAATTCTTTTCTTGAACATCAAAAGTGGATAGTTGACTCAAGTGCCAATCAGCATATGACCTCAGCTGAGTCACTTCTTCATGACACTATTGATGTTTCAAAATTAAACCTTCTAGTTAGTCATCCTAATGGTTCTCGTGCCAAAATTAATAAAATTGGAACTTTACAATTTTCAAAAAGCTTAACTTTGTTTGATGTCTTTGTTGTTCCTTACTTTAATGTAAATTTAATTTCAGTACATAAGTTGTGTAGGGATACAAACTGTGAGGTTTGTTTTTAATGAACATGAGTGTAAAATTCAGGATTTACAGTCAATGAAGATGGTGGAGAATGGTAAAGAAACTAGGGGATTGTATTATCTTAATTCTTTTCCCTCAGGTACTTGTTCTGCTAAATCTAATTTTGCTAAGTGTTTTGTGTCTAAGTTGACTTGGCATAGTAGGTTAGGACATCCGACTGAACAAGCATTGAACTGTTTGAAATATAAACTTAATTTTACTAATACTAATCTACCACCATGTGATGTATGTCACAAAGCTAAACAAACTCGTAAACCTTTTCCTCTTAGTGTTCATAGTTCATCTTTTTTAGGAGAATTGGTTCATCTTGGTGTTTGGGGTCCTTATAGAGTGTCTACTAGGGAAGGTTTTAGGTATTTTCTGACTGTTGTGGATGATTTCACAAGGGCTACCTGGGTCTATCTTTTAAAGGGCAAAGATGAAGTTGATAATTGTTTTACTTCCTTTCATAGTATTTTGATAAATCAGTTTGATTCAAAACTTAAGGTTGTTAGATCAGATAATGGGATTGAGTTTTTAAATGCTAGAATGAGTTATTTTCTAAAACTTAATGGAATTCTGCATCAAACATCTTGTGTTTATACCCCACAGCAAAATGGGGTAGTTGAAAGAAAACACAGACATATTTTAAATGTTGCTATATCTCTTTTGTTTCAGTCTGCTCTTCCAGTTGTTTACTGGGGAGAAGCTGTTCTTACCTTAGTTTTTTTTATTAATAGAATGCCTACCTCTGTTTTAAAAGGTTTAACTCCATATGAGCTTGTTTTCAAAAAACCTCCTAATTTTGAACACTTAAGGGTATTTGGTAGTTTATGCTTTGCTACAAAATTAAACAACCAAGACAAGTTTTATGAAAGAGCTGAAAAGTGTGTTTTATTAGGTTACTCATCTGAAAAAAAAGGGATATAAATTGTTGAGCCTTGATACAAATTATGTTTTTGTTTCCAAGGATGTGAAGTTTTACGAATCTGTCTTTCCTTTTAAGATGAAGTCAGTTTCTGTTGATAAAAGCTATGTTTTTAATGATCCTCTTATAGACCCTTTTTCTTATGATGGTTTTGATAACCCTGAATATATAAATGATGTTGTCGATTTGGATGATCTGAGTATTAACCACCAATTGGATGGTTCTAATGCAGCTGAGAATTTGACTGATGCCTTGTTTGATTCTACACCTGGTGACAGTCAGACCAGCGAGGCATCTGTGCCTCCGTCAGGTGTGTCTATGTCAGATCCTTCTAGTGTTTTTGAGGAAAGCAGTCAGTTAGATTCTTTACCTTCCTTAGGACAGTCTGTAGGGATCTCTAGGTCTAGAAGAGAGTCTCGAGTGTCTGTTAAGTTTAGTGATTACATTGTTGAGGGAAAGTATAAATATGGTATTGAACGAACTCTTAATTATTCTGTTCTTAGTAAAGAAAATAAATGTTTTGTTTCAAATCTTAATAAAACAGTTGAACCAAAAAGTTTTGTTGAAGCCTCTTTTGATCCTAATTGGATAAATGCTATGAATAAAGAAATGGAAGCTTTGTATAGGAATCATACTTGGGACATTGTGATTTACCAAATAATAGAAAGGCAATTGGTTGTAAGTGGGTATATAGAATTAAATATAAACCCGATGGTGTTGTTGATAAGTATAAGGCTCGCCTTATAGCAAAAGGGTATAATCAGAGAGAAGGTATTGATTATCAAGAAACCTTCTCTCCTGTAGCCAAAATAGTAATTGTACGTGTAGTTTTGTCTTTATCTGTTAACAAGTGTTGGCCTTTATATCAACTTGATATAAATAATGCCTTTCTTTATGGAGATATGTCTGAAGAAGTGTTTATGACTCTACCTCCAGGATATCATTCTGTAGGTGATAAAAGAGTTTGCAAATTAGTTAAATCATTATATGGTTTAAAACAGGCCCCTAGAAAATGGAATGAGAAATTATGTGCTGAGTTGTTTAGTTGTGGTTTCGTACAAAGTGTTAATGACTATTCCTTATTTGTTAGAAATATAAATAGTTATGTTGTTATTCTATTGGTTTATGTTGATGACATAATTTTAACAGGTAATAATAAAAATGAAATAAAAAAATGTAAAATCTTTTTTAAACTCTAAATTTTTTATTAAAGATTTAGGAAAGCTGAATTATTTTCTTGGAATTGATGTTTTAACTATAAATCAAGGAATTTGTTTAAATCAAACAATGTACTGTCTTGAACTTTTGCATGAGTTTGGTATGCTGAGTTGCAAGCCTGTTTCTATTCCTTTAGAAGCAAATTTTGTCCCTAAAAGGAATTATGAATCTGATGACCCTTTATTGGAAAATATAACTAAGTTTCAAAAGTTAGTAGGGAAGTTGATATATCTCACTATTACTAGACCTGACATTTCATATTATGTACAAACTTTAAGTCAGTTTATGCATAAGCCTTATAAATCTCATTTAAACATAGCTTTAAGATTACTTAGGTATTTGAAAGGTTGTCCTGGGAGAGGTATTTCTATTGTTAAAAGTGATAATTTTAACTTAACTGGTTTTGTGGATGTTGACCGGGCAAAGTGTTTGTTTTCAAGAAAGTCAATTACTGGTTATTGTGTTTATATTGGAAATTCTTTGGTATCTTGGAAGAGTAAGAAACATGCAACTGTTTCAAGGTCTTCTACTGAGTCTGAGTATAGAGCCTCAGGTTCTGTTACTTGTGAAATAATATGGATTTCAAAATTTTTATTTGATTTAGGAATTAAAGGCTTGTCTCCTGCTAATGTTTTTTGTGATAATGAATTTGCTATAAAACCTGCTTTGAACCCATTTTTTCATGAAAAAACCAAGCATTTTGAAATTGATCTACATCTTGTAAGAGAAAAGGTTACTAATGGATTTTTGAAAATTGAGAAAATTAGCTCTTATAAACAAAGAGCTGATATTTTGACTAAGTTTACGAGTCCAATGCAACATAATTTTTTAATAAGTGAGCTTGGTCTAGTTAATCCTTCTGTTAATGGTTAAATAAATGTTAAGTTTGAGGAGGGGTGTTATATATATATATATATATATATATATATATATATATATATATATATATATATATATATATATATATATATATATATACAGACTTAACATTTTGTCTTGCGGGATTAAAGTGGTAAGTGTTTAAGTTGTTTGGGTAGTTTGTGTTAATTATTAAATCTTGTGGGCCTGTGGTGTGTTTGATTCGTTGTTCTTCGGGTTTATGCGCAGGTTGTAAGAATCCGTTTACCCGGATACTTAAGGGGTATGTAAGGGTTGCAGCTTAATCTACGCACTGGAAAATATCTTCTTAGAACTCTCTCAAACTTGTTGAAGGGTTTTCTTCTTTTCGCAGTTAGGGTTTACATTTGTTCTTTGTTTCAGTTCTAAATCTATGTAGATTAGGTTTTGTGTGATCTTGTAAGAGTAGAGTAGGATTTTTTGTAGTGAGGTTTCTTTGTAAGTACTTAAAAATCATCTGTTCAGTTGTCCTCAATCGATATAATGAATGATGGTGTTGGGAAGATGTGTTTGTGTGTTTTTTAAGATATATCTCCATGGACCATGAAATCATTTGTTTTCCAAACTTTACCAAAAGACCACATCCTTAGTTAAAATTCTCTTATAAGTTAGCAAGGACTTTTTGAAATGACATAAAACAAATCAATAATCTTTATATATATTATATAAATCTTTATGTAAATAGTTTAAAATAGTTTTTCTCGATGAAGATATTTACCAAATAACTTGTAGTTAGTTAGTTCGTTTTGTTTGTTTATTTACTTATGTATGGCTTGTGGTTCACGTAATTGTCATCTTCAACTTCATATCAATACCACACTTACTAAAATAATATTCTCTAATAAGTTAATTTTATTGAATAAATATCTTTGCAACTACGTATGTTTTGCACGTTTCTCCAATGAATAAATATCTTTGCAACTAGTTATGTTTTGCACGTTTCTTGGAGAAACGTTCAATGCATACATAATGTATACCGCTAAAGAATAATGAAGTTGCATATAAAAAAAGACACCATTTGTGATAAACATGTACAATTATATTTGTAACCCTAATCTCCTTTCCTGCGCCACCAACTCCCCTTCCAATTTTGTTCCCAATAATTGTTCATTTGGATGTTACGATCTCTCAAAGCTTTTATACATGCATGTGCTTCTTATACTACCATAATTTTCTCTTGGAGATCGATCCAAAAATTTTAGAAAAATATACCATCTACATAGATACTTGTGAGGGAAATTTGTGATATATTTTGTTAGTTGTAGACATTCATCGACAACTAATCACATTTGATAATGTTTGCATTCAACAACAAATAACACAACTTTTAAAATAAAATATTCATCCATTGAGAAGTTTGTTCATATTATAATAAAAAAGAAATAAAAATTAATACTGCTTTTATAGGTAATGATCGTAGATAGTTTGCATGGTTGTTTTTCAACTTTAATATAGCCTCTAGAGTGACAATCTTCCTGATTCTTCTAATTTTCTTAATGACTCCATCCTCTTTTCTATCAAGCTACCAAACGAGGGGGTGTTCATAAGAAATGCCATAATCCAGTTATGTGGATGTGATGTCGAAGCTCCGTTATTTATCTCATGAACTTCTTTGAACTCGAGTATAAGGTCTTATAGATGTCTTAATTTCAATATATGTAACAAATATCTAATGTTGGTTCTAATTTATTATGATTTTATTTATCATATCGGATATGCATTATATATACAGTTAATTCTCGTTGCTCTTATCTACAATGTCTGGTATTGAGCCAAGCCAAACCGCCTTTTTCTTTAGCTGGCTGATTTGGAACCGATGGGTCAACAACTAATGTTGGTCAACAATGGTTTCGGCCATCGACTTCTACTGTTAGGTGTCATCCATAGCTTTAACGTGACTTCCACCGCTTTTGCTCTCCAATCGAATGCTTACACACCTATAACACCTTGTTTTGAAGTGTTCCCATGTTGAGGATGGTGATCATGGATTGGGTATCAGCAAGCTTCGGATCCTTGAGGGATTGAGTTTTTGGATCCAGTTGGAGTTGGATAATGTAATTTGGATGTTTCGAGTATCGGTTTGTGTTTGGAATCAAAGGGCATTTTGGTAATTTATCAGTTCGGTCTTTTATGGAAAATTGATTTTCGTTTGGGATGTCTTATGGCGAGTATGAATTGATAATCGTGTTGAGCGTCTCGATACCTTTTCATAGATACATAGATGATCGGAAGCGGAGTTTGGTGCAAAGATGGGAATCAAGGAAGAGCTTATGGGTCTTGCTTATGTGTCTCATTTCCAGCTTGTTGAGGTAAAAAGCTTTGAACTTGATCATTGATGTCTTAGATATATCATTTATGAGTTTTGGTTTATTTTGGTCCCAATAATGAGATCTAGTGGTATTGATCCCATTCCAGGAGCTTTGAGTTGCCCTTCTTAGTGTTTATGGAGTTCAAGGTCCATAAAGTTGGCACCTTTAGAGTTCAAAACCATCCATGTTTGAGTTTGGGTCCTTTCATGAAATTAGAATGCTACACTTTGTGATTGGGTCTTATTGGGGCATACAAAGTCATCAAGTCAGTGACTTTATGGTTCTAGACGTTCATTTAGAAGTAGATTTGTGGTTTAAACTTGTGGGATCAAGCATTAAGAGCTTAATGAAGGTTTTCGCTTAATGGAGGAGTACGTTGGGCGTATAAGTCTATACGCACAACGTACAAGCCAAGCAACCTGTACGCTTAGCGTACAGCTGAGTACGCCCCACGTACTTAGTCAGGGGAAGTTTTGCTTATTAGGCTTCGGTGTGGGCTATCAATTGGGCTTAGTTGTCTTGGGACTTTTGGGCCATCAAGTATTGGTTTGATAATTATTTTGAGAAGGCCCACGATGGGTTTGGGTCCAATTTGGAAAATTGGGCCATGGTTTGGGCCACAAGTGGTTTTTGGGTATTTGGGCTTGAGTGTTGAGTTATTAATGGGCCATCAGAATATAAAGTGTTTTGGACTATAAAGAATGGTTGGGCCTTAAGGTAAGGCCCATGTAAGGGGTCCAAATTGGGCCATTGGTTGATTAATTAGCCTTTGGGCCTTTCAGTTTGTAAGTTTAGGTCTTAGATTTGGTAAAGACTAGGTTAGGGGTAAAATGATATTTTTACCCCAGGTATGGAGTTGTGGGTATGGATTGGAACCCAATTGTTAACTGGGTGTTTTTTTGTTATTGATAGTTCGAGGATCTGTCAGCTAGCAGCCAAGGGTGTTTATGTATGATTCAACAGTGTGATGTGAGTTTTCTCACTATACCCATGGGTCAAAGACACCAATGTCGGCCCATTACGTGTTATGTGGTATTATGGTTGTCTCTGTGATACTTGCATGGAAGACCCCGGGGGGAGCCCGTGGCAATTGGATATCATACCATAAGAGGGAGCCCATGACATTCCAGGTAAAGACCATGGGGGGAGCCCAGGACATACTATATAAAGACCATGGGGGAGCCCATGACAACTATATGTATGTTGCATGATAATATTTGGTTGTATTGTATGGTATTTTAGGGAACTCACTAAGCTTTGTGCTTACGGTTTCCAGTTTATGTTTCAGGTACTTCGGTTTTCAAATTGATGGGCTCGTGATGATTGCAGAGCACACACCACATGTTTATGCCTTCTGTGAATTACTTTGATCTGTCAATGCTTTTCCAAAACTTAATTACTCTAGTTGTTATGGAAGAGACATCTATTAATGATTTATTAATCTAAAACAATTTTTTCTTGTCACGATTTTCGGTTCGTTACAACACCTGCTTCCACTGCCTTCAACTGATTTTGTTTACCTTTAAATACGGTAATACCCTTGGTCGACTGGTCCTTCTTCATCATCATCATCGTTGATTGCCTCCCTTCCCCATTTTCCCGTTGAGTATCTCTTTCATCCTTTCCCACCGCCCACATATTCGTCACTATAGAATCACGACCTTAAAATTGCCCGTTTATGACCTAAATATCCTACAACATGTTTACTGACGACGACCCACCCAATCGAACCGCAGCCTACCATATTGTCTCCATTGTGTCTCTATTGGCCAGACACACGATGCACATCTGTTTTTGATGTTCCATATGACCAACTCACATGCAATCGATGATTTATACCGTCACCAATCTCCATCATCAAGCAATCACCATCGACCTCCCTCATAAAGTGGAGCTTCGCCAACTTCCATTAACAATCTTACCACCGATGGTCTCAGGTAAGTTCTATTTCAGTTGTTGTGTATAAATTTCTTTGTATCATTTCAAGTCTTACCGGATAAATTTGTGTCATGAGTGTTTGATTTCAAAATTGTGAGTCTGATGCTAAGTGTATCTACATAAATTGAATTTCATGTTTCAATTTGTGCTCCATATATGAATTCTTTTACCGTGACATTCATAACTTACTATAAATTTGTATCTTTGCTACATAATTCTAAATTGGGGAAAGTATTGTTTGATAAATGATCACTTATAATTTGCAGACTCTGTCATCTTTTCAAGCAATTTGTAACATCCAAAAAATTATAAGGTAAAAATTTTATTTTTAATTCAACCAGAAACACCAATTATCTTTTGCCAAACATTCAAAAGTATATCATAATAAAACCGTTATCAGAGTACAATCCCAAAATCAACAAGTTGCGGAAACATGAGCAGATGAGTTGCAATCAAGTCGGGCCCTTCTCTTTCAATCCGGAAGTACCTGAAACCATAACCATAAAGACCGTACGCACAAAACTTAGTGAGTTCCCCAAAATATCACATACCATACATATCATACATACATCGGGCCCCACCCGGAATCCATCAGGCCCCCGCGCAACATTGGGCCTTGCCCGGAACTCATCATGCCCTACTCGGTATAGATATGTCAGTAACATGCAATGAGCCCCACCCAACACACTCACCCCCCGATATACATACAAACACATACAACACATGAAAGAGTCACATAGACAACTAACATACAAATAACAACAATCCATATGGTGACATTGGTGCCTTCGACCCGCCAATCACTGGGAGGAGACTCACCTCAGTCTAAGATAACTGAAACACATGCACGCTGCACCCGAAATCCTCACACTGAACACAACAAAATTATCCCTAGATAATAATTAAAACAATTCCCAAAATCCAAGGTCCAATCTATATTATATTTTTTCCAATGGGTAAAGGACCATTTTACCCTTCCCATATATAGTCCAATGATCCCTGACCCAACCTACAGAAGGCCCAAGGCCCAAAATGGACTTTTCGGGAGTACGCCCCATGTACCAGAAGCGTATGCCCCGTGTACTGCCCGCAGATGCATAATGTACAAGTCCTCGAAGCCGAATACGTGGAGTCCATGCATTACGCTGAGTGTACGCCTACGTACGCCTAACGTACTCATCAGAGGGCCAAAACTCATAATAAGCTCTTAATGGTTAGGACAAAAACGTCCAAACACAAATACGACCCTTAAAGGGTGTCTTGAGTCATAAGGTTTTCGACTTTATGACTTTGCATGGCTTAATGGGGTCCAAACCACAATCCAAGCTTCCTAACTTCATAAAAAGGGGATCAAAGAGGATAATACTCCTCAAGATCCAAACTTTATGACTTAATGACCTCGACAAGGACCAAATATGAGGCACAAAGGTTATAGAGTAACTTATGCTCACAAGAACCACAATCATGGGACCAAAACATGATAAATTACTACCAAAACTAGATCTATAAGAGAAGCCAGCAAGGTTAAGACTTTATACCTCCAAAAGATAGATCAATATGCATATATTATGGATCCACAAGTTTCAAGCTAACCAACACTTCTCCAATGATCTCCTTACTCTTCGATGTGTACCAAAAACACTCTGAATCACTCAAAAGCCTTAAGAATGCTCAAATGAAGGCTGGGGTTCGATTTGTAGGGTTAAGGCTGATGGAGGTTGAAGATAATAGGGTTTGCACATATGTTAAGGCCTTTAAACAGGGTCTAGGATCCTAAATTAGGGTTTGCACCTGATTGGAGTACGCCCTATCATATCTAAGGAAAGGTAATGAGAAGTTCTACAAACATATCATATTATATTAGCCTTAAAACTTTTTCAAACTTAAATCCAAAATTCATAAAAGGCCCGAACCATCACTTCTCGCGATCGCCGTCGAAGTAATCCCTTGTAGCTCTCCCATACTTCATACAATGATTCCCCCGCTTGTTGCTCAAAATTGGCTATGAATCTCTTAAGTTTAGATACATTCGATGGTGGAAAAATTATTGGATGAATTCTTCACGCATCTGTGCCCATGTTGTGATTGCACCGGGTGGAAGTGCCTTCAACAATTCCTTTGCTACTCCTTTGAAGGTGGATGGAAGCATTCTCAACAACACCGTTTCACGTGGTACATTCAGAAAATTAAAATAATTGGCGATGTCATTGACTTCATCGAGGTGTTTGTATGCATCTTTATGTTCTTTTCCATAGAATGGTATATCCTTTAGCGCGGAAATAATGTGTCCTTTGAGCTTGAAGGTCACGATAGCGGGAATTTCGGGTTGCACAAGGCTTAGACCGGTGTCCTCACGAATTCTCTTATTGTATGCCTCCATGTACATGTCCACAATGTCCGCCATGTTGTTTTTTGGCTCGCTTTCTTCTTCTTTTTTTATTCGGTTTCAGGCTCGTAACCATATTCCTTTTTGTTAGGAGTCTTCTCAAAGCTTTCAAACTTAATTTCGTTTACCATGTCGTTGCTTGATTCTCCAATGTGTTTGTTCTTCTTTTTATGAAATGCCGACTTAAGATCTTCAAATGGTGATGTTAATGGTGTCCTTGATCCGCGCGTCATATACTATTGAAACAAAGCGAAAGAAAAACGTAAAAACAAACTAAAACTGAATAAGAAAAACCTACTGATTGATTACCACAACGTGGTAATTATTTCCACATCGTTGTAAATCAAATAAAGTAAATCAGAATGTAAAAAGAAAACGAAAGAAACATGAAAAGTCAGAACTCACGAACTTAAATCAAAATTCATAAAAGTTGCCATCGCCATCGGAGGACCATTCCTCGCGACGATGACGCTCACTCTATTTGCAACGATTTTGCTATTTTTAGTCAACGCTCCATTACACATACTTTTCAGCCTTGCTTGTGGGTGTCAACTTTTGTATTCATGGCAACGTTGGTGGGATTCAGTATGAATGTTTTGACAACAATAACGGGGTTTGCGGCATTTGGTTGGGCTATCCGATTACTTTAAGGTAGCGCCGAGAGTTACGATCATGCTAGCCCCTTGTAACAGAAAGCACAAACTTTGCCAGAAAATATGACAACTATCGTAAGTTATTAACCAATCGTGTGAATTTAGTCATTTAGTTAATTGACAAATGTCGAAGAAACATGATAAACGTACATCTAGATTGTATATAAAAGTTTGTTACATGGTATCTCTCCATTATCTCTATACTAATAAAAGAGTAGATATTTTGTCATGTGTCACCTTATTATGTCTCTTAATTAATGTCATGTCATTTGTCAACCTATTGATTTTTCATTTCAAATTTCAAAATTTAAATTTCTCACTCTAATTACATTAAATTAATAATATTAATATAAATAAAATAATATTAATATAGATTATAAGGTTATATAATTTCACTTATTTATTTGAATCAATGATTATAATTTTATATAACCAAAAAATATTTCTTAATTAATAATTTATTTAAAATAACTTATTTAAAAAATAATTAATTAATAATTTTAAGTTTTTATTAAATTAATTTTGTACCGTAATACAAGTTTATAACTAGTATATAATAAAACGATGATATTTATAAAAGGGCTAATGACACAAAAACCCTCAATTTTGCACAAAATTGACGGATTTGGCCAAAGTTCAAATTTAGGTCCATTTTTGCCTTGAACTTGCATTTATTGTGCCGTTTTTGCCAAGTAGCCGGTTTCCCTCTAATCAACCAGTTACCCACTTGCTTAGGTGGAAGGCTAATTAACGTTGTTTGTAAAAATCTCCAATTCCGTTAGATACGTTGTTAAACTGTCGCATCTCATCTCCCTCTATAACCCGATCACTCTTCACCTTATCCCATTTCATCGACTCTATACACAGAGAAAAAAAGGGTTTTCTTGGAGACGATTAGGTTAAAAGTGTTCTTCAACATTTCTTCGAAAGGTAAGGTTTTTACAGGTTGACTGAAATTACATTTACATTCAACATTTGTTGAAATGTGTTCCTAAAGTTAGTGTGTTGATGCAGGAGGGTGTAATGGCTTCATCAGACGAAGGGTACGCTGACCCCTTTGCTGGCATACATGAGCCATTTGCTGGCTTGACTGAAATGGATTATGAACTCCACGGCATTTACATGGACCACGAACCAGAGGAAGAATTTGTGTCCTCGCTTGATAAATGTAAGGATATCTTCCGAAATGTTCTATTAAGTGATGAAAACCTACGAAATTCTAGTATGGCAGATGAAATCAGAGCACAAGTATACCATGCTACTGATTGGCAGAGTGACGAAGATGAACAGGAGGTATTGAAAAACAACTATAGAATTCATGACCCAACCATCAAGTGGGACAAGATGGTACCAAAGCTTGGTGACATCTTTGAATCCCCTGCCCAACTGAAGTTTTGTGTCACCAATTATGCAGTCTCACATGGCTATAGAATATACTTTGAAAATTGTGATAGTCAAAGAATTGTAGCTAGATGTGGAAATAGGAAGGAAGAGAATAAATGCCCTTTCAGAATTTATGCTGCATGGATGTACAAAGAAAGATCTTTTCAGATCAAAGCTATGAATGGTGACCATAAATGTTCTAGGTAGTTTAAGTTTGGATCCATTGTGTCCTCTGAATGGATTGGAAGACATTATGTGACTGAAATTGCAAATAAGCCAAAGATGAAACTTCAGGAAATGATTGACGACATCAGACAAAGGTATAGGTGTGTGGTATCTATAGGACAAGTTAGAAGGGCAAGGAAATGGGCCAAAAATTTAATAGAAGGTAAACTCACTGAGCATTATGCAAGGATATGGGATTATGCCCATGAATTGTTAAGGTCAAACCCGGGGTCCACATGTCAAGTTGGTGTAACAACCAATCCATATGGAAAGAATTATTTTCACAGGTTTTACATTTGTTTCAAAGCACTAAGTGTTAGCTGGAAAAGATAATGTAGGAGAGTAATTAGGCTAGATGGGTGCTTTCTAAAGGGGCAGGTGAAGGGTGAACTGCTAACAACTATTGGTAGAGATGCCAACAACCAGGTTTATCCAATTGCTTGGGCTGTTGTTGATGTGGAAAATAAGTCCAACTGGACTTGGTTCCTTGAGCTACTCAGTGGTGATCTAGACCTTATTGATGGAAGGGGGTTGGTAGTTATATCAGATCAACATAAAGTAAGTTTCTTTATAACATATTAATCCTTTTTCAAATTACTTATAAATACTTACATGTATGCTGGTTTTTGTATAGGGTTTGCTGCAATCTGTTAAAGATGTATTGCCACATGTGGAGCACATATATGCAAATTTTAGAAAAGCTTACACTGGGTTGGAGTTCAAGAAGCTGTTTTGGGCTGCAACTATGAGCTGTGTGGAAGGTGATTTCAAGAGACATATGGACAAAATTAAAAAGCTCAATACTGGTGCATATGAGCATCTGATGTCCAAAGAACCCGAAACATGGTGTAGAGCTTACATGAGTACAGGGTATGCATGTGAGGCAATAGAGAATGGTATATCAGAGTGCTTCAACTCCATCATTGTGGATGCTAGGAAAAAACCATTGATCACAATGCTTGAAGAAATAAGGATATACATCATGGATAGGTTTGCTCACATGATTGAGGAAAGCACTAGATGGAATACCCGTATATGTCTAGCAGTGTTAAAGAAGATGAAGCTTTTTGGGAAGAACATGAGGTAACACTTTAACATGTAACTTTTGTTTTAATTTCATTAGGTAACACTTGAACATGTAACTTGTGGATGTAGGTTTTGGTTAATAATTCATAGTCAACAACATGTGTTTGAAGCAAGGAGAGGATGTGATAGCTACATGGTGGATTTAGATGGAAGGCATTGTACCTGCAGGTTATGGGATCTGGCTGGGATCCCATGTGTTCATGCAATTGCAACCATCAACTACATCCATCAAACACTTGATGAGTATATTGATGTCATGTTTTCCAAGGAACAATTCCTTAAGTGTTACTCTGCTAACATTAGTCCAGTGAATGGTTCAAATCTGTGGCCTCAAACTGAATACATAAAGCCCTTGCCACCAGTGTCAAGGAGAATGCCTGGTAGGCCAAAGGTCAATAGAAGGAGACATGTAAGTGAAAATGATGGAAGAGTACACACCCCAAGAACTGTAAGGTGTGGTAAGTGCTTTGAGTATGGCCATAACAAGAAGGGATGCAAGAATGCAACCAGGGAACCTATCCCTATGCCACCAAAGAAGAAAGGAAGGCCAAGGAAGGAACAAGATGAACCCAATCAAGCATCATGTGATAGGTCCGAGAGGCGGGAACCTGTCCCTATGCCACCAAAAAAGAAAGGAAGGCCTAGGAAAGAGAGGCAGGAAGCAGTTCCTATGCCACCAAAGAAGAAAGGAAGGCCAAGGAAAAAGGTCCATTCTGACCCAAATTAAGCATCAGGTTCTAAATCTGTTAAAAGCAAAAATGATGGTTTAGATGGTCATGTTGAAGGTAGGGGATGTGAGGAACAAGTGAAGGATTTGTTTGACAATGAAGATATTGATGATGACAGTCTGGTTGATATGATGTGCACTTTTGAAGCTTCTCTTAGCCAACCAAAGGATAATTATCAGAAAAGTGATGGATTCCAAGATGCAATGGATGCTATTATTCAAAGTATTATTCATGCTAATGATGACAAAGGTGTTGAGGAAGTTGAACCTGACCTGACAAAACAACTTGATGAGGTTGAAGATGCAATGGATGCTATTCTTAAAGGTACAGATGAAAAAAGTCAGTCTGAGAATGAGGGTAATCCTTAACCTGAATTCACTGAAGGAAATGCAAGTGATGTTCTCCTAGAGATGGTGATGCTAGATCTAGAAAGTGTAGCAGACCTACTTGGAGCAGGATATAGCATGGCTAAAATAGAGAGCTTGAGAGGGGTTAAAGTTGAATTGGATGATATGCCAGCAGTTGAGATGGTTAGTTTCACTCCATCATTTTATAATTGCTAACATTAGTATCAAACATGTTTATATCTTTTATTAATAAGTATTCTTCAAATTTTTATTAACAGGATGTGAATGAAGTTGAGGATATTCCATATGTTGATGGTGTGATGGAAGGAAATGAAGATGATGGTCTTATAAATGATGGTGTGGAGGGAAATGAGGGTCATGGTGAAGGTGATGATGCTGATGAAGTAGCAGGTGAGGGTGATGGTGAGGTTGATGGTGATGGTGCTGGTGAGGGTGATGGAGAGGGTAATGGTGCTGGTGCTGGTGAGGATGATGCAACAGATATGGAGGGAAATGATGCTGATGATGAAGGTCATGTACCACCTAGAAGGACAAGAAAGCCCTCAGAAAGGATCATCCTGCAAAAGCTGAAGAAACCTTGTTTTGACAAAGATGGAAGGGGTTCCACATCTAGCTATCCAGTAGATTTGGAGTAGTTACCTAGGTATATGGGGGCAAAAGTGGGGATGGTATCATTGGGCAATTGTATAGGTAGCCCTTTTTGGTTAGTTTTTTATATACACCCACTACTTGCAGCATACATCCATTTGTTTAGTATTACATTATTGCTTGCCTTTTTTGGATATTGTTTAGGCTTTTGGGTACATGTTTTGGTATACAAAATGGATGGCTGCTACATGATAGTAAAACTTATGTAATGGATGCTTTATATTAAGGTTTATAATGGATGCCCCCTATTATGGTAACCATGATGTTTTTATTTTATTTTCTAGTACATGTTAAGCATTAGCAATGTACTTTCATTAGTGCAATTCCTTTTATGCAAGTTATTGCAATTCCACTCATGCAAAGTTTACTTTCATTGTGAATGTAACCAAGGGTATTTTAGTACAATTCCTTTTATGCAATGTACTTTGATTATACTTCCATTCATGCAACATATACATGTGATAACAATTAACTACCATTAATAACATTACCATTAATACCCTTAATACACTACAAACATGCAACATTCAACCGTATGCAAGTTAGTGCAATTCCATTAATACCTTTCATGCAATTCCACTCATGCAATTCCATTAATACCATTAGTGCAACATTCAGCCATATGCAAAGTAAGATAGCAATTAACACCATTAATAACATTACCATTAATACCCTTAATACATTAGTGCAATTCCATTCATGCAAAGTTTACTTTCATTGTGAATGTAACCAAGGGTATTTTAGTACAATTCCTTTTATGCAATGTACTTTCATTGTATTTCCATTCATGCAACATATACATGAGATAGCAATTAACTACCATTAATAACATTACCATTAATACCCGTAATACATTACAAACATGTAACATTCAGCCGTTCAAAAAAAAGAACATTACAAAGATGTAACAATTCTTGATTATCCTTAATATATTATTAATACAGGAAAACCAACAAAACTACATCTTAATAACTACTATTCCTAGCATCAACGATATAGCCACTAACAACCCTATGATCACTTCTGACAATGGCTTGATCTCCTCTGTATGACACATCTCCATATTTTGACCTAGTTCTCCATCCGCCCATTTGAAAAAAACACAGTTGCCTCCTTCCACCTACAACAAAAAAAATAGGGTTCTATAACATACGTTCCTCTTTGGGTAGTTAGAGCAGCCCTAAAATTTTAGGGAGAAATTAGTACAAAAATAAATAGATTTTTACCTGATAATTAGGGCAGCCCCAAAATTTTCGTCCTGGATTATCAGGTGTTCGTGAGACTGATACACCACAAACATCACCACAGTCGCATCTTATTACCTTCTTGTTCCTCATTCTTGTACCACCATTAAAGCTTGATCTTGAAGACGAAGTTGTCATTTTTCCGTTGTAGTCTGTGACTAATTGTGGCCTGTGGGGGTCGAAGGGATCAATTGCACACGAGGATGTCTATGAAAGAGTTATTAAATGATAAATGCCAAGTATCTTCCACCTAAGCAAGTGGGTAACCGGTTGATTAGAGGGAAACCGGCTGCTTGACAAAAACGGCACAATAAATGCAAGTTCAAGGCAAAAATGGACCTAAATTTGAACTTTGGGCAAATCCGTCAATTTTGTGCAAAATTGAGGGTTTTTGTGCCATTAGCCTTTTATAAAAGGACAAAAGTAAAATAAGTGTGAAAGAAAATAAAAAACATTTGAGAATAATAAATGAGCTGGAAAAAAGAAAGTATTTGGTTATTTAATCTTTATAGGTGCTCTTCATACGCGTCGCCACAACAACGTTTCTTAAAATATTAATTAAATAATAAAAATAAAATAATAATAATATTATGGAATGTTGTAGACTTGTGGTTAGTTCCATGACTCCATCTGTCATGTGATATCATTTTCATGGCATTATATCATTTTATGACTCGTCATCTTCACCCAAAACTTTATTCAAAATTTCAAATCGTTTTTTTTTTTTTCTTTTTAAAATTTCACACAACCTACATAAGCTACATGACTTGGATACGTACTATAATTAATATTTTTTTTTTATCTACAAGCATTATCATGTTATCAGCATTAAAAATGGAAGACGATGTATTTGTTACGAAACCTTTTGTTTTCTAATTCAAATTGTAATATATCGAATATATTTATGAATTATAGGTGGTTTTGTTTGTATTATTAAAAGAAATAACTTGTTAACAAAATTACTTTCGACTTTCGTATGACACTTTGGCGTTTGGCCATAGATAGTGAGACACTAGGCCTCTATTTCTTCTTTAATATGTTCGGTTTTTGTTTGATTAAGTTTGTAAACTTTTATAGCTACAACACATAAAAACTCTTTGTAATAAATTTAAATCTCATGAAAAGATGAGTTATATGAATTGAAAAGACTAAAAATGTGTATAGAACTAAAAAAAAAGGAAAAAAAGAAAAAAGAAAAAAGAAAAAAATGAGAAGAAAAAGGTGACACGTATGCAGTTTCTCCAACGATTCTACAAGACTACAACTGCTTGTCTGCTTTCACTATAAATCAACGTCATTGGTCATTTTTCCCAAACCCCATCATCACACGACTCCCACCTCAATTCTTACGTGTGAAAAATACAGAGCTTCCATGGGCGACTACACAGAAGACCATCAGTCTCCATTAGTCCAATGCTCGCATTCATCTGATGAAGAATCACAGGAACTCACACACAGGACAGGTATGTTATCTTATTTACTTCTGATGACTAATTTGGGGTTTCCTATTTTATTGGAGTTTGATCGTGTAGTGATTCGACGATCGGTATTTAAATATGGAGTACAGGGACCATATGGACGGCGATTGCTCATATAATAACCGGAGTTATGGGGGCAGGGGTGTTATCACTGGCGTGGAGCTTAGCTCAACTCGGATGGTTGTTTGGTCCTCCTGCAATCATTATCTTTGCTGCAGTCACCGGAGTTTCAAACTCCATTCTCTCCGATTGCTACCGATCTCCACACCCTGAGTATGGCGCTCATAGGCATGTTTCATTTCTTCAAGCTGTCCGTTTCTTTTTGGGTCAGTACCACACCACTCCTAGCATATTCCAATACGAAATTAAATATCAGAAGAGATTAATTATTCGGTTAATCAAGCAATTAATCAAGAAATCGGTTGCATAAACTCTCTCTTAGCTACTTCGGTTGTTCCTGTATAATTAGTCATACAAGCGAGCATCGCAATCGCATTAATGGCGTAAATTCCAAATTGGGGCTAACTTTGAAAAGCAGGGGAGAAGAAGCAGAGGATATGTGCAGTGCTTCTCAACGAGAGTTTATTCGGGAATGATATTGCATACACCATTGCAACTGCTACCAGCATCAGGTGAATCTAATTTACTGGTTTCTTATTAAGATATTTATAACAAACACGAAGATTCTTTATCCGCTTTTTTTGATATTAATGCAGGGCAATATTAAAATCAAATTGTTACCACAAACAAGGGCATGATGCAGATTGTAGATATGAAGACAACATTTATATGCTGCTGTTTGGACTTGTGCAGATTGTCATGTCTCAGATACCAAATTTCCATGACATGGCATGGTTATCTGTTGTTGCTGCCATCATGTCATTTGCTTACTCTACCATTGGCGTCGGGCTTGGTTTTGCAAAAGTTATCGGTATATAATCATAAATAAACATTATTGTTGAATTATAATTATTTACTTCTTAACAAATTATATAATATATATTTTCATGATTATTTCTAAAAAAAATCTCTTTTGGAGTTCCAGAAAATGGAGAGATTATGGGAAGCATTGGAGGAGTTCCTGCAACTTCTGCAATTGATAAAGTATGGCTGGTTTTTCAGGGTCTTGGAGACATAGCTTTTGCTTATCCATACTCCATAATTCTCCTTGAAATTCAGGTGTTTTGTTCCCTCATAAGTTTCATTCTTTATAGGCTAAATTGCAGGAAATAACCACACATTTTATTCTTTTAACAATATACACAATAAACTTTATTTTTCCCTGCAATGTTTTTACCCATAATATCAATGTATCAACATTTTTTTACACCTAATAGCAACTTATTTACAATTCCTTACTCATAATAGCAACATACTTCCATTTCTTTACATGTATTAGCGATATGTAACAAATCAAGTGCATTGTCAATATTAGTAAAGAAATGAAAGTATGTTGCTATTATGGTAAAAAAAATTATAAGTATGTTACTAATATGGATAAAAAAAAATATGTTGCTTTTATCTATAAAGAAATGCAAGTAAGTTGCTATTATCGGTAAACACAAAAGTACATTGACTATATTGGTAAAAAGAGTAAAGTATGTTGCTATTCATTGCAATTTACCTTTTTTTTTTTTAACCATTACCTAATCTTGATTGCCTTTTTAAAAAAAGGATACATTGAAATCACCTCCATCCGAAACAAAAACCATGAAGAAAGCATCAATGTCTGCAATCATTATCACTACCTTCTTCTATATGTGTTGTGGGAGCTTTGGGTATGCTGCCTTTGGAAATAACACACCTGGCAATATCTTGAGTGGATTTGGATTTTATGAGCCCTATTGGCTTGTTGATTTGGCCAATGCATGCGTTGTTCTTCATCTTGTTGGCGGATATCAGGTGAGACACATTTGTTACACGAGACAATAATCGACTGAAATTGAAAGATTTGTCCCCCCCATAAGTAGTCTCAATCTCAGCCAGACAAGAAATTGCTATTTTTGTCCTATTGAAATCAGTCTCAGTCTCATTGTCAGTGTCAGTGTCAGTGTCATTTTCAGTTTCAATCTGAGTCTGAGTCAAAAGTCAAAACAAAAGCAAAGCTTTTACTAAGCATTCAAATTACAGATATTCAGCCAGCCGATATTTGCACTTGTGGAAACATGGTTTTCTAAGAGTTACCCAGACAGTGAATTCGTGAATGGGTTTTACAGATTGAAGCTGCCATTATCAGAAGCAACATTTCATGTTAATCTGTTGAGGCTATGTTTCAGAACTTTATATGTTGTGACCACAACTGGAATCGCAATGTTGTTTCCATATTTTAATCAAGTGCTGGGAGTGTTAGGGGCCTTAAACTTTTGGTCACTGACTATATATTTCCCTGTGGAGATGTACTTTGTGCAAAGAAAGATTGTACCTTGGACAACAAAATGGGTTGCTCTTCGGACCTTCAGCTTGGTTTGCTTTCTTGTATCAGTTTTGGCCTTCATTGGATCACTTCAAGGACTCATATCCGCCAGATTGAGATGAACACATGTATACTTCTTCGGTTATTTTATTAGAATTCTTGGTTTCTTGTACATTCATATTCCTTTTTATGCAATAAAGTTTGGCTAGAAATCAACATTAATATCCCTTTACTAGTTAGTTGCTAAAGAACAAATTCTGTAAATTTTAAATAGAAATCGTAACAAAAAAGGTGGTATTTTGAAGTCTCTGAATGGCTTCTTGCACATTTGTGATAAATGTTGGTGAAAATAGACAAAGCTTCTTTTGTAAGTTGTTGAAGAACCAAAAGGGTAATTTTGATTTTTGAATGGAAATTCTGATGAAAAGCATTGTAGGGTCTCTGAGTGTTTATATTTTGAAACAATTATGAGAATTAAAATCAAAATTAGTTGTTATGTTTAAGTAGTTATGCAATAACATATTTTTATATACGTTTTAAAATTTATATTTGATAATAAATAAAACTCAAAAGTTAGAATAAAAAATTAGAAAACCAATGAAATTTGTTGGACAAATTAATCAAAATTGCTTCCGAGAAAGAGAGTATGTGCTAGAAATATATGAGTTCTTTTTGTCCCACATCGACCGGTTCGCAAATGTGGGAGTAGGGGTGAGTAGTATAAAAAGAGAGGGAGGCCAATGGATTACTCACTTACCTGGACGGGGTCAATGGTTGATCAAGAAGGTCCATGGCCTAAGTTGGCGACCTCCATTGCACTCAGGAGGGGCGTTAGCTTAAGGTCGGCCCAAGTGGTCGAGCCTACGTCATAATTTGTGCTAGTGGGGGCCTGCGTTCGCGCGGCCCCCGTCAATTCTCTAGTCAATTTTTTCTTTTAATTTCGTCCTTCAATCGGAATTCATATTATTTCATTTTCGCTTTGAGTCCTCAAACCAGTAATGGCTGAATATCAGGAAGATGTCGAGATCGATAAACCGTTGTTGCTGAGAACTTCCCATAACATGACTGGTTTGCTTGTTTCCTGTATTTCTAGTCTTTAACTTTCCTTTTTTTCTTGGTATTCAGCAAGAAGTCAACTGTTTTTCGTGATCATTGATAAGAACCTTGTAAAATGACCACCGATTTAGATAAACTTGTTGAAAGCTGTCTTCATAGATGTAGGTTTTTGTGGTTCTATTTATTTAAAACGCTCATCTGTTTTCGCTTCAGTAGATTATGCACACCAGGTGTTTGTGAAAATGAAAATCTAACCACTCATATTTCTAGTCACAGCCAACACTAATGAAACGAACCCCATAATTGATTTTGGAACATTATATCGATGGTTTCTTAGATGTCCATTTGGTTATTGATGAAGGGAATGTATGGACAGCTGTTGCACATATAATAACCGCAGTAATAGGGTCAGGAGTTCTATCTCTGTCTTGGAGTGTAGCACAGCTTGGATGGGTTGCTGGTCCATTGACTCTCCTTCTATTTGCACTTGTCACCTTCCTAAATGCATCCCTTCTCACCAATTTCCATCATTATTCAGACCCTATCAATGGACAAACCATTACCAATCATTCCTACGTGCAAGCTGTACAAAACCTATTAGGTAAAAGACAATCCTAACCTCCATTGTTTGATAAGATACCTGAACGCGTTTACTTGCTTCAACAGTTTTCCTAATGTCACAGGGGGTTTGAGTGCGAGGATTTGTGCATTCTTGGCTTACTTCAACTTATTCAAGTTAGGAGTTGTTTACACAATTACATCTGCAATCAGCATTAGGCATGCTTCTTTTTGGCAACTGTTTATAATGGTAGTTTTTCTTTTTAGTCTAATTATTGAAGTGAATTTTTTGCTGACAGAGCAATTGAGCAGTCGAATTGTTACCATGAACAAGGGCATGAAGCTGATTGTGAATATGCCCTGACTTCTTACATGCTTTTATTTGGAATTATTCAAATCATAGCTTCTCAAATACCCAATTTCCATACTACAAAATGGCTCTCGGTTACTGCTGCAATTATGTCCTTCACGTATTCCCTCATTGGATCCGGACTTGGGTTAGCCCATACAATAGGTATGGAATTACTGATTCCCATCTTCAAAGGAACAAATAGAATCGCATTTCTTCATAAGACAGGTGAAAATTTTGTTTCTTTTTTTTAAAAAAAAAAATACAGGAAACGGAAAGATTGAAGGTAGCATAGGTGGAGTTCCAACTGATAAACCGATTCAGAAAGTATGGTTGGTTGCTCAAGCTATTGGAGACATCGCATTCTCCTATCCTTTTCCTTTAGTTTTTCTTGAAATACAGGTGATGATTAATTAATTGAAAAAAACAACAGGTATAGTTATAAACTGTGTTGATTGTAATTTTGTTAAATATGAAGAGTACATTGAAATCACCTCCACATAAAGAAGTCACCATGAAGAAGGCCTCAAGTATTGCAGTTTTTACGACTACCATTTTTTACCTCTGTTGTGGTGGATTTGGATATGCAGCATTCGGGAACTCGACTCCTGGGAACATCTTAACCGGGTTTGGATTTTACGAACCGTATTGGCTCATTGATTTGGCTAACGCATGTGTTTTCCTTCACTTAATTGGAGGATATCAGGTAAACACACTTTTTGGTCATTTTTGTGATTAGCTTTGAATATTATATATTGAAACGGGACCCAAAAGCGGAAACTAGTGTTGATCTAGTACTTTTTTTTTTTTTTTTTTCTTCCAGATATTTTGTCAGACGTTATACGCGATAGTGGAAAGATGGTATGCTGAAAAGTACGCTGGAAGTGAATTCATGAGTGATTTTGAGATTTTGGAGATTAGGTTGAATCCTGTTCGGTTGTGTTTTAGAACATCATATGTGGTATTAACGACAAGCATAGCAATGGTATTCCCTTATTTCAATGAAGTGGTTGCGTTTGCAGGATCAGTCACCTTCTGGCCATTGGTTGTTTACTTCCCTATTGAGATGTATTTTGTGCACAAAATGATTGTATCTTGGACATTCAAGTGGGTTCTTCTTCGTATCTTCACCATTGTTTGTTTGTTTGTATCGATATTTGCTTTGATTGGTTCTATTCAAGGACTGATTGCCAAAAGATTTGGCTAAAACACCAAACTAGGCTATACATTATGTACTCTTAACTACTATTTACAACTTATCATATAGACCTTATTATGCTTTATACATATAAATAAATGGGGGGTTGCTAGAATTGTTCCTTATTAGTTTTACTATTGAATAATAGTTTTGAAATTGACATAATAATAGAGTGAATCAGGCACACAATGATATATTGTGTCATGGTTACGTTCTTTTTCTTTTTACTACTCTTACTCTTACGAAGGAAATCTAGTGTTAGATTTAGGGATTTTGAATAACAATAAACTTGGATAAACATTTTTCGAAATAAGCCTGGATCGTGTATAAACACTTTCTGAAATATGTAATTCAACCCTTCACCTAGAGTCACATGAATTCAGATCAAGGGATAATCTAAGAAAACGATTCTGATTACTTGCTTAATTAGAAGCTCAAGCACAAAATACCTTGTGCTGTTATTGTGTTATTGAGAGACAAATATGCAGGGAGAAGTAGTTTTCTGTGATCTTCCTTCTGCAATGTTCAAGTCTTCCTTTATATGCAGAAGATGACGATTATGTAGGGAAAAGACGCCCTCTTTGCAAACGTTGGGTTATTTGGGTGGAAAAATCTGACCCTTTTTCTTTGCTATTTTATTAGAATTCTTGGTTTCTTGTACACTCCTAGTCCTTCTTATGCAATAAATCTTGGCTAAAAATCAACATAAATATCATTTTGCAAGTTGTTAAAGAACAAAGTATTAAATATGCAAATCCATACAGAAATCACGATAAAAAAGATGGTATTTTTTAAGTAATGGAGTCTTTGAACATGACAATAGAGTAGTTATGTACTTATGTTACAACTTTTTTATATCACTTAACTTTCGTGCCATTATATTGATATTATTGGCTTCTTGCACATTTGTAGTTCCTCCTATGCAACGAAGTGTTGGTTAAAAGTTGACATAAAGATCCTTTATAAGTTGTTAAAGAACAATAGTGGTAATTTTGAATGGAAGTTTTAATGAAAAAGCATCGAGGGGCGTTTGATTGTTTATGTTTCGAAACCATTATAACAACTAGATGATTACCATGAAGTTGGATACAATAACAGTATAAAAATTGTTTGATGATAATAAGACTAAAAATCAGTTCCTATTGTTATCGATAAAGAGAGGCATGTGCCAGAGATATGAGATTGAGAGGGTTCTTTTTGTCCCACATCGACCGGTTAGCAAATGTGGGAGTATGGACGAGTAGTATAAAAGAAGAGGGAGGCCAATGAATTACTCACTTACCTGGACGGGGTCAATGGTTGATCAAGAAGGTCCATGGCCTAAGTTGGCGACCTCCATTGCACTCAGGAGGGGCGTTAGCTTAAGGTCGGCCCAAGTGGTCGAACCTACGTCATAATTTGTGCCAGTGGGGGCCTGCGTTCGCGCGGCCCCTGTCAAGTCACTAGTCAAATTTCTTTTAGCCTAAAAATTTCGCTCTTTAGAATACAGTTGCCATATTTTGTGCAAAATTAGTTTTATTGATTACAAGAGGACAGACGGTTGGTGCTGCTTGTAAATTTAGCAGCGCTTTAGTTGATCGATTGGAACAAGGAACATCCATTTGTACAAAGGAATCATAGGCGTTGGTTTTTTTAACAATTTGATGTTTTCAAATTTGCACAAGGTGTATATGAAAATGTAAAACCTGACTACTCCATTTTTCAGGCACAGCCAACAGTCAAAATGTGTTTACTTGTTTATACAGTCTTTTGTAAATTGTAATGTCACATGAGATTAGGCTTTTGTGTCAACTAGTCGATTTGAATGTTTTCTATTAGTGAGAGCAATTCAACACTCAAATTGTTACCACCAACAGATTGCGAGTATGGGGTAACACCCATTTAGGCTATATGTGCATTATGTAATATACCAATTGTCATAAAGACATTCCTAAGTTGAAGCCACCAAATAATAATAAAAACCATAGCATTTGTTAGTGAAATGAAATTGCAAACATGGTGGATCCACATTGATTCAAACTTGAGATACCGACCTCTCTACCACAGTACCACTACACCAAGTTTCAATTTTGTAAGCAATATCTTTCTCATTAAATATAATCAGTATGGAAATAAGTCAAATTTAAAAGATTGAAGTGTTAGGACAAGGATGTAAACCCAAGAACTTAAAGCTATATAGAAGACAATACTT